>NW_028318158.1:2089500-2437500 GCF_062004578.1 Staurois parvus
CCCAGTACATTAAAGCCAGTGTCCCTGTAATTTTATTGGGCAGAAGGTGGCCATAATATGTGATTACAAGCTGGGATTGTATTTGTAGAATGTGCTCATCATATCTCAGTGTCGTAAATAACCACAGGCAGCATTACATAATCCTGATAAATCACTGAGAGGGGGATTTTCCAATGGAAGAAAGATGACATCATGTGGTACAACGTCTACTGAAAAGAGAACAAAGCCTGGCTGTAATTAAAGTTGTGTTTGATTCCCGCAGGAGACTGATTTAGCCACAGCTAAAAGTCTATTATTAGTCATCTCCTGACCTTTGGTTAAAGGGCATCTGACCCCATTTTATTTTCTTCATTTTAGCATTGCATCTGTCTGTTATAATTATTATTGGACTGTATGTTACTTTTTACTTTTAAAGTCTATGTAAACCCAATCCCTTAAAGTGTTACTAAACCCACAACAGTAAAATCAGTCTGTATAAGCAGTAAAGCATGCTGTCATGGTCCTATCCACGGCAGAAGTCCTGGAAGACCAGGCATTTCCGCCAGTACTCTACATGGCCACAGAAATACACACATCAGGCCCGGCTTTGGCGCCAAACGGCCTTTATAAGGAGGCTCTTCACTCCCTCAAGTTGCTGGATGATCTCTAGCTCCCCGTACCTTGTTCCTGTTTCCTGTGTTATCATGACCTGTGACTTCCTGGTACCGACTCGGCTTGCTCTTGGACCTGTCTACTCTACTTTACCCCTGATCTGACCTCGGCTTGGCTAACAGATACTCTCTCGCTCCTTGGTGTATGACCTCGGCTATCCCATCTGACTACATCTGCTCTGATACCCACCTGGTACCTGACTTTGGCTTGAACCGGCTATCTAGTAATCCTCTATTCCCGGAAGGGCTTGCATACCTTGCACAGGTGCCATCTGTCCGCAGACCTCATTATGCAGACCTGCACTATGTTCTGAACCCAAACAAGACTCGTTAAGAAGGCAGGATGGTCTTCTTTGGCACCAGGATAAGATCTTTGTACCCCAAGAGGTAAGATCTCAAGTTTTCAGGACTTTCCATGATCATCAACTGGCCAGACACTTTGGAGCACGTAAAACAATGGAACTGATCCATCGATCCTTTTGGTGGCCTAACTTGAATCAAGACTGTAGAGCCTATGTGAAATCTTGCACAGTGTGTCTGCATAGCAAGGGAGACAAAACCAATGCTTGGGGGTTACTGAGACCCCTGCTCATTCCTGATCGTCCTTGGGAGATGGTCGCAATGGACTTCATTGTGGACTTGCCGCGCTCTGAGGGTTTTACTACCATTCTAGTAGTAGTGGATCGGCTATCCAAGATGGCCCACTTGTTACCAATGGTGTGTACTCCATCTGTGCCAGAAACTGCATTTACCTTCATCAAGTAGATCATTAGGTTACATGGGCTGCCTAGTAATATTGTCTCAGACCAAGGGGTGCAGTTTACTTCCAGGTTCTGGAGAGCCCTCTGCAAGTCCCTGAAGGTGGAAGTTTGCCTACCGTCCGACTACCATCCTCAGAGAAATTGGCAAATGGAGCAAACAAACCAGATTTTGGAGCAATACTTATGGTGCTTCTCTGCTTTTTCACAGGATGATTATGCATCCCTACTCCCATTGGCGGAGTTTGCCTACAACAACTCAATCCATTCAGCTACAAACCAGTCACCATTTTGGTCCAATTATGGATTCCACCCTTCCTGCATACCGGACACTATACCTGAAGCTTCAGTACCCGCAGTACAGGACAGACTCTCCATGATACAAAACAACTATAGAACTCTCCAAGAGTCTATACAGAAATCCCAGGCTGACTATAAGAAGCACTACGACAGGAAACGGAGAGGAAACCCTTCTCTGAAGATTGGAGACAAAGTTTGACTGTCAACTGCCAACCTAAAACTCCCTTGCCCATCACGAACGTTGGGACCAAGGTACATTGGCCCTTTCCAAATCAAGAGGGAAATTAATCCTGTGGCATATGAGCTGTTTCTTCCTGAATCATACAAGATTCATCCAGTTTTCCACGTCTCCTTACTCAAGCCAGCTGTTCCTGATCCATTTCCAGGGAGAGTAGAACCACCTCCTCCACCGATAACAGTTGGGGAGGAGGTAGAATACGAGGTTGAAGCAATTCTGGACTGCAAAAGGTGGGGAAGACAAATCCAGTACTTGGTCAGATGGAAGGGGTACCCACCTGAAGAAAGTTCCTGGGAACCAAAAGGCAATGTACATGCCCCCAGGCTTCCCCAAGAATTCCATTCCAAGTGTCCTAAAAAGATCGCCCAGGTGGGCATCCGGAGGCTGCCCTTTAGGGGGGGGAACTGTCAGAGTCCTATCCAGAAGTCCTGGAAGACCGGGAATTTCCACCAGTACCCTACATGGCCACAGACATACACGCATCAAGCCTGGTTTTGGCACCAAACGGTCTTCACTCCCTCAAGTTGCTGGATGATCTCTAGCTCCCCGTACCTTGTTCCTGGTTCCTGGTTCCTGTTTCCTGTTTCCTGTGTTATCGTGACCTGTGACTTCCTGATACCGACTCAGCTTGCTCTTGGACCTGTCTGCTCTACTTTACCCCTGATCTGACCTCGACTTGGCTAACGGATACTCTCTCTCTCGCTTCTCGGTGTATGACCTCAGCTATCCCATCTGACTACGTCTTCTCTGATTCCCACCTGGTACCTGACCTTGGCTTGAACCGGCTATCAAGTAATCCTCTATTCCTGGAAGGGCTTGCATACCTCGCACAGGTGCCATCTGTCTGCAGACCTCATCTCCGTGCATCAGCTGTGCTCCTGGGTGGACCACCAACAAGCACTCCTACAGGCAACCTGTGCCACTTTGGGCCTGACTCTCAGGGGAGTCTGGAACGTAGCCACAAGGGAAGCCCTCTCTCCACTGGCCTCCATCACCAGGTACCTGATACATGCTTGTTATACTCACTGTGAAACCTAAGAGATTAATCCTCTGCATTGTGTAAAAAGGCTGTTTGATCCTGACTTCTCTGATCCTCCCCTTCTTCTGCTGTCCCCAATCCATTTACTGATAGAACAGAGCCTTGAGGGGCATGTTGCACATGCTCAATTTGGTGTGTATTGCGAGAAAGGCTTTTTTTTTTCTTGTGAGGGTGCATGTGATCAACAGAGGGCCAACTAGCACTGTTCAGACAGAGGGTCAGGGGTCAATCAGGGAAGAATGAAAACCCCCACTGCTTTAACCAGTGCTCTGCTGGAGCCTGATAGAAGTCACAAGACTGCTCTAACTGCCGATGATAAAAGGTATTTAGCAGTTTATATTTACTAAAATCGTTGCATTTCCATGTTCTGTGTACTGTGGGAGACCAGATATAGTGAATGCAGGGTCCTGGGTTTGGTAACACTTGAAATCTCATATAAGAGGTAATGTGTTAATATAAAAGTAATTCTCAATATTTTTTAAATCTACAGCTTTCATTAACCACCTCAAAACTAGCATGTTACACCCCCTCCTCTGCAAGACATTTTTTATTTTAATTGCTGTGATGGTTTGACTGACATTTACTCAGTCATACAATAGTCTACCTAAATTAATGTTATATATATACATGTTTTAATAGAGACAAAGCTTTCTTTATCAATCAGTGTTTTTATTCTGCACACTGGGCATAAAAAATGCTGCCTATACAGACCTTTTGCGTTTTTTTTCTTCTGCCTGTGGAAGCGGCTCTGTGTTAGCCTATGTGTTTATGCACAAAGTACCGGTACTCGGTATTGGTGAGTACTTGACCAAAAGTATCAGTACTCACTGATATAAGAAGGGTATTGATGTATCCCTATACAGTATGTATGAAAATTGATCAATACTGATGTACTGATGGCCTATCTCACTTCCTGGCCCTAACATGCCAGGACAGTATAAATACCCCCCAAATGACACCTTTTTGGAAAGTAGACATCCCGAGGGATCTAGTAAGAGGCATGGTGAATTTTTTAAAGTTGTAATTTTTAAAGTTATAATTCTTACACATGGCATACTTCTACTTCTCCCAAGTAAGGGAATACCACGTGTGATATTTTTTCACAGCTTAGCCACACAGAGGGGCCCAAAATCCACCTTTGGGCTTTCAATGAGCAAAATTAAGCTTCTAATTTCCTGACTACCTATCACCCTTTTAAAGGCCCTGGAGAACCAGGACAATGGAAACACTCACAAAATGGCCACATTTTGGAAAGCAAACACCCCAATGTATTTTCTATGAGGCATAATGAATATCTTGAACATGTCTTTTTTTGACATAAGCTTTTGGGAAATTTGATCATTTGTTTTACACAAATTTATCAGTTTCTGAGTTACAGTATTTCTAATGCACAGACGTTGATGGTCCACTGGGACACCGACAGATGTTGAAGGTCCACTGACAGATATCGATGGGCCACTAGGGACACCTACAGATGTTGGAGGTCCAATAAGGACACTGACAGATGTTGATGTTGCTATTGCAGATATTGATGGGACACTGATACATTGGGACAGATGTTAATGGGACACAAGTACACTGTGATAGATGTTGATGGGGCACTAGTACACTGACAGATGTTTTTGTGCACTTTTACACTGTGACAGATGTTGATGGTACACTGACAGATGGTTTTGTGCACTGGTATACTGTGACAGATGTTGATGGTCCACTGGGGACACCGACAGATGTTGATTGTCCACTAGATACACCAAGAGATGTTGATGTTGCAGCGGGACACTGAGAGATGTTGATGTTGCAATGGAACACTTGCAGATGTTGATGTGCACTGGTACACTTTTACAAATGTTGATGTGCGCTGGTACACCATGACTGATGTTTTTGTGCACTGGTGCATTGTGACAGATGTTTTTTGTGCACTGGCATACTATGATAGATGTTGATGGGACTCTGGTATACTGACAGATGTTTTTATGCAGTAGTACAATCAGCAGCTACACACAGATTGCTGACAGGCTGCAGCGATCCCCCTTCCCCTCTCCTCACTGAGCCCTCGGATGAAAAACATTATAGCCCATCCATCAGCACCACATCCCACAAGTGCGACCAAAAAGAAATGAAGACGTGTGTGGGACTTTTAGGGTTCTCTAATACCCTCAGGAAAAGCACTTAAACACACATATATATATATACAGTCAGGTCCATAAATATTGGGACATCGACACAATTCTAACATTTTTGGCTCTATACTTCACCACAATGGATTTGAAATGAAACGAACAAGATGTGCTTTAACTGCAGACTGTCAGCTTTAATTTGAGGGTATTTACATCCAAATCAGGTGAACGGTGTAGGAATTACAACAGTTTGCATATGTGCCTCCCACTTGTTAAGGGACCAAAAGTAATGGGACAATTGGCTTCTCAGCTGTTCCGTGGCCAGGTGTGTGTTATCCCCTCATTATCCCAATTACAATGAGCAGATAAAAGGTCCAGAGTTCATTTCAAGTGTGCTATTTGCATTTGGAATCTGTTGCTGTCAACTCTCAAGATGAGATCCAAAGAGCTGTCACTATCAGTGAAACAAGTCATCATTAGGCTGAAAAAACAAAACAAACCCATCAGAGAGGTAGCAAAAACATTAGGCGTGGCCAAAACAACTGTTTGGAACATTCTTAAAAAGAAGGAACGCACCGGTGAGCTCAGCAACACCAAAAGACCCGGAAGACCACGGAAAACAATTGTGGTGGGTGACCGAAGAATTCTTTCCCTGGTGAAGAAAACACCCTTCACAACAGTTGGCCAGATCAAGAACACTCTCCAGGAGGTAGGTGTATGTGTGTCAAAGTCAACAATCAAGAGAAGACTTCACCAGAGTGAATACAGAGGGTTTGCCACAAGATGTAAACCATTGGTGAGCCTCAAAAACAGGAAGGCCAGATTAGAGTTTGCCAAAAGACATCTAAAAAAGCCTTCACAGTTCTGGAACAACATCCTATGGACAGATGAGACCAAGATCAACTTGTACCAGAGTGATGGGAAGAGAAGAGTATGGAGAAGGAAAGGAACTGCTCATGATCCTAAGCATACCACCTCATCAGGGAAGCATGGTGGTGGTAGTGTCATGGCGTGGGCATGTATGGCTGCCAATGGAACTGGTTCTCTTGTATTTATTGATGATGTGACTGCTGACAAAAGCAGCAGGATGAATTCTGAAGTGTTTCAGGCAATATTATCTGCTCATATTCAGCCAAATGCTTCAGAACTCATTGGACGCCGCTTCACAGTACAGATGGACAATGACCCAAAGCATACTGTAAAAGCAACCAAAGAGTTTTTTAAGGGAAAGAAGTGTAATGTTATGCAATGGCCAAGTCAATCACCTGAGCTGAATCTGATTGAGCATGCATTTCACTTGCTGAAGACAAAACTGAAGGAAAAATGCCAAAAGAACAAGCAGGAACTGAAGGCAGTTGCAGTAGAGGCCTGGCAGAGCATCACCAGGGATGAAACCCAGCGTCTGGTGATGTCTATGCATTCCAGACTTCAGGCTGTAATTGACTGCAAAGAATTTGCAACCAAGTATTAAAAAGTGAAAGTTTGATTTATGATTATTATTCTGCCCCATTACTTTTGGTCCCTTAACAAGCGGGAGGCACATATGAAAACTGTTGTAATTCCTACACCGTTCACCTGATTTGGATGTAAATACCCTTAAATTAAAGCGGACAGTCTGCAGTTAAAGCACATCTTGTCGTTCATTTCAAATCCATTGTGGTGGTGTATAGAGCCAAAAATGTTAGAATTGTGTCGATGTCCCAATATTTATGGACCTGACTATATATATATATATATATAGTCAAATATTGTTCCATAATGTAAAGAATAAAAACAGATGTGTAAATCCTCCCCTAAAAACATTAGGTAGTGATGACAACCCTTCAGTACAGTGAACCCCAATACACCTCCCCTATGACTTAATATATATATATATAAGGCAAAGTCACAAAGTGTAATAAAAGATGGTAGAAAATAGGGGTTGATATGATGGTTTATCCCAACGCATTACACTGTGTTGGCTTCTTCAGGGAGTCAAAAAAGGGGGAAACACTGTAAATACAGAATACATAATAAGATATAGTCTATACAAATCATCATCTATCTTTAAAATGCTCTTAACATCATATAATGTAATTTACAAAAAAATACATATACTGAAACATGTACTATATTAATAAATCAGATTACCCATACTGATGGTTGTCCACGCATCTACACTGACCCCAAGGAGGAGAAAATGAGCATGTACAGGTGAGATGTAGCCGTAAAACACCTAAGCAGAAGCACATGCAGAAACCAAGGAACAGCACAATATACTGTAAGGAGAGAAGGATTACGAATCCACAAATTCCCACCTAGAATTCAACAAAAAGTATTCATGTATCCCTTCAAATCCATTAAAAAATGTATTGATACCCTTTTCCTTAACATTATACTGAGGACACCTACTTCCAGATTACAATTAGGACCTTATTAATATATATAGCTAGTTCACAATTGGTCCTAAAATGATCCCAGACAAATATAGACAAATATATCCCTGATATATGTATACCTTGATGGATGATAAGGGAATGGATGCCCCTGAAGTATTTGGCAGATAAACTGGCTGATCCACAAAAATACCCTAATATAGAGCAACAAATATATAATTAGCACCTAACATCTGCTGTGTTACCTATATCACAACCATAATATGAAGCCTCCCATGGCCAATACAACATCATGAAAGGTGATAGAGGGTAAAAGAGATACAATATTACCTGTGATAAGGGGGTCACATAAGGTGGTCATCTGGCTGTCAGCAGTAAAACCCACAGAAGCACATCTAAACAGCAATATCAGTAAAGAGGATAAGTATCTGAATCTATTTGTTCTGTCCCATCATGACAAATCCAATGTTCTCTCATAGAAAGCACAATACCCACCTCAATCTATCCTCACTCCTGCTATCTCAAAAGAGCCAATGTAGCACTGACTCTGTTACTCCATGGGATTATACAGGGGTAGAAATCACCCCCTCTCCTACTTACCACACCAGCTCTGGCATGTGACATCAGAAGGAAGTGCCACTGCGCATGTGCCCACATATCGGCACAACGCCATAACGAGCGCGTCACCAAATGCTGCGCATGCACAGTGGTGGCTGGGCGGACAGTTTCAGTAGGCGGAGTCAGTACAGAAATCACTGCTTGCAGGTAGCAAGGTACCATGGGATATGTTGTCTTTAAAATGGATAGTAAACAGAAGCTGCAAAGCATGCTGGGAATGCAGGAAGTTGTGGAAAGAGACAGCCAGCTGACAGGCAGGACTCACATTATGAAAATACTTTTTTTTTAAGTAAGCTTATATTATCTCAAATAACTATTGTTAAAATACTGATGTTATAAAATGAAAGTGTATTCTGTGACCGTAAACTTCCTTTGAAAATGATCATCATTACTGCAGTGTTCATTCATCTCAGTGCTCAATGTCACAATAGCCATGCACAGATAGATGCTATCAGCTACAGGAAGGAGAGGGTTTGCTTCAGTGTTTACATTTGTGATCGCTGTAATTGGTCAGAATAATAAGTGCCTTGACTGACTGTTACTTATTACACTGTGTGGAAATGGTGAGCTTAACATAATAACTGGTGATCCTGCCATGAATGTTTTCATTCAGGCACTTCCTGTTATAGCTTGACAACAGTCTGTCCCTGTCTCCCAGTTGTGCTCCTTTGTTGTCTCCCTGTCACAGAAGCTCCCAGTGGCTACAACAAATGACTGTTATAATACTTACACAAGTGTGGTCCACCAGTGTCACCATCAGGACCCATTCCCTAAAAATGCCAAACTCATCAAACCATGTATTTATATAGATCGGTTTGTGCATGGGGCAAATTCATGATGGAGCAGAAATGGCCTTTCCAAAACTGTTACAGCATTGGAAGTGCTCTATTGTCTGTAATGTCTTTGTATGCTGTAGCATTAGTATTCACTGGAAACACTTGAACTCAATAATGTGTAGGGGTGTCCACATACTTTTGGTCATATAATTGTACATTTTATGGTCAGGTGTCCAAATACTTAAATATAACCTGTCAGCAAGCAAAACACCCAGGAGAAAACTTAGCTTGAGGCCCTGTTCACATTAATGCAATTTCTGATGCATCTTGAGTCTCATGACAAGGAAAATCACATTATTATGAATGGTGTCCATTCATTTCAATGTGACACAGCATGGTGCGATTTTGGAAAAGGTTCCTGTGCTACCTTGGTGTAACTTTCAGTGCAACTTGGTCCCATAGAAAATGCAAAAATGCAACCAAGTCGATTCAAAGTCGAACGACATAACTGCACTGAAAATCACACCAAAATTGCATCACATTCGTATGAACCAAGCCTGATGCAGACAGCAAACAACTCATAGACTGGATTGCAGAGTAGTTTCACATTGGTAACAGACTGAATGGGGTCAGGGAAAGCATTTTGTTTTGTGATAGATTCCCTTTATTGGGATCTTTTTTCATCAGCCATCTTATTCAGAATGTGTTCTCAGTCACTGGATCCACTACTATAAAAGGTGAAAGTGAATGTTAACCCTACAGGTGAAACTCGAAAAATTAGAATATCGTGCAAAAGTTCATTTATTTCAGTAATGCAACTTAAAAGGTGAAACTAATATATGGGATAGACTCATTACATGCAAAGCAAGATAGTTCAAGCCGTGATTTGTCATAATTGTGATGATTATGGCTTACAGCTCATGAAAACCCCAAATCCACAATCTCAGAAAATTATAATATTACATGCAATCAATAAAACAAGGATTGTACATAGAACGATATCGGACCTCTGAAAAGTAGAAGCATGCATATGTACTCAGTACTTGGTTTGGACCCCTTTTGCAGCAATTACTGCCTCAATGTGGCGTGACATAGAAGCTATCAGCCTGTGGCACTGCTGAGGTGTTATGGAAGACCAGGATGCTTCAATAGCGGCCTTCAGCTCTTCTGCATTGTTCGGTCTCATGTCTCTCATCTTTCTCTTGGCAATGCCCCATAGATTCTCTATGGGGTTCAGGTCAGGCGAGTTTGCTGGCCAATCAAGCACAGTAATCCCATGGTCATTGAACCAGGTTTTGGTGCTTTTGACAGTGTGGGTAGGTGCCAAGTCCTGCTGAAAAATGAAGTCAGCATCCCCATAAAGCTCGTCTGCGGAAGGAAGCATGAAGTGCTCCAAAATCTCCTGGTAGATGGCTGCGTTGACCCTGGACTTAATGAAGCACAGGGGACCAACACCAGCAGATGACATGGCTCCCCGTGGAAACTTCACACTGGACTTCAAGCATCTTGCAGCATGTGCCCCTCCATTCTTCCTCCATACTCTGGGTCCTAGGTTTCCAAATGAGATGCAAAAGTTGCTCTCATCAGAAAAGAGGACTTTGGACCACTGAGCAACAGACTAGGTCTGTTTTTCTTTAGCCCAGGTAAGACGCTTCTGACGTTGTTTGTTGTTCAGGAGCGGCTTGACAAGAGGAATATGACATTTGAAGCCCATGTCCAGGATCCGTCTGTGTGTGTTGGCTCTTGATGCACTGACTCCAGCCTCAGTCCACTCCTTGTGAAATTCCCCAACACTTTTGTATGGCCTTTTCCTGACAATCCTCTCCATGCTGAGGTCATCCCTGCTGCTTGTGCACCTTTTTCTTCCACACTTTTCCCTTCCACATAACTTTCTATAAATGTGCTTTGATACAGCACTTTGGGAACATCCAACTTCTTTTGCAATTACCTTTTGAGGCTTTCCCTCCTTATGGAGGGTGTCAATGATGGTTTTCTGCACAACTGTCAGGTCAGCAGTCTTTCCCATGATTGTGATTCCTACTGAACCAGACTGAGAGACCATTTAAAGGCTCAGGAACCCTTTGCAGGTGTTATGGCTTAATTAGCTGATTAGAGTGGGACACTTTGAGCCGAGAATATTGCACCTTTTCACAATATTCTAATTTTCTGAGATTGTGGAATTGGGGTTTTCATGAGCTGTAAGTCATAATCATCACAATTATCTTGCTTTGCATGTAATGAGTCTATCTCATATATTAGTTTCACCTTTTAAGTTGCATTACTGAAATAAATGAACTTTTGCACGATATTCTAATTTTTTGAGTTTCACCTGTAACATTGAACATCTCTTATATTAAAAAAAACTGAGAGGGCACCTCCCCATAAATGTAAGTGAGATCCAGTTAGGCAGCTGCCGCTTTAAAGTGTAAACAAACACTTTTCACCACTTGAAGAAGTATATATATAGTAAGCACTAGTCCTTTAAACCAAAAGAATTATAATTTAATATCTTGAAACAAAATAAATAACAAGCATATATAACCAATACATAAATGCCAAATGACCAATATAAAGTCCAAACAATCCAAAACACCTTGTGAACAGTTCCCAATCACCATTTTCTTGACAATATAATTAAGTGATGACAGATCTTCATTAGGACAAAGTGCTCCACCACGTGCAAATATAGGTGAATTACTCACTCGTCAGATTCCTATGGCCAATAATGCCGCCTGTAAGCCTTAGATCTGAACCCAGTATGTGGGATCACCATATCCATTCCAACCTTGGAAGCAACTGAGTAGCTCTCATCCACTCAAAACACAAAATGGGAATGGAAAACCCAGAAAGGATATTGATAGTGTAGTATTTTTTTATTCACTCATAAAATATATACAGAAGAATATTGCTAGGTGCTAATATAGGGCACCAACATAGACAGCTCACTTGTAGGAACCTCAGGCTAGCACAGCCGCTCGTCCCTCCAGAGCCAGCATGCGTTCAATGGGAATTGAATTTGACATCAGGACTAGGACCGGAAGTTATGTCAACACCTCAACCTCAATGCATTTCGCACACTGCATGTCTTCAGGAAGGCTTGCAGGCTACATTGTTGGCCATAGGAATTTGATGAGGGAGTAATTCACCTATATTTGCAGTGGTGGAGGACTTTGTCCTAATGAAGATCTGTCATCACTTAACTATGTTGTCAAGAAAATGGTGATTAGGAACTGTTCACAAGATGTTTTTGGATTGTTTGGTCATTTATATTTATGTATTTGTTATACACACTCACTGATCACTTTATTAGGTACATCTGTTCAATTGCTTGGTAACACAAATTGCTAATCAGCCAATCACATGGCAGCAACTCAATACATTTAGGCATCCAGACGTGGTGAATACGACTGCTGACAAACCGATCACCAGAATGGAAAAGAAAGGGGATTTACATGTCTTTGAATGTGGCATGGTTGTTAGGCTGGTCTGAGTATTTCATAAATTGCTGATCTACTGGGATTTTCACACACAACCATCTCTAGGGTTTACAGAGAATGGTCCGAAAAAGAGAAAATATCCAGTGAGCGGCAGTTGTGTGGATGAAAATGCCTTTCACGTTATTTAATGGACACAGTTAGGAGCAGACGCTGAAGCTTATCCCCTTTGATGATGTGCGGTTAGCACGAAACGCGTCAGAGTAGGAGCTACAGCGTCACTATTTCTCTGCCGCCGGCACCACGGAGGTCCCGGCGGCCATCTTTCAATTCACCTCATGGTCAGTGATTGTTTGTTTTCCTCACCTATATCATACTGTATATGAAATAAATATCTTTTAAACGGTATCATGCTATTGGTCTCCTTTCTTTGTGGCCCTTGGTGAGTCACTCATCCACCTATAGAGCCACCTAAGAGAGAGACCGTGGATTACTAGCAACATCCAGCGGGTGGAGGAATATCCGGCCTGACCTGACCTTTTGAAGCTACTTGTGGATCTAGTGGAGATAATATATCTCTAAATGCGCAGTTACACTGTGCATCTGGTGAGTGCACAGCCTTATCCTGTTCACGTTTACTGCATGGAAGCAGCACTTTGAAGAAAAATAACTGTCACAAAGACTGGTTTTGCACCGCATGTCACTTTGCTTGTGATATAACTTTTGTGATCACATTAATCACCTAACCACCATATACTGATATTTTGGATGTTTTATTTATACTATAGCGCCGCATCTTTCATATTATATGAAAATGCCTTGTTGATGTCAGAGGAGAATGGGCAGACTGGTTGCTGCGATATTCAGATGGTTGGGTCAGAATTTGCCGTAAACAACATGAAAGCATGAATCCATCCTGTCTTTTATCATTGGTTCAGGCTGGTGGTGGTGGTGTAATGGTGTGAGGGATATTTTCTTGGCACTAGCAAGGTGTGCCTAATAAAGTGGCCGGTGAGTGTATGTTATTTATTTTGTTTCAAAACATGAGATTATATTATAATTATAATTTTTGGTTTAAAGGGTTAGTGCCTACTTTATGATGAACATCTCTTATTTGCTCTCTTTTGATCTGTTAAAAAAGTAATTCAAAATACTCTGGGGGCAGCACAGTGGCTAAGTTAGCACTTCTAGCTGGCAGTAGTAGGGTCTTCAGTTTAAATCCCAACAATGGCACTACCTGCATAATTTGTTGGCTTTATATACTAAATGCAAATTCCTGTAGTAATACAAAGTTTTAATTTATCTATAAGTACTTGTCAATCCTGACACATATCCAGTGAGCTGATAAAAACATCCTGTGCCCTGTGCCTCTGCTGCACTGAAGTCTCAAGCAGTGTTATCAGCCCTGCCCATTTATGTCTATGTACTACAGAACACCTCTCCCCAGTCTTAGAATACGGAGGGGGTGATTCTGTAGTACTAATGTTCTAGGTGACAATGTTGTTTCTCAATTCATTAGAATAAGTGTCCCCTTAGAACCAGGAAGGTTATTACCAGCAGGATCGCAGGGTGAAAATAAAAGAAAAATAAGGCTAAAAAACTAGTACAGCGACCCAATCTAAGGACGGGATTGCAGTGATATACTACTTTTTTGTTCTTTGGTTTAAATTTATTTTACAAGTTGTGAGTATTGAGGTGTTTGGTAAGGATAGAGGCAGGGCCAGTGCTTCGACTAGGCAAACTAGGCAGCAGCCTAGAGTGTACTGCCACCTAGTGGCACATGGGCGCAGCACAGGCCGACACTCTCATGTGGGATGCAGTCACATTAGGAATGATCCTTCAGCTGAGAGGAGGGGCGACAGAGGGGAGGAAGAAAGGATAGAGGAAGATTACGGGTGTCTGGGGGCAGTGTAGCAGCTGAGCTGCTGCTCCTTCCAGTGTTCCTCTCAGACTCAGTCCCTTACTGCAAGCCGCCTGGTGGCTGCCAATGACTATGGAGTTCCAGCCCTTCTCTTCCCATTCACTAGGCAGTGCTGTACCTGCGGAGGAAGGTAATGTCTGACTCTGTTCTCTTGTGTCTGTGTGAGTGTTACCCTGGCCAGCCATCCATCACATGTGCAATGTGTCAGTGAGTGATGACATCATCATGATCCCACAGCCTGCTCTTCTAGGGCCTGCTGATGTGTGTGTGTGTGGGCTGGGCTGCCTGCTAGCACAGCTTTTTATCTTCCCCCATTGCCTGGGGAGTTCCAGCCTGTGAATCCATCATCCTCCATTCACTGCAACTGTGACCCTGCCACTGCCAGCCACAGATGCAGTCCGTCCGTGACACTGATTTTGTCTTTAATATCGTTGCTGGTGGCATCTTATGGCACCTATTTTTGCAAATTAAATGAAAATTAAAAGTTTAATATTTTGTTTATTTAATATTTTCTACTGTTTTTAAACATTTTTATTTGTTTGGGGGGAGGAAGGGGGGAGTGCAAGTAGCTGGTCTTGCCTAGAGCGCAAAATAGTCTAGCTTCAGCCAAGGACACGGGGGATTTACTAAAACTGGAGCACTCAAAATCTGGTCCAGTTGTGCATGGTAGCCAATCAACTTCTAACTTCATCTTGTTCAATTCAACTTTGACAGTAATTCCTGGACGATGATTGGTTTCTATGCAGAGCTACACCAGATTTTGCACCATGCAGTTTTAGTAAATAACCCTCATTTATTTAATTAAAAAAATAATAAAGCTGTGGCTCATCCTGCTCTACATCACTCTTACAAGAGGGACAGTCACAGAGGAACATTGGCTGCAATTTTAGTTCCAAAATATGGACTGTTCCTATAAGAGTGGGACAGTTTGAAGCTATGGAAGACTGAAATGCCCGTTCTCTGTATAGTCATATACTCAGAGTACACAGAAAATGAAATGAAGATATGCCTCGTGTTTGGCTTCTTCTGCATATAAAACCGGTATGGATAGACATTTCCCTGCAGTCAGAGTCGCTTTAAATATATGATGTGGAAGAACCTTTTAGGCCTATCATTCATGGACAATTCATCAAATATCCTTTCTCCACTTCATAAATACGATCTGCAGAAACAAGATGGATTTCTCATTTTATTTCATGATGCTCAGTGAATGCCCGCAGATGAAAAGATATAGAGAATATGATCCGTGCAGACATTTGGATGGATAGTGACTTTAATGCGTAATCTCATTTTGCATTCATGTGAAACAAATGAAAGTATTTGGCTACTCCTAACTTTGCAGGGTCGTCACAATGAAGAGTGAAATATGTTGGGTGGAGTCTGCGTTCCGGAGAATTAAGTCCATATTCAGGCAGAGCTCCGGAGTGCTTGTATTCTAAAGCTGTATACCAACACACAAACATCTGATACTACTACACTTAAAGCTGAACTCTAGGATAAACAAATATTATCTAAATACAAGAGTCGTGTCATTCTTCCTTGAATCTTGATGTGCTTTGAGTATTTCTTCCAGATCTGTGCAGTAATCCAGTGTGAAAGTTTACCTCTGTGCAGGAGCTTCCTGTAATAAAGACCGGTCACTGCTGATCTCTCTCCTTGTGTAGGGGGACTGGTCTTGTCTCCGCCCCCTCCTGTAGTTTTCTGCAGCAGCTTGTAGTAGATGGGGCCTGCTGGATCCCTTCCACAGCTCTTATCTCTGCACAAGCGACGTATGGCACTGTACGTAACCTGAACAAGATGATCCGTTTGCCAGGTATTATTTGGGTTTGTGAAGACAGCTGGGAACACAAAGTGGATTTACATTGTATATCCTTTGTGGAAATTCAGGAAAAGATGTCAATGAAAGTTTTTGTGCCCCTAGTCCAGTTTTAGGCTCCGTTCATATCTTGCGTTTTGGGATCATGGGCAGCAATGCTGAGATTCTGCCTGCAATCCCAAATCACGTGGCAATCACAGCACAATGTGTTGCGTGTGTTTGGGTGCCATTATGTTTTAATGGCACCCCAAACGCAATGCAGTTCTGCCGCAATTGTTGAGCTGCTGGATTGCACAGCAATCATGGCAAACCGCTCCTTTAATAAAGCGTGAAGCTTGTTGCCCAAAAAGGAGCAGTAGCTTCAAGTGAATGGGCTGCCCTATGTGACACAAAGAGGAACGCTCATTCCTGCTACATGTTAAGGCTCCATTCATACTAGGTTTTTTTAAAAAATCAAATGGACGGAATCACCCCAATTCTGCTCGCAATTTGAGAATGCGCTGTCAAAGTGTGAAAACGCGCGATTGTGTTTTCATGTGCCATTCATTTGAAAGGCACCTGAAAACGCAGGCTGTTTTTCTGCGCGACAAACACGCTGCAATCACACAAAGTCGCTGAACGTGCGATGCCAGAAAAAAAAACCTTGTGTGAATGGAATCTTATATGAACAGGGCCATAAAGATGATCTGTCAATTTTGAAATATCTCATTCATCAATCAGTTTAAAATAGAATATAGGCAACTTTTTTTTCATTTTGGATAGAGCAAGGGAAAATTATACCCCCTTTCAGATTTCTTTTTAGCCCTCTGTGTCCCATTGGGGAGATTTCCCTAAACTTCCTGTCCATAGCCAAACAGGAAGTGAGAGGAAATCCCTGCAAACTAAAGGAATTCCTTGGGGGTCCCCAGGCCACCATTGGAAAATTTCCCATCTACTACTGTTGTGAAGACAACCCACAATTTTGGATTTTCTTTTACTTTCAAAATGATAATGGTAAACAGGACAAATAGAGAGAGGGAATCTCCTTAATGGGGGCACAGACATAAAAAAAATTGACACGCATTCTAATGCTTCTTCACTCTATTCAAAACGTAAGAATAAGTTTTGCTTTAGTTATACTTTAGTACAAGTGATGATATTTTAAATGTACTTTATTGGCAAGGAGTGGCAATTTTCAGAGCTACAGCTTCCCTTAGAGACTGCTGGCTTGACTGTAAGCTGAGAGCTGGGCCTAGCATCCATTCTTCCCACAATGATAATGATCCAAAGGTTCCCACTGCTGTATGAGCCAATGAGGGAAAAGAGATACAGGAGAGCTCATGCTCTCATGCACATTGATGGGACCAATCAAGATGAGGCAAGTATAAGCGGGGGCCAGGGGGGCTGCACACAGAAAGTTTTTTACCTTAATGCATAGAATGCATTAAGGTAAAAAACCTTCTGCTTTCAGAACCACTTTAAAAGGAATCCACTTTAGTAAAAAAATAAAAATGAAAAGATAATCAAATAAAAAAAATTAATATAGCTAATACAATTTAAGGGGGGGGATATGATCATCATGTAAAAATAGATCAGTGGTCCAAATAGTGAACTTAGTGTAGAGTTATTCACCTTAAGATCATCAAAGAGGACAAGGGGCATTCTTTACCTCTGGAGTAAAAGAGACTTAATCTCCAAATACGGAAAGGTTTCTTCACAGTAAAAGCTATGAAAATGTGGAATAGACTCCCTCAAGAGTTGGTTCTGGCCATCTCAGTGGATTTCTTTAAAAAAGGCCTGGATTCTTTCTTGGATACACAGAATATAACTGGATACTAACATTTATAGGCAAAGTTGATCCAGGGAATATCCAATTGCCTCTCGGGGGGGATCCAGAAGGATTTTTTTCTCCTGCAGGAGCAAATTGGTTCATGTTTTGCTGTGGTTTTTTGCCTTCTTCTGGATCAACTGTGGGTATAAGATTATACATTTTTTTCTTCCCTTTTATAGTTGAACCAGATGAACTTGTGTCTTTTTTCAGCCAGACTAACTATGTAACTATGGACAATTGCAACACAAGTCATATTGTAATTGAATGTTATAAAAAAAAAAAATCTTGTCTTTTCAGTCTGAAGTGCTGTAATTTTATGCAATGTAATATGGCTACCTGGAGGTGTAGTGGAGTACTGGAGATTGCTACTGCATCAAGGAAAACACGCACCGAACTCTACTGTATTCTGGAGTTGGGCTTTAGGAGCGTTGCTACTTACCAAGCTGTGTCTACACTTCCCTCCCCTACTATTCTGGAGCCTTCCATGTTATAAAACAGGTGCACTTTGAAGGGAAAATTCTCTTTTGTTGTGTCTATTAGTCAATCCAAAGATGAGGTCAGTGAACATAAAATACAACTCGCTGGTCCAAAAAATGTAGTATAAAATACGCCCTAGATGTACATCATCCATGAAGGGTGCAGATACACCAAGACCAAAGTCATTATTCTTGTTGGTTTATCTCTCCTATATTTTAGCTGTGTAGAAAGTTTTGGTGAAGGTGAGATGAGAGTAAATGTCATAGATTGACTCATCCTGGGAAACACTTAAGCACAATGTGGAGGAGCTCCCTGTTCTAAGTAAGATAAATGATAGGGGTTGTTAGCAGGCTCTGTACTGCTTTATCTTCACCCACCAATGCCGGCACCATCGATAGTGAGCTTAACATGTGTGAGTCATTTTCAGCCCTGCATATTTCTAAGCAAAGCGCTCAAGTCTAAATAAATTTGTCTCTTAAGTGAGTTTTGGGTCGTGTAAGGCGAATCCTTTTTTTTTCTTCAATTTCTGCCTTTGTTTTTAACTTTTTTTTCCCATAGAATTCTGTACGCTTCAAGTGTTACAGTATTGTTTTCATTATAGTTTTTTTTTTTCTGCAGTGCTGAGGTTTCAGATTTTCAACTTGTCCCGTGTTAAGTTTGTGGTTTCAGTGATAAAACTTAAAAAAAAAAATCAGAATGGAATATATTAAAAGCTCAACTCCAGGCAAGACTTTTTAGATTTGAATAGAGTGGGGAAGGATATAACCTTTTTCACGTGTTTATTGCTATCTGTAATCCCACTGGAGAATTATTCCCTCGCTTTGGCTTGGTGCACACCGATGCAGGTTGCAGTTGATGCTTTTTTCCGCAAAATGCAATCTGCTGTGGGGAGAAAAGTCCTTGACCATTTCCAAAAAATGCACCAGTTGAAAACGCACAGATGTGAACATGACCCATAGGAAATCATGCTAAATGGACTGCACATGAAAACACACATACAGTAGGTGTGAACCTAGCCTTACTGTATAGTCATTGGGACAGGAATTGAGTGCAAATGCTTCAATAGTAGAAACTTCTGTAGATCCTTTATTGCCACCTGTGTCTTTGTTGATGTCCCTTGTATGGTTTCTAGGAAACAAAGCAAAGGGAAGTTTTCCAATTGGGAACAAAGCAAAAAAAAACTTGGGGTCTATCCCACCCCCACTCTATCCAAAAAGTGGCTTGTGTTGTACTAAAAACTGGAGACCAGGCCCAGATTGGCCATAGGGCACACCTGGCATTTGCCAAGCACTGATAAAATACATATACTGTATATGGAAGCTGTGCTATACCTTAAAACTAAACTCCAGGAATGATTTCTATTGCATGCTTAGACAATATAAAACCAGCCATAGATGGAGCAAATCTTGGATGGTTCCATCAATCTACTTCAGTACAACCAACCCAGGGGTGGACTGACAACTCATGGGGCCCCCGGGCAATAGGGGATCATGGGGCCCCTGTGTCCTTGCCCAAACTCAAAAAAGCCTATGAAAAAGTTACCAGGGGCATCTCATGGGGCCCCCTACTGACCCCGGGCCCTCAGGCAGTTCCCGAGTTTCCAAATGGTCAGTCCGCCCCTGGATGGTATATAGAGGAACAAATCCATCCATTTCCCTCTTACCACCGCTGAATACCTGCTTCTCCTCCCCCCCCCCCCCCCCGCAGGCATTCAGCAGCTGCTGGAGTGAAATGGACAGATTGGTTCTTCTATCCGCCACCCCTCCTATCCATCATCTTTCTGCTGCCCCCTAGGCCTCTGTCCTCTCTCCTAGTCTCCCTGTACTCTCTCTGGGCCCCTGTGTGCTCTCTCAATGTGGGGTCCCCCCCCCCTGTCCCGCCAGCTGCTGCAGGGAATCTGTCAGGAAGGAAAGTGGGGAAGGGGTCGGTATATATGTCACCAACCACTGACTTTGTCCATTCATAACTGAGGCATAGTAAACTGTGTTTACTATACTTCAGTTTATGAATGAATAAGAATCTCTGTACAGAGCCATTCCTGTCCCTTCATTCTGTGCTGCTGAGGCTGCAGAAATTGAGATTGAAGGCTATGTTCTCAATCTCCTTTCTCTGTCTCAAAAGTGAAAAGGGGGCTCCTAAAAAATAAAAAAAAAAATAATAATAAATAAAATTGTAAAAATAAATAAAATAAAAAAGTCAAAATAATAAAAAAAAATACTGACATCAGTGGTGGAAGCACTTGTGACCAGACCCTGGCACTCCACCACCAGGCTCCAAGGAAAGGACCCCCAGGCTCGGGACTGCTAAGTCTAAAATGCCAAGGCCTATTTTTGTCCAAGACTGGGCCTGCTGGACGAAGTAATGTTGGGTGATGATTTGGATTTGGGGTTAGACCGCACAAGCCCAGGCGTTGGGCAACAATATTGAAAGGCAATATCAGACTGGTTAGCCCACAGCTATTTATAAAGGAGACCTTTCCAAGTGCCTTTTTTCACTGCAGAGAAGTGAGCAAGCAAGTTGATAACAGTGTTAGATAGTGTGTCCATCTCTATGGCGTCATTGGTCTGACCATACCTCAGGGGAGACCGAAGCTGAATGAAGACACAGTCTATTACACTGTATAGTGGACTGAGGGCTCAATGGTGGATGTTTTGACAGCAATACAAAGCTTACAGGGGTTCTAGCTTTCTAACCCTACTCATTTTGACATTAAAATTTGTCTGTTTACCTTTTAAAAAATCGAGTTGCTGTTGGATAGTTCCCCTCAATTTCCTGTCTGATAAAACCATTGTCAGTTGGATAGTAAGTGAGGGTAAGTCTCTCTAATGGAGTCCTAAATAACAATAAAAACTTAAACAGCAGCATTGTCATCCTGTGGAGAGGGTAGTGTTAGATAAACTAGTAGAGTTTAGATAGACTAAAAGAATAAAAACTGACCATTGTAAACATCCCTGTCAGTGTTGGATATTTTGTCTCAACCCTCCAACTGCCACTTTTTATGGAAAGCTTGGTCAGTTAATAGAAGTTGAATATCATTAACCTTACTGGCAAGATCCACAGGTAATAACACTAAGAATCAGAAAAAAAAAAAAAAGATGGCTGTGTTAGTGCCATTGACAGACTGCATCATTTATGCTATTTTTAAAATTTTGCCCATAGTTCCACTTTAAAGGATAAGTTCACCTTTTGTAACATGTTACATGTTACACTCAAAGTTGGGGTGTAAAGTGTAACATGTTACAAAAACACCGGCCCAGTTTGGACAGTTAGCAGGGGACGAAGATCCCCGGCCAGCTGTCCAAACTGGGCTGGTGTTTTTCTAAATTGTTACACGTTACACCCCGAATATGAGTTTGGATATCTGGCGGGGGATCTTCGTCCCCTGATAGCTGTCACAAACTAAAAAAAAAATGCAGCCATGCAGGGCTCTGCCTGCCTGTTCACGTAATTCATTCACAGTGTTTTGTGAATGTGAAAACTACAAGCTTTGCGGCTGACGGCTTGTTCTCAATGAACTACCAGAGCGTAGTTGATCGCACTAGATAGTTCTTTGAGCTTCCTGTCAGATTGTAACTTCTGACAGGAACAAAAAAATAATAAATGCATATTTTTTGCCTGCAAAAAAATGTGCATTTTTTTTTAAAACTGAACTTATCCTTTAACCACTTCAGTACCGGGCACTTATACCCACTTCCTGCCCAGGCCAATTTTCAGCTTTCAGCGCAATCGAACTTTGAATGACAATTGCGCGGTCATGCAACACTGTACCCATATGAAATTTTTATCATTTTTTTCACACAAATAGAGATTTGTTTTGGTGGTATTTAATCACCACTGAGGTTTTTTAGTTTTTGCTAAATAAAACAAAAAACACCTGAAACTTTTGAAAAAAAGTGCATTTTTCTTTGTTTCTGTTATAAAAGTTTGCAAATAAATAAAATTTCTTCATAAATTTAGGTCAAAATGTATTCTGCTACATTTCTTTGTTGAAAATAATAATAATAATTGAATTTGTATTTTTTTTCAAATGTTTCTATTATTTTTTAAATTTTTATTACATTTTTTCTTTTTTTTACTATTTTATTTTTCAATGTTACCATAGTAACATTGAACTACTCGGGGCAAGTGATCACAATTTTTTTTTTTTAACACATTATGATTGCTAATACCAATATATTTCATTAATATTTGCAATCATTGTTACTGAATAAAACTGATTAATTCAGACTTTTCTTGTGATTAGCTGTGATTGGGCAAAGCTGATCACATGATACAGATGGGTTGTGATTGGCCCTGTCTGTATCATGTGACTGCCTTGACCAGTGACAGCTAACAACATAATTGTGTACAATGGATGGCATGACAGGAAGCCATCCATTGTATACAATTCACATGTGATCTGCTGTGATTGGTCACAGCGGTCACATGACACTGACAACGGGCTGGTGTACTGATATGTCATTGGATGTGTCCCGTGGATACAGCTGGTGACAGATAGCGCCGTGAGCGGCTCGTTTTGACAAGACGCCATATGATGCCCAGTCACAACGGCGAGTGTCCCGTCCTGCCGTCAATCTGCTAGAGGCTGGGCGGGAAGGTATTAAAGGCTAGATCCAGCTAACACTATTTAATCAGTTACAATAATTTTTTTTTAAAGACTAAAGTCTAGTACACATGAGAATATCAGACGAATGATCATCCTTTTTTTTTTTTGCATGCTAGTCCCATATTGAAAACTAATAAGTTACTATAATTCTAGTAAGACAGAATACAACTTCAGAGGAGGTGTATATATTATATTGTATTGTATTGTATTGTAATGTATTCTTTCATTTCCGATCATGCATGGTCTTAGTCACTCGATTTTTTTTTTTTTACAAATACTATATAGCACTACCCCTTTAAGGGCCGCTAAGTATTTTTGGGCTCCCTGTCTGTCCTGAACCTGCTTTGGAAGCTTAACCCTGCTGACACCACCGTAAACCTTTGACCAGGAGGACCCCCTGACTTTGAACCATAAAATAAACACACACAGTTTAAGGTGAACAGATATTCTGGTTGTACTGAGGTCAGAATATAAAGCATGCAAGCACACAAAATGATACCAGTAGATGTGCATAAAGTAAGAGTTAAATGCTCTAGAAGGTTCAACAAAGTATTGTAACACAGTATCACTTTAGGCAACTCCCAAATGTCCTGCAGAATCAAAATTTAATCAACATTCCCAGCTTTTGAGATGTCTCTACCCAAGTGAGCTGGGAGGAACTATCAAATTGTCAGGCTAACTCACTTTTAGGCTATCAGATACCAGTATCTGGGTTTAATTCTGGAGGTAAATTTACTGGTCATAAGCAACAATATCCCTTTCTTTATATCTCTTTTACAAAGGTGTCAAATCTTCTGTGTGCTCAATGGGGCCCTAGTTGGTGCTTATTAAGGTTTAGATCCTTCCTTTTGTGAAAGCAAGTTTTCTTCCAGATGATATAATCTCAGGAAACAAAAACTCCTCCTTGGGGTGATACTGAATTTATATGAAATCTCTCTAACACAATGAATTGAGACAAAGATCTACTTAGAATGTAGAAAGGGGCAGGAGCAGAGTTTAGCAGGGGTTGACTTCTAAAGATGGTGAGCTAGTTGGATAAAGCAAGTTCTTTTAGAACTATAAGAGATTTGAAATGAGATACTGATGTGATTCTGTCTGCAGATTGCATATACGGTATCAAAGTCCTACGATTCAGGATGTTAATAAAACACTAATCAGTAGGCCACAATACAGAATAGGCTGGACAGTCTGTGCCTCAGTGTGACAAGCTGTAATGTAAAGTATACTGAACTGAAGAAAAGAACAATTGAACTTTACAGAGTCACTTGTAACTTGTGATGATCTGGGTATGGAACCCTCTCACCCGATCTGTAGCTTCGGTAGCATAACAGTTAATCTCTCTGTGGGTGGGCCCTCATATTCTCTTGGTCCCTCTGTTAAGGAGTGATGCCAATGACAGCACCATGTTCCACCTGCCTGCAGGGTTGTCTGTCCTTCTTTGTCAGTGATACCAGACGTTTGCAATCCCTCTCTCCGCTCTGCGGCCTGACGCAGCCCAGATCTCCAGCATCCAGCACAATCTTCTCCACACACCTGTTCTCCATCTCACACCATCCACTTCCTTCTTGTAGAGTTTCTGGGTTTCTCAATATATATGCTCCCGCCCTTTCCCAGCTCTTCTGGGAAATGTAGTCTGTTCACTTCTTGTCTAAGCACAAGAGTCCTGCTTCCAGCATACAAGTTCAACAAGGCTTTTCTTCAAATGAGTCTGCATAGCTGAATCACAGAACACAGTAGCAATGCAGGGATTTACAACTATACCTATTATACGAAAATTATGTGTTCTGTTATCTTACAAGAAAATATTTGTGCTTGTCCCTTCGGATATTTGTGTATGAATTGTCATGATCGGCTCTCAAAAGCTGTGTACTAATGATCAGGCGATCGCTCTGAATGCGTTTTTTAAAATCCGATTTTCTCATCGTGTGCTTTAAACTTTAAACTGTATGAATAAAATTTGACAGTTGTAAACCCTTGTTATATGCTTTGTCTAAACCCTGTAATTTCTTTTGCTGGTCAGCTTGGTCTTCTTGTAAGGCCTCATGCACACTGGGCGTTTGCCCAGCTCTTCTAAACTCTTCTAAACCCCTTTACCCTGGCAGTAGAAAAGCAGCATCAAAACACACATAAAGACACTCAGGTTTATTCCTTTCATTGGCCAGAATATTAAATTATTCTGGCCATTGAAACAAATGAACGCCCAAGTGCTTGACGCAACTAGTGCTTAAGTGTGTTTAGACATGTTTACAACCGTTTAGACATGTCAAGCATTTTTTATGCCAAAACGCTGCTGCTCCTGCCTCCAAATGCCTGTAAGCACTTACGGGTGAAACTCGAAAAATTAGAATATCGTGCAAAAGTTCATTTATTTCAGTAATGCAACTTAAAAGATGAAACTAATATATGAGATAAACTCATTACATGCAAAGCAAGATAGTTCAAGCCGTGATTTGTCATAATTGTGATGATTATGGCTTACAGCTCATGAAAACCCCAATTCCACAATCTCAGAAAATTAGAATATTGTGAAAAAGGTGCAATATTCTCGGCTCAAAGTGTCCCACTCTAATCAGCTAATTAAGTCATAACACCTGCAAAGGGTTCCTGAGCCTTTAAATGGTCTCTCAGTCTAGTTCAGTAGGAATCACAATCATGGGAAAGACTGCTGACCTGACAGTTGTTCAGAAAACCATCATTGACACCCTCCATAAGGAGGGAAAGCCTCAAAAGGTAATTGGAAAAGAAGTTGGATGTTCCCAAAGTGCTGTATCAAAGCACATTAATAGAAAGTTATGTGGAAGGGAAAAGTGTGGAAGAAAAAGGTGCACAAGCAGCAGGGATGACCGCAGCCTGGAGAGGATTGTCAGGAAAAGGCCATTCAAAAGTGTTGGGGACTTTCACAAGGAGTGGACTGAGGCTGGAGTCAGTGCATCAAAAGCCACCACACACAGACAGATCCTGGACATGGGCTTCAAATGTCGTATTCCTCTTGTCAAGCCGCTCCTGAACAACAAACATCAGAAGCGTCTTACCTGGGAAAAACAGACCTGGTCTGTTGCTCAGTGGTCCAAAGTCCTCTTTTCTGATGAGAGCAACTTTTGCATCTCATTTGGAAACCAAGGACCCAGAGTATGGAGGAAGAATGGACAGGCACACACTGCAAGATGCTTGAAGTCCAGTGTGAAGTTTCCACAGTCTGTGTTGATTTGGGGAGCCATGTCATCTGCTGGTGTTGGTCCACTGTGCTTCATTAAGTCCAGGGTCAACGCAGCCGTCTACCAGGAGATTTTAGAGCACTTCATGCTTCCTTCTGCAGACAAGCTTTATGGGGATGCTGACTTCATTTTCCAACAGGACTTGGCACCTGCCCACACTGCCAAAAGCACCAAAACTTGGTTCAATGACCGTGGGATTACTGTGCTTGATTGGCCAGCAAACTCACCTGACCTGAACCCCATAGAGAATCTATGGGGCATTGCCAAGAGAAAGATGAGAGACATGAAACCGAACAATGCAGAAGAGCTGAAGGCCACTATTGAAGCATCCTGGTCTTCCATAACACCTCAGCAGTGCCACAGGCTGATAGCTTCCATGCCACACCGCATTGAGGCAGTAATTGCTGCAAAAGGGGCCCAAACCAAGTACTGAGTACATATGCATGCTTATACTTTTCAGAGGTCCGATATTGTTCTATGTACAATCTTTGTTTTATTGATTGCATGTAATATTCTAATTTTCTGAGATTGCGGATTTGGGGTTTTCATGAGCTGTAAGCCATAATCATCACAATTATGACAAATCACGGCTTGAACTATCTTGCTTTGCATGTAATGAGTCTATCTCATATTTTAGTTTCACCTTTTAAGTTGCATTACTGAAATAAATGAACTTTTGCACGATATTCTAATTTTTCGAGTTTCACCTGTATATGTGCATGGACACATGCAGTAAGTTAACACTGAGGGACATTTAGAGGCAGAAGAAAAAATGCAAGACGCCTCTAAAAATGCCCAGTGTGCATGAGGCCTTAATGTGGAGAAAAATATAAATGAAAGCATGTGAAACAAAACGAAAAAAAAATTCATATGCCAAATACTATCAATACAATTGTTAAGCCTATACAGTTACCAATACAATCTTTTTTTTTTTGCTATAGTGGGCCTACAAGGAAGTCTGAAGAATATTTCCTTGTAGGCCTCCCTAGTCTCCAAAGAGGCTTTGCTTCCACCTTAGTAGTGTGTCTTGATTTTCCTCAACTTCTGTTTAAGTATACCAGTCAGGTATGACTAATGTAAAGGTTAAGTTTCACTTTAATAAAATCCAGAAAAACCCCCAATAAAACCAGAATATGTTTCCCATACAGCTTTACTGTTATACAAATTGCGTGCTATATTCCCACAAGTCATCATAGTATCTCAATGGGATATCTCCTGGTGGAATCCAGTTCAATTTTTTTATATGCTTAATTTGACCTGCTTCCACTTTCATCTTGCCCCATGATGGAGCTGATAGTGAGTAAACCAATGAAAAACAAAACCATGTGTCCTCCCCTGCCATCAATTACATTGTTTGAGTTTGTAAAGTGCTTGGCAAATTAGGCTTCTGCCATCAGGCTACCGGACATGAAAAGAATGTGGAGAAATAATTCTATTGTATTAGTAAATGAATACAGCTGCTCATCTGGTTTTCAGAATGCTTGTGGTATTAATAGAAGAAGAGAGAACTGAGAAGTACAGTAGGGTTCTAGGATGTACAGTAACCCTTTATTACTGACAGCAATAATACTTTAATGATATTAGTGTTCCCAGGTACAGTAGGCCTGTCTTTGTAGGCACCAGCATGTAAAAGGAAATCTATAGTTTTCAAAGTAAAAAAATAAATAAATAAAACTGCTTTACTTCATTAAACTGTGCTACTCATCAGCATTTTCAGAAGGAGAATCAACAATGGTAGCTTCCGTGTTTGGTTCTAGGCTCTTGATGTTTTGGGTTCAAATGAAGTGGGAGTTGGATATAGGTGGGTGGTGGGTCCGCAGGAGACAGCACCAGAGAGTAAGCAATTATTTATTAAATAAGTTACCAAGACCAGGGTTTTTCTATATTTCAGTTGGATGAAAAGTATGGAGTTGGGGTTTAAAGCTGAAATCATTGCTTATAGCAAGGACACAAAATAGCTCTGTAACCAATAATACTTTATCAAATGCATTTCTTAAATTCAAGCAAGATAAGTACCTACAGTATATGCCCATGAGCATTGTCGCCAACACTAGTTGTAAAAACTGTACTGTTCTGTGGCTTATACAGGTATCCCCAATGCATGGTATTCAAATGATTTGTGTATTTTCAATGTTGCCCTCAAAGTTGCATGAAAAGACCCTCTTCCTGCAATATTATTTTAAAAATTTCCCCCATGACAATACCTGGCTCCACATGCCCTTTTTCTGACAATAGCTGTCCATTATCCTTTGGGGTAGCACAGTGGCTAAATGGTTAGCACTGCTGCCTGGCAGTACTAGGGTCATTGGTTCAAAACCCCACCAGGACACCACCCACCTGGAGCTTGCATGCTTTCCCTGTTCCTGTGTGAGTTTCCTCTAGGTACTCTGGTTTCCTCCCACACTCCAAGATGTGCTGGTAGGTCAATTGGATCCTGTCTAAATTGACCCTAGTATATGTATATATGAATGTGAGTTAGAGACCTTTGATTTTACACCCCTTGAGGGTTAGGGGTTGATGTAAATGTACTATATATATATATATATATATATATACAGGTGAAACTCGAAAAATTAGAATATCGTGCAAAAGTTCATTTATTTCAGTGATGCAACTTAAAAGGTGAAACCAATATATGAGATAGACTCATTACATGCAAAGCAAGATAGTTCAAGCTGTGATTTGTCATAATTGTGATGATTATGGCTTACAGCTCATGAAAACCCCAAATCCACAATCTCAGAAAATTTGAATATTACATGCAATCAATAAAACAAGGATTGTACATAGAACAATATCGGACCTCTATAAAGTGGAAGCATGCATATGTACTCAGTACTTGGTTTGGGCCCCTTTTGCAGCAATTACTGCCTCAATGCGGTGTGGCATGGAAGCTATCAGCCTGTGGCACTGCTGAGGTGTTATGGAAGACCAGGATGCTTCAATAGCGCCCTTCAGTCCTTCTGCTTCGGTCTCATGTCTCTCAGTCCTTCGGTCTCATGTCTCTCATCTTTCTCTTGGCAATGCCCTATAGATTCTCTATGGGGTTCGGTTGAGGCGAGTTTGCTGGCCAATCAAGCACAGTAATCCCATGGTCATTGAACCAGGCTTTGGTTCTTTTGGCATTGTGGGCAGGTGCCAAGTCCTGCTGAAAAATGAAGTCAGCATCCCCATAAAGCTCGTCTGTGGAAGGAAGCATGAAGTGCTCCAAAATCTCCTGGTAGACGGCTGCATTGACCCTGGACTTAATGAAGCACAGTGGACCAACACCAGCAGATGACATGGCTCCCCGTGGAAACTTCACACTGGACTTCAAGCATCTTGCAGTGTGTGCCTCTCCATTCTTCCTCCATACTCGGGGTCCTTGGTTTCCAAATGAGATGCAAAAGTTGCTCTCATCAGAAAAGAGGACTTTGGACCACTGAGCAACAGACCAGGTCTCTTTTCTTTAGCCCAGGTAAGACGCTTTTGACGTTGTTTGTTGTTCAGGAGCGGCATGACAAGAGGAATACGACATTTGAAGCCCATGTCCATGATCCGTCTGTGTGTGGTGGCTCTTGATGCACTTACTCCATCCTCAGTCCACTCCTTGTGAAAGTCCCAACACTTTTGTATGGCCTTTTCCTGACAATCCTCTCCAGGCTGCGGTCATCCCTGCTGCTTGTGCACCTTTTTCTTCTACACTTTTCCCTCCACATAACTTTCTATTAATGTGCTTTGATACAGCACTTTGGGAACATCCAACTTCTTTTGCAATTACCTTTTGAGGCTTTCCCTCCTTATGGAGGGTGTCAATGATGGTTTTCTGCACAACTGTCAGGTCAGCAGTCTTTCCCATGATTGTGATTCCTACTGAACCAGACTGAGAGACCATTTAAAGACTCAGGAACCCTTTGCAGGTATTATGGCTTAATTAGCTGATTAGAGTGGGACACTTTGAGCCTAGAATATTGCACCTTTTCACAATATTCTAATATTCAGAGATTGTGGATTTGGGGTTTTCACAATTATGACAAATCAAGGCTTGAACTATCTTGCTTTGCATGTAATGAGTCTATCTCATATATTAGTTTCACCTTTTAAGTTGCATTACTGAAATAAATGAACTTTTGCACTATATTCTAATTTTTCGGGTTTCACCTGTATATGTATGTATATATATATATATATATATATATATACAGTCAGGTCCATAAATATTGGGACATCGACACAATTCTAACATTTTTGGCTCTATACACGACCACAATGGATTTGAAATGAAACAAACAAGATGTGCTTTAACTGCAGACTGTCAGCTTTAATTTGAGGGTATTTACATTCAAATCAGGTGAACGGTGTAGGAATTACAACAGTTTGCATATGTGCCTCCCACTTATTAAGGGACCAAAAGTAATGGGACAATTGGCTTCTCAGCCGTTCCATGACCAGGTGTGTGTTATTTCCTCATTATCCCAATTACAATGAGCAGATAAAAGGTCCAGAGTTCATTTCAAGTGTGCTATTTGCATTTGGAATCTGTTGCTGTCAACTCTCAAGATGAGATCCAAAGAGCTGTCACTATCAGTGAAGCAAGCCATCATTAGGCTGAAAAAACAAAACAAACCCATCAGAGAGATAGCAAAAACATTAGGCGTGGCCAAAACAACTGTTTAGAACATTCTTAAAAGGAAGGAACGCACCGGTGAGCTCAGCAACACCAAAAGACCCGGAAGACCACAGAAAACAACTGTGGTGGAAGACCGAAGAATTCTTTCCCTGGTGAAGAAAACACCCTTCACAACAGTTGGCCAGATCAAGAACACTCTCCAGGAGGTAGGTGTATGTGTGTCAAAGTCAATAATCAAGAGAAGACTTCACCAGAGTGAATACAGAGGGTTCACCACAAGATGTAAACCATTGGTGAGCCTCAAAAACAGGAAGGCCAGATTAGAGTTTGCCAAACGACATCTAAAAAAGCCTTCAAAGTTCTGGAACAACATCCTATGGACAGATCAGACCAAGATCAACTTGTACCAGAGTGATGGGAAGAGAAGAGTATGGAGAAGGAAAGGAACTGCTCATGATCCTAAGCATACCACCTCATCAGTGAAGCATGGTGGTGGTAGTGTCATGGCGTGGGCATGTATGGCTGCCAATGGAACTGCTTCTCTTGTATTTATTGATGATGTGACTGCTGACAAAAGCAGCAGGATGAATTCTGAAGTGTTTCGGGCAATATTATCTGCTCATATTCAGCCAAATGCTTCAGAACTCATTGGACGCCGCTTCACAGTGCAGATGGACAATGACCCAAAGCAGACTGCAAAAGCAACCAAAGAGTTTTTTAAGGGAAAGAAGTGGAATGTTATGCAATGGCCAAGTCAATCACCTGACCTGAATCTGATTGAGCATGCATTTCACTTGCTGAAGACAAAACTGAAGGGAAAATGCCCCAAGAACAAGCAGGAACTGAAGACAGTTGCAGTAGAGGCCTGGCAGAGCATCACCAGGGATGAAACCCAACGTCTGGTGATGTCTATGCGTTCCACACTTCAGGCTGTAATTGACTGCAAAGGATTTGCAACCAAGTATTAAAAAGTGAAAGTTTGATTTATGATTATTATTCTGTCCCATTACTTTTGGTTCCTTAATAAGTGGGAGGCACATATGCAAACTGTTGTAATTCCTACACCGTTCACCTGATTTGGATGTAAATACCCTCAAATTAAAGCTGACAGTCTGCAGTTAAAGCACATCTTGTTTGTTTCATTTCAAATCCATTGTGGTGGTGTATAGAGCCAAAAATGTTAGAATTGTGTCGATGTCCCAATATTTATGGACCTGACTGTATGTGTGTGTAAAGTGCTGCATAAATTGACAGTGCTATATAAGCACCTAAAATGAAATACCGTATTTTTCGCTCCATAAGACGCACTTTTTTCCCCCCAAAAAAGGGGGGAAAATGTCAGTGCGTCTTATGGAGCGAATATAGAGCGGCCGGTCCGGTATTTCCACCGCCGCCGTGCAGAATACCGGGCCGGCCGCTCAGCTCTACAGCGGGACCTTATGGAGAGGACTGCTGACCTTTGGGGAGGTGGGGAGCGGGTATCTGAATTAGACAGGTACCCGCTCTTACTTCTTTGTTCTTTGATCTTACCTGTTCCTCTATCCAGCGGCGCGCTGTCTTCCCGGCTTCTGTAGTGTGGGCACTGGGCAAGACAGCCGGGTGCCAAATGCACATGCGCAAGAAGCGGTGCTTTTTGTGAATGGTAAGGCGGTACCTGGGACACATGACAGATCCCAGAAGCCGCTGGGATGGTAATGGTAAGGCGGTACCTGGGACACATGACAGATCCCAGAAGCCGCCGGACCAATCACAAAGCGCAAGTGCTTCTCGCTCATGCGCACTGGGCACCCGGCTGTCATGCCGAGCGCCATTACAGAAGCCGGGAAGACAGCGCGCGGCTGGATCGAGGAACAGGTAAGATCAAACAAAAACTCTGCAGAAGTAAGAGCGGGTACCTGTCAAATTCAGGTACCCACTCCCCACCTCCCCAAAGGTCAGCAGTCATCTGTACTGTCCGCAGTCTCTGGTCATCCCTGTGCTGTCCGCAGTCTCTGGTCATCCCTGTGCTGTCCGCAGTCTCTGGTCATCCCTGTGCTGTCCGCAGTCTCTGGTCATCCCTGTGCTGTCCGCAGTCTCTGGTCATCTCCTGTACTATGTCTGCAGTCCATTAGTTCAGAATTTTTTTTTCCTGTTTTCTGCCTCTAAAACCTAGGTGCGTCTTATGGTCAGGTGCGTCTTACGGAGCGAAAAATACGGTAAATAAAAAAGACCAGAATTTAGGATCGAGGTTCACATTCTATTGAGGTCAATGCTAAGTTGGGGGTTTGCAGACTTCTCCTTGGAATCACTGAATCCCTGAAAAAAAACAAACCCAGGCAGAGTTGTTCAAGCCTCTATTTTGTGCTTAAAGGCACTTTGTTATATGAATAGACTGCCCTAACACAACACACCTCATTGTAGGGTAACATACTGCATAAACACATTCATTAATACAACACATAGGGGTATATTGAGAAAGCAGTGAATCTAACATGCGCCAAACAGTCTCTGCAGGTGTTGTTTCACATTGTTTGAAATCTGCAGCTTTCATTAAAATAAAACCTGGAAATCTTGCCAGGAGGGTCCTTATTCAATCACTTCCTGGTATGTGACAATGCTCAAACCCAGACTCCCACTTGTTTTCCTGGTTGTCACCCTGCCGCTTCTTTTTCTGGTAGAGACATTAAGCAGCCCGTTTTGATATTTATGATCCAGGCATGGTCTAACATTGTCATCCTCAAGATGCTAATCAGACAGTGAAGTGTAGTGCCCCCTGAGTGTAGGCATAAAGTACTGTAGAGGCTGGAGGAGGTGAACAGGACAGAAATATGAAAAAAGAAGTGTTTTGTGAAGAAAAAAATGATAACCAGTGTCAAATGTACCACTCCCTTCCATCTACCCAGCTGCTACCCAGCTCCCACCCATTTACAAATTGTTTCTTTAAGAAAAGAAAAAACATTAAAATCTCCTTTTCTAGCCCACTAACGTCCACCATCACATGCCACTAGGCAGCTCTTTCCCAAATGGTGGAGACCAGTGATTCAGTGCTGCAACCAGTCCCCTTGTCATGACATTGTAATGCCATGGAACTCTTCTGGAGCCTGAGTGAGCCACTCCACCGGACAGCCAAAAGAAAATGTCCATGTCACCCAGGCAGCAATGTGGGCACTTGGTGGATTCCCACTCCAAAATCTGGTGCAGCTCTGCAGCTTCCAGCTGATTGGCTACCATGCATGGCTCCACAAGATTTTGCACTCTCCTGTTTTAGCAAATCAACCACAGTGCATGCTAGGTGCGCTTGATTGAATGCAGATGACATTTCATTTTTTGGGAAATTTTCTTAGTATAGTCAGAATAGCAGTTGTTTCCATCAGCAAGACTCCAAGGTGGGAAAGCTATGTTTGACTTTTGCTAACAACAACAGCATGGGAGGTGCAAGACAAGCAGCATGTGTTTAGTGTTTTATTTAATTGATTAGCTGTGTTTAGAGGAGAGAAATTAGATTATGGCAAGGGTCAGATGAGATCAGAGGAAGGATTTGTTCACTTGTGAGCTGAAAACTGTCAGCTAGCTCACTACAAGGGCACCACCCCGAGGAACTAAACATGTGCAGCTAAACATTATTATTTTCATGTAGTGTAAAAAATATAGTAGCAGTTGCATTCTCAGATCCGATTGATGCCAACAAAATGTGACATATTACATACTCAGCCTCATCCAAAATTTTTCCAGCTTTTGGGATAACAATCTAAGCATCAGTAGACTGTGAGAGATTGTCACTAGGGCTGGTTAACTGAGCAGTTACCCCTCAACAAACACAGAAGCCACCATCACATGTGTTAATAGAAACTTGCTCCATTCATAACATCTGCTAGTGCAATTATGACCTTTAAGAAATGTCATTCACTGCCATGCCCAGACAGGAATGTAGCAGAGTTTTACACTACAGTAGCTTTTCACAGAGGCAAAGTTCTTTTATTGCTATTTAGAGCATTCAGAAATTCAGTTTAACAATATGTAATTATGATTTTCATGGAAAGAAAAACAGTGCAGGAATGTTAACAGAAAGAATATTAGAAAACAGGTTCCATTTCACTTGCAGAGTAAGTTCAATCTGATATATCAGAGTTACTGGCCCTCATAAATGACTCCTAGCATTCTTTCATAATTTTTGATGGCAAAAATGAGAGCCCTAGCTGTCAATTGCAGCAGATTTTCTTATCCCTAGAGAGGGTGTTGCAGAGCCAACCTTAATCCCATCAAAAGGACTTAGGGGTGGTGACAGGGGATTGGAGAGTATTTTATTATGCTCTGTTGATACATCTTCAAAACCACCTATCCTGAATACATCTATATTTCCATTTTACAAGGTTCCATAATCTGACAACCACCATATTATTTAGTAGAATAAAATTATTTGTTAGATACCAAACATGATATAGTTATTATGGATACTGTATTTGGCAAATGTGTCTTATTAGTTTTCTGGACATCGTATTATAGGCATGTTTGGTGTCTGAGGAAAAAACAAAGAGAGGGCGCACAGGCCTAGTGCATTACCATAAAAAATGTTTAATAAGAAATAAAATAGGTGTTGTACTCACAAACGACAATAAAGTCCTGGACTCTGAGGAAGAGGCAAGTCCTCGAAACGCGTCAGCCTATTGGATGTCTACATTCCCCATTACGGACTGTTACTCAGCGCGGTGTTGACCCAGCTGTTCTTGTATGACGTGCCCTGACTTTATTGTCGTTTGTGAGTACAACACCTATTTTATTTCTTATTAAACATTTTTTATGGTAATGCACTAGGCCTGTGCGCCCTCTCTTTGTTCTTTCCTCATTTAGTATATTTGGATTCCCCCGGTCTGTTGAGGGCAGCAAGGTGTGCATGTTCCAGGACATTCTTAATGTGGTTGCAGCCTGCATCGAGTCCATCCCCAAGTGCAGGAGCATTTGTGTTTGCTGGTTCATGTTTGGTGTCTGCTTGATTGGTATGTTCTCTTACTGTTACAGTACATCCAAGGTTCGCATATGTTCATCCAGGAACGTGGTTATGTGTGTGTCTATGGTCAGTCACACACATAACCATGGGCATGCACACAGACCTAAGTGGGTATTTAAACACCTTCCCTTATGGTGGCCTGTGTTGTGTCTTCTTGCCAGCTGCCTATAGTGTCAGATGACCAACGTTCTACTTTGCACATTACTAAACTGGATTCCCTGACTCTACTCTCCTGCCATGACTTTACTTATGTTTCTGTCCATGACCTTGTATATTCCTGTTAATTGCTTGCTTGCCTCGACCTTTGCCTGGACATCGACTCCAGTCTTGCCTGCTGCCTACCTCAACTTTTGCCTGGACGCTGACTGTTCTCTTTCCTGCCTCGATCTCTGGTTGAACTGAATAACCTTTCTTTATGGCAGCACAGTGGCTAAATGATTAGCACTGCTGCCTAGCAACAGTAGGGTTGTTGGGTTGTCGAATCCCAACCACGGTACTATCTGTCTGTCTGCAGGTTCTCCTTGTGCCTGCGTGGGTTTCCTCTGGGTACTTAAGTTTCCTCCGACACTCCAAAGACATGCTGGTAGGTTAATTGTCTCCTGTCTAAATTGGCTTTGGTATGTATGTATGAATATGAGTTAAGGACCTTAGATTGTAAGCTCCTTGAGGGCAGGGACTGATGTGAATGTACAATATATACCTTACGGTGATATATGTCTTTTACCTGATTCCACAGCATAGACAACTTTTTCCTCCAACCTCTTGTTTGGGCGATGCTAAGGGGCCACAACCCAATGTAACCTCATCATCTGATCACTTTTTGCATGGTACTCTGGTTAAGACCATGGTACTCTGGTTGACACTCTATACCTAACGTGAGCCTGCATCACCTGCTAGGGGTTTCATGCCTAAGACTTACATTATTGTGACAACTTTTTATGAAGGTAATTCCATTACCATAAGAGTTATGGAATAAGTGTTGAGCATTCGAGGTGTGTTTTAGGTACAAAAAAAAAAGGAACAAATGTATGTTTCATCAAACTGTTCTGCAGACTTATTTTGACTATTTACAGCAGGGTCATTTACAACAGGAAGTTTAGAAGACCCTGTTAGTGGAACTTTATGTCATCTCTGTATTCCTTCTTAGCTGGTCTATATTGGATGAAATGCGTCCTAGGCTGGATTGTGGCTTGTCAAATGTGTCACCTTTCACATTACATGGCTGCCTAACACAGTTAGTAAAGACGAGCAAGCATCTGAAAAGTTCCATCAGTTGTAGTTCAGCTTAATGTTTTAAAAATGTGCAAACCAACAAAATTCAGAGTTTCCAAATAGGAAATCCTATTTAAGTCAATTATATCTGAACCAGGTTTCAAATAATTGTGTATTACAGAGTAGTAAATTATGCAAAATTCTACTGAATGGTTTGGGAAGCTAATGGCAGCCCTCCCTGATTATATAATGGGGCCAAAAAACAGTCTGAACAACTCCTAAGGCAGAAACAGCATATGGAGCAGTCTTTGATCCCTTTCTTTAAAGGCCTTTCAAGAATTAGAACCACTAAAACCAAAAGAATTCTGTTAAATTTTGGTTCAACTTCTCATTTGAATGTGGGGATCAACCCTAGACCATAGTAACACCCAAGGTTACATAGTAGGATTTCCAACAAGCTCACTTAGATGTGATGGTCAGGTGTCAACACACCTCTGGCCATGTAGTCTACATGTATGTCTGTGCAAAGGTGACAAGGCATCAGTTCCGCCCACCCATGACTCAGCGCTAGCATTACACCTAGCACGCTTAAAGAAAACATTCCCAGGGCCTGTAATCCCATGAATGAACAGATTTGTGGTCCTGGAAAGCTTTCTCCATGGCTGTTTTAATTAATTTCGACATTGTCATATTTTCACACATGCTACTTTTAATAGATAACACATTTCTTGAAAAGCAGGAATGTTTTTCGTTACAGATAACATTCCAAGTGTTATGCTGAGATATTCATTGTTCTCCATCTCAGCACAATACAGCAGCCTTTGTTTATTTTACCCAAGTTATTTCCACTGAAACAAATCCACTGACTCTTTCTGGCTTTCACTGGAAAGTTTCACTTTTTTGTAATTCTTTTGTAAGCTTCTAAAACTTCCCATACAGGGCCCAATGTATACAGGAAGAATGTTCTGTTTCATTACCATTTATGTGTTAATCAGTTACTGTAGTGTATTTTCAGAGAACCCATATTTGGGGTTATCACTGTAATGTTTACCTTAATGTAAATTTTCATGTTACATTTACATTTCTGCATGTCTGTAGTACCATATTTTCACTTTTGTATAGACATATACAACATACTACATATATTTCAGTGCAGTCATAGAAACTTCAGCCCCATGAAGAGTGCATTTTGTTCACTCCGTCTGACCTGTGTTATAGACTTACAATGAAATAGAGGAATAGCAAGACACAACCACTGTTCAGCACTACTAAGCACAAAGCAAACCCTAAATAGTTATAAACAATTCTTGCGTTATATAAGTATATATTGTGACAGTTCTGTGCCTTGTCACATTGTTGAGGTAAAAGTCACACAGGGTTCTCACTGTTGCAGCTTGAGGGGCTCCAGGATGTCTGTTCGGAATGGAAAAATGGTTTAGCCATTTTCTCCAGGAGTAGTAACTTCCTCATTGTGTTCTGGAGTCTGGAGGCTACGAAGAGCCTTCAGACTGATGAAATCTTAAGTGCTGATTCACACACGTGCGGTACAGATTGAAGCTCAAGTTTCACAGTTAATTGATACAGTAGTTATTCAGTGGTTCAGGTCAGGTTTAGATAAGGTTCAGGTCAGGATTTTATTCTGTTCACAACTGATGACATGTGCAGTTTAGAAACGGTTCCCATAGAAGTCAATAGTCTGTAATCCGCACCTGAACTGCACTGCATTGCTCAGAAATTGGACAGGACTCTTTCAATCCACACTGAATCTGCACTGCCAGCACACCAGACATATGTGAACAGGCACCAATGGAAGCAATGTTATTTCACATGTCATGCAGACTGGATGCGGTTCAAACTGCATATATGTGAACCGAGACTTAAACCTGTGACCATGTCTTATTGGCGACCAGCAGTCTGGCTTTGAAGCCTTCCAAATTAAGGGGTTGGCTGTGATTGAAGGCTCCATTCCTCTGAATACAAACTGCTGCAGGAGCAGTGTATGGGTGTGCGAGTAGACACTGGAAGAGTGTCCATGCTAACCACAAGGAGAGGCCATCTGTCCAGACTATTACGTGGGGGGCATTGAGAGATGGTGTCATTAGGCAGGAGCCTGTGCAGACCAGGTGGGCATTTTGTTTGTCAGAAAGCTGTCAGAGACGGCATAATGAGTCTGCGGAGATGAACTCAGGGACTGCGAGGTCTGAATAGCCAGGGGGTGGACCATTTATGTTCTATCATGGTGATGCTGAAAACCCCTGCAGGGGTAACTTTGTGAGTGTTTGTTTCTTTTTTATTTTACTTTTTTTTTAAATACAACATTAATGCTGACTAAAAACCATAAAGATATCGCTGGATAGTCTGGACTTGATGAAAAGCACGTAATTTGAGTTCCCCACACACACACACACAGAAATGTGCACAATATCACAATATACAAATGCATACTATACCTAGAAACACATTTTTTTAAAGCATTAACACACTGTGATAAGATTCTTTACAGTACATTTAGGCTAGGTTTGCACCTCTATGTGTTGCGATTGATGTGCTTTTCTGTCATGTTTTGTGGTGCACTTTGCTTTTTTGAACACACATGTTTGCTGCATTTTTTGCTTTTTTTTGTTGACAATAGGAAAGTATTCACTTTGATGCCACTTTGATGTGACTTTGGATGGGTGCGACTTCAGAAGCCAGGGGTCAAACACAGGAAGGCAGGCAGTAGCAAGTCCATGGAAGCAAGCCAGGTCAAAACCAGGAGAGAAGTTAGGTTGGGTCAGAGGCAAGCTGAGTTGGTAACAGATAATCCAAGCAAGGTCCAGAAACTGATGAGCAACTGACGAGCAGACCTGCAGACCTGCAGTCCTTATAAAGTCCACTTGGCGACAAAAAAATCGTGCTTTGCACACTGGTGTGCCATCGCGAACAACGATTTGCCAATGAGTGCCGCGCGCATGCACACATTTTTGCACAACTTAGCGTGGCCATACTGGAAATTGCAATGTTTGCCAGGTCTTTTCCGATTCCTTCCCTGACAGCACTGTACACTTTCAAACGTTTGGTTGTGTTAACTAGATATTAGTGTCACGTACCTGGTAGTGAGCCTGACGTCCAGAGGAAGGCCTCTCGTACAGCTCCGGTTTAGAAGTCACTAATAGTGGAACAGTAACCATTATTATTATTTTATTATACAGTATTTATAAAGCGCCAACAGTTCACTCAGCGCTGTACATTACAATGGGAGACAGTACATGCGACAGTACAAAACAATACAATGTGATACACAAGGGGTTCGAGGGCCCTGCTCTTTTGAGCTTACAATCTAGGAGGGAGGGGATAGTGGTACAGGAGGAAATGGCTGTGCGGGATGGAGTGGTAGGAAGAGTGGAGGAGGTCAGCAATTAGCAGGGGGTGGGGTAGGCTTCCTTGAAGAGGTGGGTTTTCAGGGTGCGCCTAAAGGAGAGGAGAATAGGTGATAGTCTGATGGATTGGGGTAGGGAGTTCCATAGGATGGGTGACGCCCTGGAGAAGTCCTGGAGGCGGGCATGGGAGGAGGAGACCAGGGAACTAGAGAGAAGGAGGTCTTGTGAGGAGCGGAGAGTGCGTGTTGGGTGGTATTTGGATTTTAGGTCGGTGATGTAGCTTGGGGCAGTATGATGGACAGCTTTGTACGTCAGTGTTAGGATTTTGAATTTGATCTGTTGGACAATCGGAAGCCAGTGGAGGGATTGGCAGAGGGGGGTGGCAGAAACGGAGAGGTTGGTAAGGTGAATGAGTCTGGCTGCCGTATTCAGGATCGACTGAAGCAGGGATAGCCTGTGGCGAGGCAGGCCAGTGAGGAGGAAGTTGCAGTAATCGAGTCGTGATATGATGAGGGAGTGGATGAGCTGCTTAGTGGTTTTGAGGTATGAGTGCCATGATCAGTGCAGTAGTCTGCGTAAGTAGCAGCTGACACTTTGCTGAAAGGATGCAAGAAACAGAGCAGCCGGTGGTAGGCAGATGTCTCAACAGGGCAGGCTGGCAGCAGGTAGATGGCACAGCAGGCAGGCTTGAAGTAGACAGGCTTGCAACAGGCAGACGTATCAGATGAGAGCGTACTGAACTATGTAGCTGGAGCAGGCTGGATGAACAGGATGCAGGGTTAGGCAAACCGGGTTGGCAACAGATGGGCAGATCTGTCATAAATAGCAGGCAGGAAAGGAGTCAGGTCACAGGCCAATGTCAGCAACGGTGGAGGCAGATCAGGCAGAGACAGTAAGCAGAGGCAGAATCCGGAGAACAAGCCAAGGTCAGGGCAGGTATCAGACAAGCCCAGAAAGACACACAAAAGATGCAGACCAAACAGCAATTAGCCAGTGCAGTAGTCCTGTTTAAATAGGCCTTTGGTACCAGTCTTGGTAACAGGCGTGCACCCGTATGTGCAAGTGCGCAAGTGCGCACACCTATGCTCATTCTTGTGCACATCTGCCCGGCCAGTTGCCGGTCTGCGCATGCACATTTTTGTAAACTTAATTTGCACTATGAGCAAGCCTTTCTTGACAATTAGTCTAGTTCAGGAGTCTCCAAACTTTCTAAACAAAGGGCATGTTTACTGTCCTTCTGACTTTAGGGGTGCCAGAATGTGACTGGTGGGAGTAGAAATTGTCTCAGTGTCAGCGGGGGGTAAAACAAATTACATAGCGCCTGTGATCAGTAATGGGAGTATTAGTGCCCCCTCATTGGTGTCAGTGGGAGCAATGGTGCCTCGTTGCTGGTGTCAGTTGGAGAAATAGCATGTCAGTGGAAGAAACAGTTCCACAAGCACTGAGTAAAGGGAATTAAAGGGCTACATCCAGCCCACGGGCCTCAGTTTGGAGACCACTGGTCCTGCTATATACCCCATGCTATTTGCCTTTCTTTGCAATGATGGTATCATATGTTTTGGCTGCAGTTTGTAGTGTTGTGGATAATTGATTCCCCTGTCCATGTATTCATTAACCTAACAAGGCAACATCTTGTTCCAGGTCACACAGCGTTCATTGCATACCTTGCCATTTCCTCTGTATTGTTCCAAATATGGAAGTGCTAATGTGATGAAAACACATCTCCTCCAATTGCATGAGTAATCTCTCTTCTAGCTGATCTGCCTGTTTGTGTCTGTGTCAGATCTAATTACTATTTCACTCTCACCTGCAGAGCACTAGACTGAGACACACAGTGTTTGTGGGGTTAGTAGTTTCTTCACAGGAAACATGAGTTCTCAGACAACAGACATAAGTCATTTATTTACCTGTGCAATGCCATGCTGAGTGCAGCATATTTGAACAGAAACATTTGAATGAAGAAATGTGAAGTTTTACTCTACTATAGGATGTGCGTACAAGCTAACAAATAACACCATGAAACTACATGATCAATGCACATCTTATGCAGGTGAAAAACACAAGGTGCAGGTAGGAAACTGTATATTGCCTATACTTTTGCCCTCCAAATTGATTCCAATTAAATGTATCAAAATAGCCAAATAGACTCTATATGTGTGGTGGTCTTGTCCCAAAGTCCGGCGATTTTGGATATGGGTTCATTCATTAATTTACTCAGTAACTATGGTCAATATTCCCAAAGACACTCAGACTGCGTTACTCAATGAACCTGTAGACAATGTCTCGAGATCCACGCAGATGTTGATACACTTCATGTTCCTAGCCGCTAAGATAGCTATTGCTACTGCTTGGAAAAACCCCATTATTGATTTGTCATTAAGTTGATGGCAAGGCGGACTTCTCAGATGGGTGTATACCTCCTTTACTACTCTCCCCTTCTTTCCTTTTTCCTCTCTTTTCTTCTTTTTCCCTCTTGACTTTCTTCTGTGCATTTTTTGTATTGCTTACATTGGTACAATATTGGTCTGTACTACAGACCTCTACTCAGGGTTCAAGAATATAGTCTAGATTACAAGGCTGCTTCACACCTCAGGAGGAAGAGAGGATGTTGTACTTGAACTGATTGTAGTGTTATTACCTCCTCTCCCCCTGTTATTATTGAAACAGAAATTTACTAAAATAGCCAATTTCGGCAATAATTCCAGATTTCGCTCATACTTGATGTCTCTTGTATTCAGACAGTATAAACAGTTTCTGTAATTGAAAGTGAACAGTTGCGGTGCCAGGACATGCTGCTCTTACATGATGTGGCCATAAGCACTGACTAGATGTATTACAAGCAGTATGTAAGCAATGTTTATGTCTTGATATATACTCACCAGCCACTTTATTAGGTACACCTGTTCAATTGCTTGGTAACACAAACTGCTAATCAGCCAATCACATGGCAGCAACTCAATGCATTTAAGCATCTAGACATGGTGAAGAAGACTTGCTGAAGTTCAAACTGAGCATCAGAATGAGGAAGAAAGGGGATTTAAGTGACTTTGAATGTGGCATGGTTTTGGGTGCCAGAATGGCTGGTCTGAGTATTTAAAAAACTGCTTATCTACTGGGATTGTCACGCACAACCAGCTCTAGGATTTACAGAGAATGGTCCAAAAAAGAGAAAATATTCAGTAAGCAGCAATTGTGTGGACAAAAATGCCTTGTTGATGTCACAGGAGAATGGGCAGACTGGTTTGAGATGATAGAAAGGCAACAGTAACTCATGCCAATATGGACCTAAATCTCTGAGGAATGTTTCCAACACCTTGTTGAATCTATGCCATGAAGAATTAAGACAGTTCTGAAGGCAACAGGGAGTCCAAACACGTACTAGCAAGGTGTATCTAATAGAGTGGCCAGTATGTGTATATTAGGGAAGAGATTCAGTTTCACTGCTATCATGGGTTCACATTTAAACCTGCAGGATTCATAAAGTTGGCAAATTGTGCACTTTTGGCAAAAGTTTTCAGGTTCTCCACCAGAAATAAGGAACAACTGGTCAGCTAAGTCAGAAGAGTCCATAATCTGAAGGAGTGAATAACACAACCTCCTATCTATAAAAGTGTGAGATCACAGCAGCCATATTGTCAGTATGTGTTGCAGCAGAGCTAACAATTCTGTGTAGCGAGGAAAATTTTATTTTTATTTTTTTTACATTTTTGCATTCTTACATGTCCCCCATAGTAATGCCTGGCTTCCCATACATTCTGTTTGGCAATAGCTTGCTTATTAGCCCTACGAATAGCTAGAAGTTAATAGCAAGACTTGTCCACTAATAGACTTCAATATGGAGTTCGCCACAAGGATCTCAAACATTGTGCAAGATTCATAAAACTTTTCACAAACCGAACCCAGGCAGATTTGCTCATCCCTATTAACTAGTAACCAGTTTTTGTACAATGAAGTGGATTTTGTGTAATTACAAAAAACATGATCTTTTCTTCTAAAGTGTTCATAAAAATAAAAACCACAACTGGCTGTGCATTAAACAACAAAAAGGAAATTGGAGGCTGCTGCAAAGCCAATATATTGCAGATGCTTCTTAAAACTGGCTAATTAAACAAAGAACATACAAATTTACATTAATGACAAGTGTCAGTGCATTTGGAACACTGAGATTCTGTGCTTGAAATATTGGTAGTTGTTTAGTTGTTTCATTCTTGTACTCTAAAGAACAGTTGACCACATGAAAATCTTTTTAACATAATTAAATAAAAGAATTCTTACACTGTAAATCGAATACCATCAACATATGAATTAAAGAAGCAGCATGGTTTCTATTGTTTTTTAATGAAGGATATATAGTGTTGTGTTTGGTTTCATGCCAATATATTTAGTGGGTATGTTTATTTTTTTACTGCAATATCTATCTATCTATCTATCTATCTATCTATCTATCTATCTATCTATCTATCTATCTATCATTAATATTATTATACAGGACTTATATAGTGCCAACAGTTTGCTTAGCGCTTTACATTATCTATCTATCTATCTATCTATCTATCTATCTATCTATCTATCTATCTATCTATCTATCTATCTATTTTCCCTTTCTATGTCATGAACAAACATTACCACAACATATATTATCTTCCTTTGCCCTGAAAATAATGAAGCAGGACTTATTTTTTACATATGTTGAGGTGCATTGACAACCCATTTATTTTGATTTGGCTACCTAACATAATGCAAATCATCACACAAAAAGGTATACAGTCCCAAGTTCCCTCTTACTGGAATACTGAGATCTCAAGGCCCAAAAGGGGTAATATCTGAACTTTATACTCATTTATTGCACGCTAAGATACACTATATTGCCAAAAGTATTGGGACGCCTGCCTTTACACGCACATGAACTTTAATGGCATCCCAGTCTTAGTCCGTAGGGTTCAATATTGAGTTGGCCCGCCCTTTGCAGCTATAACAGCTTCAACTCTTCTGGGAAGGCTGTCCACAAGGTTTAGGAGTGTGTCTATGGGAATGTTTGATCATTCTTCCACAAGCGCATTTGTGAGGTCAGGTACTGATGTCGGATGAGAAGGCCTGGCTCGCAGTCTCTGCTCTAATTCATCCCAAAGGTGTTCTATCGGGTTGAGGTCAGGACTCTGTGCAGGCCAGTCAAGTTCCTCCACCCCAAACTCACTCAGCCATTTCTTTATGGACCTTGCTTTGTGCACTGGTGACCAGTCATGTTGGAACAGGAAGGGGCCATCCCCAAACTGTTCCCACAAAGTTGGGAGCATGAAATTGTCCAAAATGTCTTGGTATTCTGATGCCTTAAGCGTTTTCTTCACTGGAACTAAGGGGCCAAGCCCAACCCCTGAAAAACAACCCCACACCATAATTCCCCCTCCACCAAACTTTACACTTGGCACAATGCAGTCACGCAATTACCATTCTCCTGGCAACTGCCAAACCCAGAGACATCCATTGGATTTCCAGACAGAGAAGCGCGATTGGTCACTCCAGAGAACACGTCTCCACTGCTCTAGAGTTCAGTGACGGCGTGCTTTACACCACTGCGTCCGACGATTTGCATTGCACTTGGTGATGTAAGGCTTGGATGCAGCTGCTCGGCCATGGAAACCCATCCTATGAAGCTCTCTACATACTGTTGTGCTAATCTGAAGGCCACATGAAGTTCGGAGGTGTTTAGCTATTGTCTCTACAGACAGTTGGCGACTTCTGCGCACTGTGCGCTGCAACCTGTGCTTTCCCAACTCTGTCATTTTACGTGGCCTACCACTTCGTGGCTGAGTTGCTGTTGTTCCCAGTTGCTTCCACTTTGTTATAATACCACTAACGGTTGACCGTGGAATATACAGTAGCGAGGAAATTTCACGGACGGACTTATTGCACAGGTGGCAACCTATCACGGTACCACGCTTGAATTCACTGAGCTCCTGAGAGTGACCCATTCTTTCACAAATGTTTGTAGAAGCAGTCTGCATGCGTAGGTGCTTGATTTTATACACCTGTGGCCATGGAGGTGATTGGAGCACCTGAGTCCAATGATTTCGAGGGGTGTCCCAATACGTTTACCAATATAGTGTATGTGAGGCTCCACTGCAGGTTAAAAGGAAGAGGCAGCTGGCCTGCACATCTATGACAGAGGAGATGTGGCGGGAGGCTTGTAAATCACACTTGGTAGTGTCACCAGCATGTAAAAATAAATTTATATAGTTGTATATAATACATCAAGCAAATTTTACACCATATAATTTATACTGTATGCTATGGGGCACAAGACAACTGCAGAATGTGTGAGGTGTTATCAACCTGGGGCGGATTGCATACATCTGATTTGGTCTTGTTCAGGTATCAATAAATACTGGAGGCACGTAAACAAATTGTGATTAGGTAGATGCAACCTGTACCTCCTTTGAGCAATCAATGGCTTAAATCTGTCAATCAAATACTTCCAAACAAGAAATTAATGTATGAACATAGAGGAGCTTCTCAGAAATATTATAATATTTGGGATAGATGGCTGAACTCATCGTTAACTCTTAGTAATAGCGAAGGAGATTAGTATATGTGGAGAGAGCATAATTAAATTGATCAGAACTGATGTAGGATTTTACTAACTAACTGACACTGATACTAATTTAAAAATTAAAAAAAAAAATCCTGACAAAAAAAAAAAAATATTGACCCTGACCCTGACCTTGACCCAAACACTAACCCTGGAACTTTCCTAGATCAAACCTTGATCTAGGTATTTTTATTTTATTTTTTAATTATTTTTATTTATTTATTAAAAACATTTTTTTTCTCTCTGAAAGGACTGAGGGATACAAAGCATCAGAGAGAAACATTCAGAGAGAGAAAACAAGGGGGGCGAGCTTCGCAGTGACTGATCACTGTGATATCCAATCAGAGGCTTTCACAGCAATCATGTGACCCGAAATTGGGAGTTCCGAGTCCCAATTGTTAGAACGGGACCCGGGGCTCACACTGACAGCCTGGTCTTTGTACTGGGAGTGCACCATGCGGCGCACACCCAGCACAAAGACAGGTACTCAAATTAGTGCCCCCATGTGCGGCACGCTCCCAGCACAAAGACAGGTACTCAAATTAGTGCCCCCATGGGCGGCACGCTCCCAGCACAAAGACGGGTACTCAAATTAGCGCCCCCATGGGCGGAACGCTCCCAGCACAAAGACGGGTACTCAAATTAGCGCCCCCATGGGCGGCACGCTCCCAGCACAAAGACGGGTACTCAAATTAGCGCCCCCATGGGCGGCACGCTCCCAGCACAAAGACGGGTACTCAAATTAGCTCCCCCATGGGCGGCACGCTCCCAACACAAAGACAGGTACTCAAATTAGCGCCCCCATGGACGACACGCTCCCAGCACAAAGACAGGTACTCAAATTAGCACCCCCATGTGCGGCACGCTCCCAGCACAAAGACAGGTACGCAAATTAGCGCCCCCATGGGCGGCACGCTCCCAGCACAAAGACAGGTATGCAAATTAGCGCCCCATGGAAAAAAGCCCAGTCCAGTGGGGCTGATAATTTGCGTACGCTCAGCGTCAAGGGGTTAAGATAAACAGCCTTTTGTATGCAGTTCTCCCCCAGCCCCCTAAATATTTACCTGAGCCTGATCTCGATCCAGAGCTGTGCACAAGAGCAGAAACTCTCTCTGCTCTATCCCTCCTCATTGGCTCAGAGACAGCACGAGGAGTCATTAGATCCTGCTGCTGTCAATCACAGCTAGTGAGGAGGAAATGAGGGGTGGGGCCGAGCCACTTAATAGACACACAAAGTCGTCTCGAGAGCGAGCCCAACCAAAGCTGCTTCCTCTGGGGGAACTCAGAAGGAGGGGAGGAGGCAGGAGCGCCAGCGTGGGACGAGGAGGATTGGGTCTACTCTGTACAATGCTATTGCACAGAACAAGTAAGTATAACATGTTTATTATTTTAAATTTAAAACAAAAAATTCATTTAGAATCCCTTTAAGCAGTTTAGCGAGTGAAATTGAGAGTTTCTGCTTTAGTAAAATCTCGCTGATGGCCAGATTAATTTTGCCGAAAATCACTCCATTTATGCCAGGTGCATGCAGTTTTTAAAAATACTCTTTGATAAGATTATCTACAGCTAACTGATCTCTTTCACATGTTAATATCTAAAACATTAAAAAAGTACTATTTGACTCTAAGGTGCGTACATCTAGTCCTTTTTTTTTCCTTTTCCTTCCATTATCTTCCACCGTTCCCCTCCTCCTCCACACATTGGCCACCCTTATGGAATTACATTTTCAGCTGCAGTGTTTTAACACTGCCCCCTGGTATGTTTATACAGCAAACCATACTATTCTCCATATGAATTGCATTCATGGATTTAGAGCAGTAATGATGTGCAGTTGTCCAGCTGTAAGTGATAAAGGCAGAGTGAGTTACTGCCAACACGAGCTTTAATGACAAAACCGCAGTCATTTGGATGATTCGAATCTGAGCTCAAAGAAAGAGCGGAGAAACTATTTCAATCCCCGTAGATTGTAACAACCACCGACACACAAAATGGCACTTCTCAAGACTTTGTATAATCAGAGGTAAGTATGAATTCCCTTCTTTTCAAGGAGGAACTTTGCTTTTCATTTTTATTCTAGCAACAGTGTTGCTTTAGTCCTGGTTCACACCTATGGATGTTGCAAAGAAAGTACCTATCCAAAAACGCAGCACCTGAACACACACAGATGTGAACATGTCCCATAGGAAACCATGTTAAATGGACTGTAGTGAGTTTCTGCAAAATGCAGAAAGCCCGAAAAAACACATGGGTATGAACCAGGCCTTAAAGGATAAGTTCACCTTTGGGAACATGTTACATGTTTCACCTGTTTTTAGGGTGGAACATGTAACATGTTCCCAATCCTGCAGTCGCTGCGCAATCCTCCCCCTGTGACAGCAGTACAGAGAGAAGTTCCCCGTACAAGACTTTTTAAAAAGAGTGCGGGGCTTCACCCACACGGCCGCATCATTCATTCACACTGTTCTGTGAATGAAAGGACTACAAGTCCCGACAACCTAAGCGGCTGTTCTCAATGAACTGCCATGGCGCTGTGAGTGCTGTGGTAGTCCATTGAGTCTTCCTGCCAGAATTATCGGCTTGCTTGTACAGGATGCATGAGCAAGCCGATAATCTGACAGGTCTTCTGATCACTGGTGCAATGCTCTACAGGCTCCAACTACACAAAATAATAAATGCACATTTTTTTACCTGCAAAAAAATGTGCATTTATTATTTTTTGTAGAAAGGTGAACTTATCCTTTAAGTCTCCAGTGCACTATTCAGTAATTGTAATGTGTGTGCATACTTAGTGGCAGTTACAAGACCAACCAGGCCATTTTAGGTGGTATAAAGCCTCTGAAAGGGGGTGTTAACTAACCTCAAGCAAAGTGATTTATAAGATCAATCACAATAGTGAGGTTAGTTAGTGCCCCTTTCAGAGGCTTTATACATGGTGGTTCATATCACTTTGGGGTCACAGCTTAGTTAGTTTTTTGAAGTTTTGATATTCAGGTGTATTGGCGTGGGGTTTTTGTTATTATTTTTGCATTTTAGGTGGTATACTGACCACAGAGAGAAATCACATGGTGGTATTAAAGGCTACAATAAATCCTGTATGATAATAAGAAGAACAGAACTTCACCCCAGACACTGGGGACATTACGGTTTTACTGGTGGTTGTCCTGATTATGGAAGAATCAGGACATAGGACATATCTAGTATACGTGATCCTGGTCTGTCCTGGTGACAGACTATGCCAATTTTCATTTGCTGTAAATAATGAGTACTTATTAAAAATAACACCTGTAAAAAAACAGGGAGTTGCTTGGCTATTGTGATGACTTTCTGGCCTGGATACTTTAATATACTGAGCCAGAACCAGTGTGCAGAGGGATTTAGCCAAACCAGAACATCTCAAGCTTTTTCAAAATAAACTCAATTCTTGTTCCTTAGTTGTATCCCAACCAGGGGCGGACTGACCCAGGGTCAGTAGGGGGCCCCATGAGATGCCCCTAGTACCTTTCATAGGCTTTTTTGGGTGTGGTTTGAGTGTGGGTGAGGACACAGGGGCCCCATGATCCTCTATTGCCCAGGGGCCCCATGAGTTGTCAGTCCACCCCTGATCCCAACTCATTGTCAAGAAATGTTGTGTCACTGACCTAGCCTATTTATCAATCTTATACTTGCACTCTAATGAAGAGGATCCTGAGATATCAGACTCCATAACAGTGTGCAGTGGTTTGTAGTATAACTGGAAGGAGCGCTCTACTTTTCCCGAAAGAGCATTGTGGCCTTAAATTTAGAGGTCATTTCCACTGCTTCACCCTCAGTATTGAAATGGATTGATAAAGCTCAACTCCAGGCAAAAAACTAAAAATACAGATAAAATATGTATATAGAAGCTGTCTTACCTGCCAAAAGATTTGTATTTCTGTCCATAGGTTTATAGATTTACACAGCTCTGTTGCACAGCTAGGCATATCTGGCAGGGTGGGAGACCTGATTTTTTTCAGCTGCAATTTAGTAACATTTACAGGCCTTGTCTCTCCCCCAGCCTGTGACTGGACAGCAAAAGGAGAAGCAGCAGACTGAAGAGCTCATCTCTCTGTCATGCTGCTTTCTAATTCTATCAGCATGTTCCTTATTAGCACACAATCAATAACTTGGGCTGCTGTTAGAAACCACAGGGCCCCATACAGCCAACCTGACAGAGCCCCCCCGCCCCCCCCCCCCGAAAAAAACCCAAAGTTTACTATGCTTCAGGTATGAGTGAACACAATGAGTGATTGGTATTTATCACTCATTGTGTTCTGTCAGCACCTGTGGTAGTGAGCCCTTGTAGGTAGTCAACTTGGGGTTCCCCAGGGCATGGAGTCTAAGCCCCAGCCTGCTTCTTCACCAGAGCGCCCAATGGTGGGGGTGGACTTGCAGCAAGCTGGGACCAGGTCGCGGCCCCCGGGTAAGCCCAGCTGAGGATGAGGAGTCCGCTCACGGGAGCAGAGTACAATGGGAGGAGACAAACGGAAATCCGATAGACTAGCCAAGGTCAGGACTAGGCAGAAAACAGAGATCGAAGCCTGGGTTGGTACACGAGTAGTCAATGCAGGATACAGGCAATAGCAACACAGAGGAGCTGCAACAACTAGGAAGTTGCTCAGTCAAGGTGGCCTAGACTGAGCATGTCTTATATAGGCAGGCAAACAAGGAAGCGGGCCAGGAAGTGATGGAAGGTAGAGAAATAAAACCCAGAGAATAGCAGACAATGCCATAGGTGAGCACAGACAAACACACATGTGATAGGGTTCAGGAACAGTACTGCAGCAAGGAGGTAACAACACAAACAAGAAACTGCAGGCTAACTTGTTACATGTTCCTTCAGGAGAGAAAGAGGCTGGTAAATGTTTCATATTTACAAGACCCATCCCCCACTCTCCATCCTGAAGGATCCTATTGTGTGCTTGCAGCTGCTGGGGAGAAGGAAAGGAGGTAAGCTGGCAGCACTGCAGGGGTGGGAGCACACAGGGGGGCCTGGGCAGCAGGAGAAAATGTATGGTGCACAAGGAGGGCGATGCGTATTGCGGGGGGCAATTACTGGAACCGATCCCCTGTATGGCTCTCTCTGCAGCAGCTGAAAGCCAGTGGGAGGAAGAAGAAAAGAAGACAGCTTTCAGCTGCTGAAAAGAGCCATACAAGGGATCGGTTCCAGTTATTGCCACCCCTCCCTTGCCAATCACCTCCCTGCCCACATCCAATTCACACAGCTGCCTGGGTCACTCTGCTGTCTTGGGCCCCGTACAGGAGGACTGGTGGTACCGCCTTTTCCACGTCCCTAACTGCAACACAACCAACTAGCTCCTTGTGCTGCTTCTCCCCCAGAATGAGCTTTGCTGTACAGGGTATACAAGAGGCTAATACGAGGTCAAATTCTGTTGCTCAAACTAGTTTAACTCAAAAATTACATTTATGATTTAAAACATAACTGGATTCCTTTTTTTGTATCTGTAGTTTAGCTTTAAAAAAGAAGAATTTACATGACCCTTGTCAGCACTAATACACAATGTTATAATGTCCTGTATTAATTACTAACAATTCACAATATGTTTTGTTCTTTCCATAAATAGCTCTAATGAAAAGACAACTGAATCCAGCTCTGTCATCATCAGGACATTTTTTCAGGGGTAACGCGGGGGAACACAGTTCTGGCACCTCCAGCATTGAATGTATTATTATTATTATACAGGATTTATATAGCGCCAACAGTTTGCTCAGCGCTTTACATTATAGTGGGAGACAATACAGTAACAATACAGTTCAATACAAAAGGGATTGGAGGGCCCTGCTCCTTGGAGCTTACAATCTAGGAGGGAGGGGTTAATGGTACAATAGGTAATAACTGTGGGGGATAGAGTGGTTGGAAGAGTAGAGGATTCCAGTATTAGCAGAGGGCGGGATAGGCTTTCCTGAAGAGATAGGTTTTCAGTGATCGCCTAAAAGTAAGTAGAGTAGGCAATAGTCTGATAGATTGGGGCAGGGAGTTCCAGAGGATGGGGACACCCTGGAGAAGTCCTGGAGATGAGCATGGGAGGAGGAGATAAGGGAGCTAGAGAGTAGGAGGTCTTGCGAGGAGCGGTGAGTGCGGTATGGGTGATATTTAGAGACAAGATCGGTGATGTAATTTGGGGCAGTGTTGTGGATGGCTTTATATGTCAGTGTTAGTGTTTTGAATTTTATCCATTGGGCAGCTGGGAGCAAGTGGAGGGATTGGCAGAGAGGGGTGGCAGATACAGAATGGTTAGTGAGGTGGATGAGTCTGGCAGCAGCATTCATGATAGACTGGAGTGTGGATAGCCTGCGATGAGGTAGGCCAATGAGGAGGGAGTTACAGTAGTCGAGGCGTGATATGACAAGGGAGTGAATCAGTTGCTTAGTGGTTTCCGGGGTTAGGAACAGGCGTATCTTGGAGATGTTGCGGAGGTGAAGTCTACAATATTTGGGACTGAAAGGACAGATGGGAGTCTAGGATTACACCTAGTACCCTGGCATGAGGGGAGGGACTGATGATTGTGTTATTGATCTTGATGGAGAAGTCAGGGGAGGGGGCACGGGCTGGGGGGAATACGAAGAGCTCAGTTTTGGAAAGATTGAGTTTGAGGAAGTGGAGTGAGATCCATGCCGATATGTCACTTAGTAGGCTAGTGATACGAGTGGAGACTGAAAGGGTGAGGTGAGGGGTAGACAGATAGATTTGCGTGTCATCAGCATAGAGATGGTAATTGAAGCCATGGGAGTTTATCAATGTAGTGTTGTATGTAATGACAAGGAGTGCTGGGGTGTGCTGGAGGGTCTATTGATGTTAACTGTTGGGGGATTTATTGTCGCTGGGGGTATCTGTTGTTGAAGGAGGGCTCTAATATTACTAAGTTGTTTTATGTTGCTTGGCAGCCAAATGTTGCTGGGAGGGATCTACTGTTGAGGGAAGAATCTATTGTCTCTAGCTGCTGTGAGATATATTGTTGTTGGTGGGGTCTATTGTTCCTGGAGTGGGCCTATTGTTGCTGTGGGAGTGTTTTGTTGCAGGGGGTATATTGTTGCTTGATGCTGGGGGGGGATATTTTTGCTGGGGGGGTAGATTTGCTGGTTGCAGGGGGATCTATTTTACTTCTTATCAATAACAAATTCCATACAAATTACCTAGCGTCACAAAAGGATACTTGGCTGTGTTTTCTCTAACAGGAACAGTACTGGGAGGTGGCACCAAGGAATGGTGCTTGAAGGTGGGTAGGGTGCAGAGACAAAGAGTGGTTCAAAAGGGGGTACCTGCACTTATTTTCTGAGAAAAAAACCCTGATTATCATTTATACATTGTACTTCATTAAATGTCTTTTATAAATACCTTCATCTAACCTAACATCAGCTTCTTGTGCTGCCTGTACAGCAGAGCTGAAGTATGAGAGGAAGAATCAGCACAAGGAGCCAATCAGTTCATGTGCTGACAAGAAGCATGCCGATAGGTGGAGAAAGCAGAGTGAATGAGACATGAGCTAATCACGGTGCTCCTTCTCATTTTACGGTCCACTTACAGGCTGGGGAGAGTCCAGGATGACCTGGGCTCAGAGGAAGGGGATGAACTATGCTGGCCATCAGACTGAAGACATACAGCAAAAAAAGGTTTTGTAGGGGGATTTTCTGGAATATTGTAGAAAACGTTAATTTTGTTATTGTATCTTTGGTTTAATATCAGTACAGGTTTTTACAGGTCCAAGTCCTAAGCATAGTGAGAATGCTGATAATAACGCATTTTAAGATCACATATTATGTATATCCTATGTCATAAAATCGAGATGAGCATACATCTGCCGTGCATGTATCCTTATGTGCTCTGGACTCCGCACCTTCCATGAGAGCCGCTTGAAATAAACAGTTTTTGTTTTGATTAATATTAATAATGTACTTCAGTCACGGCTGCCTTGCAGGATAACATCAACAGTTTAAAGTATCAATATACAAAGCTTGGGAGGCTGTGTGTTTTGTGGCTGGGTGTTAACCAGCCTTCTGTTTATTATAGATTGACCTCTGACTGCGCTGAATAAATCACATTGAAAACTCCATCTGTCATTCTTGGATTGCTTCATTGATATTATGGTATATGTACTGTACACCGATTATAGTGGGAGAAAAACATTGTGATGTGTTTTATTGATCATCCCCCACCTGTTCTTTCCAACAAGAGGCTTTAAAATCTGGATTAGTTATAGAACCTCTGTCAGGTTTTACCCTAGGTTCACACTTATACAGATTTCAATGTGTTTTACAGTTTGCAGATACACAATACAGTCCAATTCAACATGATTTCCCATAGATCTAGTTCATATCAGTGTATTTTGAGCCAGTGTTTTTTTTGGAAATGGTCAGGGACTTTTTTTTCCCGCAGCAGATTGCGTTTTGTGAATAATAGACTTCAATGGACCAGCACCAAAAATGCAAGTGTTTGATGCATTTTGCATTATTTTTGCTAATAGAAAAGTATGACAGTTCTGTTCATGTAGTGCGACTTTGATGTAACTTTATACTCTGGCACTCAAGTAGCATCAAAGTTGTATCATAGCAGGGCAGGAACCTTTAAGTGACCAAAGACACATGTTAGGATTAGGGTTAAGGATTAGAAGGTAGGGTTAGGGTTAAGGGTTAGGAGGTAGGGTTTGGATTAGGAGGTAGGGTTAGGGTTAAGTGCTAGGATTAGGGTTAGGAAGTAGGGTTAGGGTTAAGTGCTAGGATTAGGGTTAGGAAGTAGGGTTAGGGTTAGGAAGTAGGGTTAGGGTTAGGAGGTAGGGTTAAGAGCAATGGTTAGCTCTTAACCCTAACGCTACCTCCTAACCATAGCTCTTAACCCTACCTCCTAACCCTACTTCCTAACCTTAGCTCTTAACCCTAACGCTACCTCCTAACCCTAAGGGTTAGGGTTAGGAGGTAGAGTTAGGGTTAGGATGTAGGGTTAGAGTTAATAGCTAGGGTTAGGAGGTAGGGTTAGGGTTAAGAGCTAGGGTTAGGAGGTAGGGTTAATGGCTAGGGTTTGGGTTAGGAGGTAGGGTTAGGGTGTAGGGTTAGGAGGTAGGGTTAGGGTTAAGAGCTAGGGTTAGGAGGTAGGGTTAGGGTTAAGGGTTAGGGTTTTGGTTAGGAGGCAGGGTTAGGTTTAAGAGCTAGGGTTAGAGTTTGGGTTAGGAGGTAGGGTTAGGGTTAAGGGCTAGGGTTTGGGGTAGGAGGTAGGGTTAGGGTTAAGGGATAGGGTTAGGGTTAAATGTTAGGGTTAAAGATAAAGCTAGGTTTAGAGGTAATTGTTAGGGTTAGCGCTAATTTTTGGGGTTGAAACTCTAACCCTAACAATACCTGCTAACCCTATTGTTTACCATTAACCCTAACTCTAACCCTAACCCTAGCTCTTAACCCTAACATTTAACTCTAACTCTAGCCCTTAACCCTAACATGTGACTTTAGTCACATAAAGGTTCCTGCACTACTTTGATGTGACTTTGATACTACTTGAGTACTCAAGAATGTAAAGTCGTATTAAAGGTGCATCAAAGTCGCACTGCATGAACAGAACTGTAAACTTTTCTATTAGCCAAAAAAAGAGCAAAAATGCAAAATGCACCACAAAACACATGGGAAAATGCATCAGCCTCCACCTGCATAGATGAGAACCTAGCCCTATTGGTTCCCTTTCACCCTTTTTGCCCAAATGGCCATTGTCAGTTCTATGTGTAGCTCGAAGTATGCACATGTTATACCCATTATTGTCTATGGCATCTCCTGGCACATATGGTACATTTCAAAGTACACCATGCTGGGCACTGCTGTATGTTCCAGTATGTTCTTAAAATTCTACAAGAAAATTCTCATCCAGGACACTTAAAGTATAAGTTCACCTGAAAACATAAAAAATGTCAACAAATACCCTACATCTTTCACATTCCCCCAGTCTCCCACTGTTAGTGCTCACGCAGCTGGTGTAGCCATTCAAGGATTTGAGATCCCCACTCTTCTCTCACTTCTTTCTGCATGGCTTCCAGGACGGATCAAGCAATTCTGACTGGTCAGATCCAGCAAAGAGAACTAGACTGGTCCATCCTGGAAGCCCTGAAGAAAGAAGGGACAGAAGAGCAGGGATTTCAAATCCCTGGATGGGTATACCAGCTGCATGGGCACCAACAACTCATCACCTATGGAGGTAAGTACAGAGGGGACTGGTGTAGGGTGTTAGTTCACCTTTTCATTTTTTCACCTATTTATAAAACAGTGTGTGGGGAGGTGCAGCATGATGCGGGCAGAAAAATGTGGAATTTGTATTGAATAGAATGAAACACCCTAGCAGGAGAGCACCGCCAGCAACATAGCTCACAGTTCAATGCAATCAGATGTGACTGAGGAAAGGTGCAGACAGAATCTGCTTTTTTAAGAGGCAAAAGAATGGCCTGGCCGCTCCGGTCATGAGCAGAGACTTCTTCCAGGTAGCAAGTCCCTATCCTTTCCCTCCTCATCAGCAACCTTTCCCTACTGCTAGTCACTCTCCCTAGCAAGCGGGGTCTTTCTCTCTACACTAGCCACTCACAAAATGCATGCCAAAACCCGGGGGTAGGGACTTAAACAGAACTAGCTGACCCAAGATGGTCGCCAAGGGTCACATGGTCGCAGTGTAGCCAATCAAAACACTTCTCCAGTGACCCAGGAAACCATAGAGAAGCAGTGTTTCCCTTAGACTTCTTCTCCCCACTGTGGTACCACTCGGGTCAAGCACCAACTATAATAGAGAAAACAGATTGCACCTGCCTACAAGTGAATATGTCATTTAGCAAACATTCACTTCAGGTTTATTGAGAATGTGTTTCAAATTATATTGATTGAGTAACCCGCAGTAAATGTTTGATGGATGTCACATTCACTCCTTTATAAATATACCCCTTAACTACTTCCACTCAGCCTATAGCAATTTGATGACCAGGTGGAGCTTTCGTTATTCCAGGAGGACATCATATGATGTCCTCCGGAAAAACCCTCGCGCGCAGCTGTAGGGCTGTGCTGTGGGCGCCATCTGTCACCGGTTGTGTCCATTGGACACAGCTGATGACTGATCAGTGTACCGGCTCGCTGCTGATACCATGTGAATGCTGTGACCAATAAGAGCAGATCACAAGACAATTATAAACAATGAATGGCTTTGATTCATGCCATTCATTGTTACAATTGTGTTGTTAACTGTGATTGGTCACAGTGGCCACAAGGTCAGACAGGGCAAATCACAGCCCATCTGTACCCTGTGATTAGCTGTGGCCAATCACAGCTAATCACAACAAAACAAACTGAATGAATCAATTTCATTCAGTAAAATGCTTGCTTATAGCAGTGGAATTCACTGCTAAAAGCGATCATAATTTGTAAAAACAAAATCCTGATCACTAAAAAATTATTAAAAGTTTTTTTTTTAATTCCATACTGCCACCAGTCAGTTTCCCTGATCGCTGCCACACCAGTTATATGATAATGCTGAACTGCACTGGTGACAGTATGTAAGAAAAACACAATTGTGAAATAATTTTTTCCAATATCTTAACTTTCAAAAAAATTATGACAAATAATTACAACTTCAAAAAACTTGCCATGCGTCTTACTAAATACCTTGAATTGTCTATTTTCCAAAAAAGTGTCATTTGGGAGATATCTGTACTGTACTGTCCTGGATTGATTGATTTTCAGATACATACCATAATTTGCTGACTCTAGAACTTTCCTAAAGACTAAATAATAAACAGTGATTTGGTTTATTTTCAGCAAAGAAATGTGGCAGAATACATTTTGGCCTAAATTGATGAAGAGCAAATATTTATTTGCAATATTTTATAACAGGAACAAAGAAAAAAGTGTTTCTTTTAAAAATGTCCAGTCTTTTTTTGTTTATTTAGCAAAAAATAAAAAATAAAAAATTTAGTTTGGGTAGAGCGTTGCATGACTGTGCAATTGTTATTCAATTGTGACATTGCTGTAAGCTAAAAATGGGCCTGGGCAGGAAAGGGGTAAAAGTGGCTGGTATTTAAGTGGTTCAAATGGAACACAACATATAAATATCAATGGATAAAAGATTTTATATCTTTATTAACCACTTGCCGCCCAGCCACCGCATATAAACGGCGGCAGGGCAGCGCTCGTAAGCAAAAGCATGTTTTAAAACAGCTGCCTTCAAAACAGGTAGGGGGCGCGCGCGAGGCACGCGCCCACCCTACCTGTCCCGCGGGTGTCAGCAGCGGGTCTCCGCCGCCGGGTCACGGCCAGTTTTTACCGGCCGTTTTCCCACGATGAGCGGTGATCACTGACAGAGCAGGGCTGCATTGTTTACACACAGCCCTGCTCTGTGACAGTTCGCCGACAAGCTGCAGAGGGAGAGAAGAGTTTCTCTCCCTCGATCAGCTCCCCCCTCCCTCCCCCCGTCCAGTACACACCCCCGCCCCCTAGTAAAACACTCCCCTTACACAGCAAATTCTAAAAATGTTAACCCCTTTCTCCCCAGTGACATTAGTACAGTTTCAGTCAGTTCCCCCCCCAGTGTCAAAATGTCCGCCACAGTCCCGCAGTCCCGCCATAAGTCGCTGGTCGCCGTCATATGTCGCTGATTGCCGCCATATGTCGCTGATCGCCGCCATTATTAGTATAAATAAAAATTAAAAATCCCAGTATCTTTCCCGCCATTTGTAAACGCTATAACTTTCACATAAACCAATTAATTTACACGTATTGGGTTTTTTTTTTAAGCAAAGACATGTCGCAGAATGCATTTTGGCAGAAATTTATGACTAAATTTGATTTTTTCATTTTTTTTTACTGGACATGTTTTATAGCAAAAAGTCCAAAATATTATTTTTTTTCCTCAAAATTGTCAGCCTTTTTTTTTTATAGCGCAAAAAATAAAAACCACATAGGCGATCAAATACCACCGAAAGAAAGCTCAATTTGTGGGGAAAAAAAGGATGTAAATTTCATTTATGTACCATATTTCATGACCGCGCAATTGTCCGTTAAACTAGCGCAGCGCTGTATAGCAGAAAAATGGCGTAAATTGCAGTATTTATACCATAGATTGTAGACGCTATAACTTCCACACAAAGCAATCAATATACACTTATTGGGATTTTTTTTACCAAAAACATGTAGCAGAATACATTTTGGCCTAAATTTATAACCAACTTTGAGTTTACTATATATTTTTTATAGCTGAAAGTAAAAAATATTGTTTTTCTTCAAAATTTTTGGCCTTTTTTTGTTTATAGCGTGAAAAATAAAAAGCGCACAGGTGATCAAATTACACCGAAAGAAAGCTCTATTTGTGTGAAAAAAGGGACGTAAATTTCGTTTGGGTGCAGCATTGCATGACCGCACAATTATCAGTTAGATTAGTGCAGCGCCGAGTAGCAAAAAGAGGCCTGGTCATTAAGGGGGGTAAATCCTCAGGAGCTCAAGTGGTTAAAGCAACTCAGACTGGAAAAAAACTGAAAACCAATGCAGGAGGATGCAGCTCACAATGAATGTAAACACTTATTTTGTACAGTATTGGTACATTAAATAGTTTAGTATACATTTTCCTTTCAATACATTTTTATTGAATAATTTTGGTTTAAATAGTACAAATGCAACCGCTATCGTGTACATAAACCATGCAGTGAAAATAAACTGTAACAGTCAATTGCAGTCGTACATTGGAACATATATCCATGGATAGAGACTAGCAATTTGTATGTCAAAGGAGAGATAACTGAAACATCAAACACACCAAGTCAGTACTGCAGCAGAAGGGTGCAGGAAAAACTATACACCCATAGCCTAGCAGCCGACAACAGTGAAAAAATAACAACATTTGAAATGCACAAAGCATATAACGGAACAAAAAAATATAGAGCATATCATGAATCATGAATCATCCCTGCGGAAGCACCAGTAAAATAATAAAAAAAAAAAAAAAAGTTTTGCATATACTGTATTTTCAAGTAAACACTCCTATAGGATCTGAAATGCTCCAAGCCATGCAGCAGGTAAAAATTTAGCGTGTGTATGGGTATTTATGAATGGACTCTACATTCCAAGCAGCAGCGATTGGCTCACTGAAGTTTTTCACATTTAGACTAATGTGGTGCAATAATACAAGGTAAAACTTGCATTTCACCATGCTGTATCGCAACACACAGTAACAGACAATCAGCATTGCAGTGCCACTGCGTTTTGTTGTTGTTGCAGGTGTGAATGGAGTTGGAGAGCAAGGAACCTGAGAAGCAGGGAGACTTCAGGTTTCCACTTGCAGGGTTTCTGTCTACCAGCTTATTAGGCTGCATAATACTGCTAGGCGGACTGTGTACTGCCACTCCTGAGGACTCCGTGTACTGCCACTCCTGCGGACTCCGTGTACTGCCACTCCTGAGGACTCCGTGTACTGCCACTCCTGAGGACTCCGTGTACTGCCACTCCTGAGGACTCCGTGTACTGCCACTCCTGAGGACTTCGTGTACTGCCACTCCTGCGGACTCCGTGTACTGCCACTCCTGAGGACTCCGTGTACTGCCACTCCTGAGGACTCCGTGTACTGCCACTCCTGCGGACTCCGTGTACTGCCACTCCTGAGGACTCCGTGTACTGCCACTCCTGAGGACTCCATGTACTGCCACTCCTCAGGACTCCGTGTACTGCCACTCCTCAGGACTCAGTGTACTGCCACTCCTGAGGACTCAGAGTTCCCCACAGCAGTCATAGCCTCTCTATGAATGCACGTCTTGTGTATGCAGCAGTCTGTGAGTCTACACTGAATTGCTTGTGTGCACACCACTTCCTAAAACTCAATCTATCCAAAACTGAGCTCATAATATTTCCTCCCCCACATGTCTCTTCCCCTGATTTCTCGGTCAGGATCAATAGCACCACTATCAACCCATCCCCACATGCCAGGGTGCTAGGGATAACCCTGGATTCTGAACTATCCTTTCAGGCCCACATCCAATCCCTGTCCAAATCATGCCGCCTCAACCTCTAGTACATCTCCAGAATACGCCCCTTTTTAACCAATGATACCACAAAGCTCCTAATTCACTCCCTGGTTATCTCTCGCCTCGACTACTGCAACTCCCTCCTCATTGGCTTACCATAGGCTATCCCCCCCTCCAGTCCATCATGAATACTGCTGCCAGGCTCATCCATCTTACCAACCGTTCAGTGTCTGCTACCCCTCTCTGCCAATCCCTCCACTGGCTTCCACTCGCCCAACGAATAAAATTCAAAATGCTAACAACAACTTACAAAGCCATCCACAATTCTGCCCCCAGCTACATCACCAACCTGGTATCAAAATATCAACCAATCCGCTCTCTTCGATCCTCCCAAGACCTTCTGCTCTCTAGTTTCCGTGTCACCTCCTCCTATGCTTACCTCCAGAACTTCTCCCGAGCTTCTCCCATCCTATGGAACTCCCTACCCCAACCTGTCCGGCTATCTCCTGATCTATCCACCTTTAGAGGATCCCTGAAAGCCTTTTTCTTTAAAGAAGCCTATCCTGCATCTAACTAGTAAACTGCCTTTTATTTCCTACATCAGCTCATCCCCCACAGGTATTTCCTTTTGTATCACTCAACCCTTTCTCTTAGATTGTAAACTTTAACGAGCCGGGCCATTTGTTTCCTCTTGTACCAAATTGTATTGTAACTGTAATGTCTACCATCATTTTGCAAAGTGCTGTGCAAACTGTTGGCGCTATATAAATCCTGTATAATAATAATAATAATAATAATAAGTGCCTTACTGAAACCACTACCTCTCTGTCTGAAGAATTGAATTAAGCAGAATTCCACCTGTCGACCTGTGTCATTGTATATTGTATTTCAGTTGTAATTTACCTTTTACAGTACTTCATAATGCTATGCTAGGGCAACCACTTGATGTTGATTCCTCTCACTTTCTGGGTACACAGTAAGCCCCATTAAGATGGCAGCCCCAGCAGTCTCAGGGTATTTGAGATGTCTACACAGGGGGGGCTTTTACAGGTAAATGTCATGCATAAAATAACCACTTGAAGACCAGGCCTTTTTTGACACTTTTTGCTTGCATGTAAAAATCAGTGTTTTTTGCTAGAAAATTACTTATAACCCCCAAACATTATATATTTTTTTAAAGCAGAGGTCCTAGAGAATAAAATGGTGGGTGTTGCAATTTTTTATCACATGGTATTTCCTCAGCAGTTTTTCAGTTGTTAGGAAAAATATTTAATTTTAATGCACAAAAACACAATATAATACCCAATTGTTTAGAAAAATTCAAAAATGATGTTACGCAAAGTAAAAAGATATTCTTTAAAATTGCACATGCCTGTGCAATGGAAAAAAACTATGTAAATTTTATTATCCATGGCTAACATTTTAAAAGCTTTTACAGGTTACCACTTTAGATTTACACAGGAGGTTTGGTGGTAGACCTACTGCCCACGATCTGACATTCGCGATGATACCTCACATGTGTGAGACGTTTGCTATTCGCGTGCGTGTGGGACCGGCGAGTGTGTTTGTCTTTGCACACTAGCACAAAGGTATGGGACACTTTACATTGTTTTGTAATTTTTTAATTAATTTTTACACTGTTGTTTTAATTTTTTAAAATAACTTTTTTTGTTATCACAGGGAAAAATAAATACCCCCTGTGATCGCAATAGGCAGTGACAGGTACTCTTTCCTGAGAGATCTGTGGTCTATTAGACTCTAGATCTCTTCTCTGTACTTCACAGCATCTGATCACACCAAGATCAGTGTGATCAGATGCTTTCCCTGTTTAAAAATGTTTACATCCGGCAAAACTGACAGTGCTGAATGCTCAACGCTTCTGATTTCCTATACCACAAAGATGATCTGAACTGTTCTGGTCTTTGATCAGTTGGCGGAAGCACCAGCTGGTTGCTCGAATCTGCCGGTGGGATGGGAGAGCCCCAGAGAGCTGAGGAAGGTTGCAGGAGAGGGGAGGGGAGTTCCCTCCCGCCCGTTTACAAGCAATCCAGCAGCTAATTAGCTGCTAGGATTGCTTTTACAAGAAAGCTGACCACTGGTTCTAAAAAAACAATACCAAGATGATGCCTGCAGCTGTGAGCATCATTCCGTTATACCCACTTGAATTCCAGCGATGTACAGGTACGTCACTGGTCATCAAGTGTATGTGTAAAATGTGCAAATAATCCTTTGGCAAGATTGTTGGGCAAATAATGGTCTGGTGAGGGGTCTCTTTAAGGCAGTGATATTCGTATATGTTATCCGTAGTAAGAGAAACCCAAAAACACTGGAGATCACTTTTTTTTTTGCCACACTGCATCATAGCCAGCTAACTAGCTAGAATGTACATTACATAACACATTTGATGTGATGTGCTACACAGAAAGTTGCATGGCAAGTCATAACACATTCGTTTCAATGGGTGCCATCTTAATTGCTGCGACTCAAGTTGCAGCGACAAAAAAAATAGTTTCTGTGCTATTTTTCTGTCTTCCTTGCAACATGAGTGCCATAGACTGCAATGTTAAAATCACAAAAGTCGCAAGGAAGTTGTTTCTTTGTCTTATTATTGCGACTTTGGCTGCAACTTCAGAGGGTTTTGTAAGTTCAATAATATGTGTCACACTTTATATTGGTATGATTGGCCAAACCTAAAGCTGCATGAAAGTCACCTTGAAGTCACTTTGAGGTAGCTTCAAGTCACAAGCACGTTGCAATGCAAAGTTGCACTCGAAGTTGCACAACTTTGGGGTTGCAGCCGTATGAAACTGTCCTCAGTGCATATATGCTGTAGCCATGGGAGGTGCATAATTAACACCATGAGGAAAAAGTTTGGATATCCCAAATCTCTGTAAATATCCTTAAGTAAATCAGCCCCTTTATTATTTTTTGAACCACTTCTCCATATATATATATAATTTAGCATTTTCGGGTAGGGGGTGTGTGCGACCCGCACCACTGTTTGTGGCCTCGGTTGTCATTCACCGAGTCCCGGCCAGTGATTACTCACCGGCACCCGGTGATCGCCAAGTATTACCGCCGGGGAGAGACCTGTGTATAAACAACACAGATCTCTGTGTCAGCTCCTGCATAGCAGAGCCATACAGAGCTGTGTGATTACAGTGAAGCACACACACAGCCCAAGTAGTGAAACAGCACATAGCACACAGTTAATCCTTTGATCTCCCCAGATGTTAACCCCTTCCTGCCCAGTGCCATTAGTACAGTATCAGTGCTTTTTATTAGCACTGATCACTGTAATGGTGTCACTGGGGATGTCAGTGATGCCAAGTCAGTTAGCCCCAGTGTCAGAATGCCCACCGCAGTCCTGCAGTCCCGCTATAATTCGCTGATCGCCGCCATTACTAGCAAAATAAGAAATAAATTTAAAAATTCCAGTATATATACTGCAATTTGTAAACACTTTAACGTTCATGTAAACCAATTAATTTACACGTATTGGGATTTTTTTTTACTGGACATGTTTAATAGCAAAAAGTAAAAAATATAGTATTTTTCTCAAAATTGTCAGCCTTTTTTTGTTTATATTGCAAAAAAAAAAAACGCACAGGCGATCAAATACCACTGGAAGAAAGGTCTATTTGTGGGAAAAAAAACATAAATTTCATTTGGTTGCAGTGTTGCATGGCTGCGCAATTGTCAGTTAAAGTAACGCAGATCCGTATCGCAAAAAGTGGCCTGGTCAGGAAATCCTCTGAAGGGCAAGTGGTTAAAGTGTGCTTACTGAAATTCCCCTTTCATTTTCATAAAGGATTTTTTTCTTTTCTTTTCTGTACAGGCTTCCATTGCCTGATTGCAACAATTAATATTAATTCTAACAGGAGAGTCTCCTTGAATGTTGTATTGCGCCACAATCTCTTAACAAGCAATCTCTTATTCTTTACAATAGAATGTCCTTTGTTCCTTGTTGTAAGATGTATTTTATGCAGTACAATGGCCCATTCATGTAGAAAATAGGAGCTATGATGTGAAAACACTGATAAGCTTTATGTCTCTTAAGATAGCATTTAAGTGAGCAGCAAAGACCAGCAAGAGTTTGTGTTTATGCTTCCAATTTGTCAACAGTCTGTCCAGAAACCATTTTGCCAGATTTGTATCATGTTCTATACAATGGGCACTGGGAACCTTTATGAGCTGCTCTTGGGTAAATAGTTAATATCAAAGAAACCATAAAGTACAGTATTTTCAATGAGCACTAAAAAAGTGGAGTACTTTGAGTTGTTAATAAAATGATTACTTTAAAGCCACCATCATATGTTGACACTGTTTGAGCAAAGCACATACAGTTTCTGTAAAGAAGAGACTAAATACGTATCACTCTTGGTGCCCATTCTGCTGAAAGTCATTGGGAAATGGTCCCCCAAAAGTCTGATGGGAAACTAACACTTCCAAGGGCATTGATCCCTTGGGTCTCCCACTGGGCCTCTCATTGGTTCCCTCCACACGCGGAGAGAGCCTTCCACTAATACACCTAACACACCCACCGCCACCCCTAACAAAAGAGAGAAAGACACTCACCTTCACAGCTCTGGACATCCCCAGGAATGACAGTTGGGCTCTGCATACACCATCAAGCAGACCGCAGCCTCTCTCAGATTCCACTTTGTCCCCATGCAGCATATGTCCCTTCTTCCAGGGGACGGTGCTGCCACCCTAAAAAATGTCACCCTAGGCAAATGCCTTGTTTGTCTTGTGGTAAATACTCCCATGGCTCTATGTACTCGCTCTGTACAATTTGTCAGGGAATATAGCTAGCTAAAGTAGCTTCACCTAAAGCAGCCTAAATTCCCTTAAGGCCTACTCACAATATCGCATAGTGGGAACCCTCTACGTGTTTTTGACATTGTGTTTCTGCATGTCAAAAACTGCATCGGGCAGCCCAGGGTCTAAGACAAGCAGGCCTACCAGTAAATGGTTGCCCTCAGAACTTATTACACGATGCTGCATTCTCTGGCCAGGTATTATATTTGGCAAAACAAAGATAAAACTAGAGTACCTGTGATTTCAAGAGATAAAGATGTTCACAGAGCATAAGGACACTGTTGTCCCAGCTAAAGAGGGATCAAACGTGGCCAGGAACACAGGCAAGGGAACATCCAGGCAGCAGGTGAAGATGTGGTCAGTAAACAGGTAGTGGTCAGTAAACAGATAGAGGTCAGTCAAGCTGCAGAACTGCAGTCAAAAACAGGCAAAAGTCAGTACACAGGCAGATCAGATTCATGCAATGACAGCCATTGAGCACGTGGAAATCTATCGCAAGCCACAGGTGTAGGGCTTGAGTGGTTTATATCATATGAACCCAGGGTAATGGCAAGTGAGATGGAAGATGTAGATTGCAGTGTTGCCTGGCAACAAAACACTGAGATTATTTGCTGCAGTTGTGTTACCAGGATAAAGGCCACCAACCAGTAGGGGCCAAAAAGAGGAGTCCAAGGTGTGGCGAGAGGACACTGAATGAAGTAGGCACCTGAATTAGAGTTGCACTCGGCAGCAGGCCCAAGAGCATTGGTAAGTATTTACATAAAGCCTACACGATGCTAAGTACACTATTTGTTTTACAAATTAACATGGATGTTCTAAATGGAGGGCATCGCAAAAGATGTTTCCTTTCAGACACCGTCTCTGATTGAAAACACAGTAATGTAAGTGGAATGGGGGAGGAATAACTGCTCTGACACATTTTACCATGAGCTATTATACAAAACAAGAGCTCATAGAGAAACTGGAAAACATGTGAACCAAGAGGCTGGATATGGGAATATTAATATTAATCGTTAACTACTTGATCTCTGGAAGGTTTTACCCCCTTCACGGTCAGGGCATTTTTTGCTATTCATCATTGTGCTACTTTAAACTGGCAATTGCTCATTCATGTAACATTATGCAAATTACATTTTTATCATTTATTTCACACAAATAGAGCTTTTTTTTGTGGTATTTGATCACCACTGGGTTTTTTATTTTTTATTATATAAACAAGAAAATACAAAAAATTTTGAAAAAAGAAAACTATATTTTCTACTGTTATAAAAACAATCCAATAAAAATTAAATTTCATCATAAATGCAGGTCAAATGTATTCTGCTATATATCTTTGGTAAAAAAATAACAATAAGTATATATTAGTTGGTTTGTGTGAAAGGTATAGCATCTACAAACTATGGTATATTTAGAAAGCTTTTACTTTTTGACTGCCTATCATATTTCTTGAGGTGCTAAAACACCAGGGCAGTAAAAACACCCTCCCATATGACCCCTTTTTGGAAAGTAGACACCCCAAGGTATTTGCTGAGGTGCATGTTGAGTCCATGGAAGATTTTATTTTTTGCCACACATTTTTTGGAAAATGACAAATAATATTTTATTTTTTATACAAAGTTTCCACTTTAATGAAATATTGCTTACACATGCCATGGGTTTATGTAGAATTACACTCCAAAACACATTCTGCTACTTCTTCCGAGTCTGGGGATGTCACCTGTGAGACTTTTTGGGAGCCTATCCACGTATGTGGGCCGAAAACAAATGACAACCTTAGGGCTTTCAAAGGGCATACTTTCCTCATTTCACTTCCTGACTACCTATCACAGTTTTGAAAGCCCTGAAATCCCAGAACAGTACAAACAATGGTCCCTTTTTTGGAACGTAAACAAGGTATTTGAAAAGAGGCATGGTAAATATTTTGCAGATCTAATTTTTTTTCACAAGGTTTTGAAAGATGAAAAGAAAAAAAATGAAAGTAAAAAATAAGTTTTCGTTTCTTCATTTTCCACTGTAGCCAATGACAGCACGAGTCAGCAGGAACCATGCACCTGTGTTCCCGCAGACCTGAAAAAAGGTTGTCATGTAAATATACATGACTGTGCCTGCCCGTGCCACCCTGCCACAGCAAATGTACTGTATTGGGGCGGTAAGTGGTTAATTTGTAATCTGATATTTTTTCCAAGTCAAAAAAAAAGGAAAACTTGATTTGATTGGACTAAGAGTAAATAAAATATGTACAAAACAATGATATAATCCGTTAAAGAGAAAAACAATTTATATCCCCACCAGATGTAAATATTCACACAATGACATAAAAATATAAGCGCACTGACATCTGCAACTGCAGTGCCATTGTACGAAAACTTCAACAAACTTCCTTACTGAATCCCGCAAGATACATTTCACTCTGATTAGTGTAACAGATACTCGGACCTGCCAGAGGAAGAAGGTTTTGTTGATATTGCTTTCTCAAGAGATATTGATGTGTTTTCATTGGGGAGCCACGAGAAACAGCAATGGAAAATCAGTCAGCATTACCTAGTGGCGATGACATCTCGTGGTACAGTACGCCTCCGGATTAAATGGTGGAGAAGGTGATGATGTTGAAAAAGAGAAGACTTTTGTAAAAGTTTCAGGTTTCAGTATTTAGAAGAATGGGAGACTAAATTCTTTTTTTCCCTGTCATCAAAGTATCATGTGTTACATTGTTGAAACTGGTTTTATATCAAAGTCAAATTATTTTCACTCCTGCTACCAAACACTACAAAAGACATTCGTTTTTTATGGTTTCACCTTTTTAATGTCTACCCCAGCATTCTACACTCGTGGGACAATATACTATTCTTGGCAAATTGTTTAAAAATTGTTTGCATTTTGGTGCTTTGAACATTATAACAAGCTGAAAGCACAACTGTGTCTTTAGTAAATGTTTAATTAATCTCCCCACTTTTCTGAGTGCATGCCATCTGGTAAAATACCTCACCTTCCTCCCAGTTTCAGCATTGTGCAGCCTTGCCCTGGCGCCACATAATCTTGCAATGAAAATGCCCCTACCGGGTCCTATTCATATTTTTTTTTCCTTTTTTTGTTTCCGAATATTCTCTATTTAACCCTTTCGTTGCCAGGGCCATTGCTGCATTTTTTGTACACATGTTTAAAAAATTATTTCAGGCTTGACGATTACAAAAGTCGCCCAAACATTATATATTTTCGGAAAGCAGACACCCTGGAGAATAAAATAGTGGCAATTTTTTTATCTCACACAATATTACTATAAAGTTCTAGGAAATGCAAAATTTCAGTAAAAAACACACTAAAGTGAATTTTAGGGCAATGTAACGCAATAAATTATCCACATTTTTGGTACAATATAAAAGATAAGGGTGCACTGAATAAATAGATACCTAACATGTCAAACTTTAAATTTGTGTGCACCCGTGAAATGGTGACAGACTTCAGTACCCTATATTTTCTATAGGCAATGCTTAAAGACCCCTATAGGTCATCAGTTTAGGAAAGTGCTTATACTTACCTATTCTCAGAGCACTCCAGTCCAGTCATGTGATCAGCTCCCAGTGGTGGCTTCAGATGCCCCATAGTAAGCCTATGGGTGATGTCACTGACCAGGAATTCCATTTGCTAGCAGTGCTCTCTCCTCTCCCCTGAATCTGGCCACTGGGAAGATCATGTGGCTGGACTGGAGCACCCTGAGATTAGGTGTTACGTACGTAGGTCGAGCTGACAAGAGGGCTTTCCTTGTGTCTCTGGTCCAAGCAACCTTAAATGTGGTAACAGAGGTACAAGACTCAAAGAAGCATGGTTGCCAATAGCTTGGTAGCAGGTGACTGCCATGGGCGGATATGTAGTCACAGTGAGTTGGGGTCAAACATGATAAGGCAGAAGGAAGTGAAGCCAAATAGCAAGCCGAGGTCAGTACCGGGGAAGCAGACAGTGCATAGTCAGAGAGGAGCCAAGGTTGGTATCCAAAATCCAAAGAGCAATGACAGGAGCAAGGCAGGACAGCAACAGGAGGTCAATCAGCAAGAGAAGGAGCACAGGAACACAGCTCACGGGGAAGCTGAAGAACATCCAATAACAAGTACACATCAGGGCCTCGTTAAATAGGCAGCTTGGCACCATTCCTGCGATTGGCATGTGTGGGAGTGTGCCAATGCAAGTAGACATTCACATAGATCCACTGGCATGTCAGTGCATGATTGTTTAGTAGTCCAAGCTTGTCTGCAGTATATGATCACATGTGCATGAACATTAGCTGCATGAGAATGAGCGTCAGTTGTATTGGTTTCTTGACATTAGCTAAGTATAAGCATCTTCCTCCTACAGGGTATTTAGTATAGGAATTAATAGGGGAGGTTGGAGCATTTTAGGCTTAGTTAGATCTAACCTGGAATTCTATTTTAAAGCCTAATTCTTTTATTAGATTTCAATAGAGTGGAATTAAAATTTTGTTTTTTATTTCTAAACACATAACCCAGATGAAGCAACTGTGATACATATAAAGTTCTCTGCCACCAGTCCCAGTGTTACACTTTATGATTCAGCACTAATCCAGGATATACCATCTCCTTTTTCCAGGTCTAGTATTTATAGTATTTTATTTTTATATTTATTATATTTATTATGTATTTTTTGTATATTTTTTTTATATCTTTCAACAGGCATTATTCATAGTTAAAGCAGAACTCTAAAAAAAATGTTTTTCCTATGCAGTGGAACTGTGCTCGCACTGCCTGGATTCACTGCTCATTTTGTCCAGGGGTGCGCAGAAAGGCTATAATCACCCGATCCTTTGATTTTCCAGAAAAGAACATTCCCCCACTTCCAGCTGTGGACTGTTTCTGCAGTCCTCAGGTCCAGAGCCAGTCTATGGACGTGATGACGTCAGGAACAGACCACTGCATAAGACCACTAGACTGTGGGGGGCAGGAGCAGAAATGACGAGTCTTGTGTTCGGAGGATCAATGGATTAGGTTAGTATACTGTATCTCCACTCTCTTCACCCCTAAAGAAAAACAAGCAGTTAACCTATGCAGTACGAGCTTCTTTAATTTATTGACTTGGGTGGTGTTGATTGCTGGTGTTATCAAATTCTATATTTTTGTACTTTGTTATACAGTATATACATAAAAAAAAAAAATTTTACAATGTTGTAGGTTATTTGGTAAAATATGTACAGTATATACAGTAGTTTATTGACCCGTTTAGGTGTCATCCAGGGCCTATTTGAGTTCCCTGATGGATCTGATAAACACTGTTACATGGGGACTGGCAAGTTAGTCTTTTTTTGTGGTGGGTTTTTGTAGATTTCTATAGAGTTATGTGATTTATAATAAATCTATTTTTGATTATTTTCATGCAATTTTTGTGGTGTGGACATTGTCCTGGAGGTGCTTTTTGTATTGTATTGTAGTTGGTTGCCCCTTGTTGTCATACTGGTTTGCAGGTTTGCTTTTTATGAGATTTTTTTTAAGGTTTTTACTTCTGCCTGTGCCCCCCCCCCCACCACCCACCACACACACACACACACACACACACACACACACACAGTTTCTGTCCAATTGATGCCTATACAACCAATGTTGCGGTCTTTATTCTTTCCGCTGACACCAATGATGGAGCACCATACCTCCTAAAGACAGCCAGGGCATGTTTTAATCCCATTGACAGTATGGCATTTTTGTTCCCAACCAGCCACAGTCTGGTCCCCCCAACATTTTGGTGGATACTGAATTGGACCCTTTGTTGGGGATCCCAGCCTTATCAGGTGGTTTAACTGGCTCCATTTTCCTGCTTTGACAAACTGATGCTTTTTCTTTCTTTAGCAATCTTCAGATAAAAGTAGTATTTTTCCAGCTGCTAGAACGGCTGGTCTTTTTCGGTATGAGTCAGCCTAGTTTACAAATATGCAGAACTGGAAGTAAATAAATAGCAGAAGGCTGGTATTTGAAATGAAAGAAAGGGGTTTTGTAGGCCTTCCCTTTATAAGCAAAATTTAGGAAAGGCAAAACGGAAGCGGTTAAAAAGTTGAATCAGGTGCTTAGTGAGAGTACTGGGAGGAAAGCAGAAATATTTGTTGATGTATGCTGCGTATCTTGGAGTTAAAGGAGACCTGTTAATAGAGAACCTACTGACCTCTGCTTCTGAAATTGTTTGTTGTTTTAGCTGTCATTCCCACCTTCTTTATTTCTGAAGTGGCAGGTTTAATTTAAAGTATAACTCAAGGCAAAACATTATTTTAAGTTTTAGATAAAGTGGAGAGGAATTAGAACCTCTGTCAGCTTTTATTGCTGTCTGTGCCCCTGTGAAAGAAAATCCCAAATTTTGGTTTGTCAACAGAATAGGAATAGAGAGAACTCTTCCTATGGGGACACTAGTTCTAGTGACTCTTGTGACAATCAGGGATTCCCTCACTTTAGAAGGATGTTCTCTCATTTCCTGTTTTGGCTATGGAACAGAACATGAAGGGAAATCTGCCCAATGGGAAACGGATGACAAAAAAACCTGATAGGGTTTACAACCCTTCTGTAGCTGAATGCTCTGCTTGCTAGGGGAGTACTCAGGCTTTCCCCCACCTGCCACCAGGCTTTCAGTTTAGAGATGTCTTGTCTCTTCTGTGTCTGCTTTCTTTCCACTGTGCTGTGATCGGAGTGGCTGTTAGTTTTTCTCTATCCACTCCTTCCTCCACCCTCCTGGCTATGCAGTGGTGGACAGTCTGCAAGGGTTAAGGAGGCATGATGAAGCAACTTCTCAGGACCCTGGCAAATGTATTCTGTAAGGAGAGCTGCACTGTAAAAGTGAATGAGGCTGTGAACTACAAAAACCAAGGACACCTTGTACTAGGAGAGTTGGGCAAGTTTTCCTCTGGGTTTTTATGCAGAAAATTCTTCTTGTTGCTGGGGACCAGAGCAGTACAGACATGGCACTGAGCCTGTGCAGGGACCAGGGCACTGAGACTGAACTTTGGGGACTAGATTACAAGGACAGAGCCACCAAGGATTGGGTTCCAGAACCTAGAGACAATTGTTCAGGATGAGATTCACTGGGTGCCAGGGCTGTGTTACTGCACCATTGTTAAAAGTTCAGTATAACAGACTGCCAATTTGCTTAGTAATCCCAAAGACAACCACTGCATGCAGAATTAAAGGGACAGTAACCAAGTGCACCACCGTACAGATTGTGCCTCATCATTAGCTAGCCAAAGTCTACAGACCAGACACAAGATACTATACAACTACCTCCCAGGGGTACCCCTTTCAGGAGCTATACATACAACATTCTTCAAGGGGGATAAACACAGAGTACACTCTGGGACTTTTTTGATCATTTGTTGCAGAGGGGACTGCGAGACATTTTTCCTTACCACTCATGCTGTTCATTGTTTATATGGTTCAATGATTATGCTGCTCTCTACCAGTGCTGCAGATGTTAGGTTAGTTTGCATAGTACCAGGGGCGGACTGACCATTTGGAAACTCGGGCACTGCCCGAGGGCCCTGGGTCAGTAGGGGGCCCCATGAGATGCCCCTGGTACCTTTTTCATAGGCTTTTTTGAGTTTGGGCAAGGACACAGGGGCCCCATGATCCCCTATTGCCCGGGGGCCCCATGAGTTGTCAGTCCGCCCCTGCATAGTACTACAGTGATCTAGATTAAAAGCCATATTATAGCTTAGTATTCTCTTCAGATAGCTTATTGCATTCATTGTTTTCCGTGTATGGCCATTTATTTTGCTTGGTGATAATAAACTTATTTTGTTTACTACTACATAGTCTGACACCTATTTCCTATATTTCAAAGACAATTGTGGGTAGTATTCTAATCCGTTTATAGGTGTTCACATCATTTCACTACCTAAGCAGGTGTGCCAGAAGGACCAAAGCAGTTCTCAGAGTCGTGGCAAACTAGCCTGGGCTTAGTTCATTAAAAAAAATGCCTTTAGTGCTACTGTAAGTAATGCAAACGGAAGATATTTAGGGGGATTTACTAAAACTGGAGCACTCAGAATCTGGTGCAGCTGTGCATGGTAGCTAATCAGCTTCTAATTTCAGCTTATTCAATTAAGCTGTGGCAATAGAACCTAGAAGCTGATTGGTTTTTATGCAGAGCTGCACCAGATTTTGTACGCTTCCGTTTTAGTAAATCCCCCCATAGACTTAAAATTAAGTACTATGGAAATCCCTCATTAATTGGAATTAGCAGTGGTCTTCACTAAAATGGCCACTTCCTCATCCCTGCACTGTCCTCCAACAGCAGAGTGGGAACAACAAGCTTCAAGGGGAACGTTTTGCTTGGCAGATTAAAGGAACAGCAGCCCCTATTTTCCTGTAGTCTTCAAGCCAGTCCAGTTTCATAAACTTCCTCTTTTTCCTTGGAAGCAGAAGTGGGTGGTCCTTTCTGCTGGAATGGGTGGCATTCTCTTAAAGTAGTTGTAAATCCTCTCATATACCCAGTGAAGTGAATAGCCCCAGATGATACACAGAGATGAAACAAATCCTCCAACATATGTTTTACTGGTTTATCTGCAGTCTTCTCTTTTGTACATCCCTTCAGAAGAGCTGATTTTATGTAAAATCCTTCTGCGTTTGTCAGTATCACAGAGGAGGGGGCAGGGAGCTGCAGTTGGAGCTTTGTGAGAGCTTATTGGAGGAAAGAGACACACACCCTTCACAAGGCACAGGAGCTGTGTTGTGAATAGACAAACTGTGTGCTGAGCTCTCCTGAGCTCTCCTCCCTAACACAAATGTTATCTTGGGTGTTGGGAAATGACACATGCTGATAACAGAGGAGCTAAGCACCAGAGAGAAATGACACTTAGAGCTTTGGAGATAGACAAGTAAACATGACAGATATATGTGCATTGTTCAGATTTTATTACTGAGGTTTACAATCACTTTAATGACTTGTAAATGCCACCCGGTTTAGAAGTATTGTGGACCAAGGCCCCCCTAATGATGACCCCCCCCCCCATTCTGACTCCAGCTGTTGTATTAGTGAATTATCCCTTGCTGATACATTTACGTCTGGCCTGTATAAGCAGATACAATCACCATGGACAGTCTTTATCAGATAGTTGATCTCACCAAACACCTTTTTCTCATTCACAAAGATCTTTATTGAATGCAGCATGATTACAGCAGACAGGATGTGGCAGATGAATGAAAAGATGGTATTTGCAGATCAAAACATGGTAATGCATTCCTGGATGCGAGCAAATTGGCATGTGGGTGTGAGACTAGCAGCCATCTTTATCCCATAAAGACAAAGTGAAAAGGAAGGGGATATACATCACTAATGGGGGGGAATGCAGTGCAAGCAGGGACAAGATGAGCACTGCCAGAGCCCTACAAAATGACCTCCAGCAGGCCACTAGTGTAAATGTCTCTGACCAAACAATCAGAAACAGACTTCATGAGGGTGGCCTGTGGGCCCTGTGCTCATTGCCCGACACCATGGAACTTGATTGGCATTTGCCATTGAACACCAGAATTGGTAGGTCCGCCACTGGCGCCCTGTGCTTTTCACAGATGAGAGGAGGTTCACCCTGAGCACATGTGACAGATGTGAAAGGGTCTGGAGAAGCCATGGAGAATGTTATGCTGCCTGTAACATCATTCAGCGTGATGGATTTGGTGGTTGGTCAGTGATGGTCTGGGGAGGCATATCCATGGAGGGACGCACAGACCTCTACAGGCTAGACAATGGCACCCTGACTGCCATTAGGTACTGGGATGAAATCCTTGGACCTATTGTCCGACCCTACGCTGGTGCAGTGTGTCCTGGGTTCCTCCTGGTGCACGACAATTCCCGGCCTCATGTGGCAAGAGTATGCAGGCAGTTCCTGAAGGATGAAAGTATTAATGCCATTGAATGGCCCCCACGCCTGACCTAAATCTAATAGAATACCTCTGGGATATCATGTTTCGGTCCATCCGCCAGGTTGCATCTCAGACTGTCCAGGATCTCAATTATGCCCTGGTCCAGATCCGGTCCGGAGGAAATACCCCAGGACACCATCCGTCATCTCATTAGGAGCATGCCCCAAAGTTGTCAGGCATGCATACAAGCTCTTGGAGGCCATACAAACTACTGAGTACCATTTTGAGTTGCTGCAATGAAATTTTAGAAAATTGGACTAGCCTGCTGCATCATTTTTTCACTTTGATTTTTGGTGTGTCTTTGAATTCAGTCCTCTGTTGGTTGATAACTTTAATTTCCATCAAACGAAGGGGCATCCTTACGTTCCTAACACATTACTTAGTCCATATCAGTATAGGTATTCAGCATGATACGTTTCCCCATTGAGATCTGATGTGTTTTCAAAGTGTTCCTTTAATTTTTTTTGAGCAGTGTATTTACTATAATAATTGCACTTCCATGTTCTGTGTACTGTGGGAGACCAGATATAGTGAATGCAGGGTCCTGGGTTTAGTAACACTTTAAGGAAAATTAACTATATACTAATTCACAGTAATATGAACAATGGTTAACATGACTATTCATTGTATTATAATTTCATACAAGAAGTGTAACAGCACACCTCCCAAGGGGCACGTCCATGATAACATGAGCTTACAGACCGAGGATGTGGGCTGGTGACAATTACTGTCATTCAACCCGGAAGACTTCTAACATTTAGTGGTGGAAAAGAAGTAATAGAGGAGACAGCTCTGGCCTAAAGGTGAGTATTGCAACAAAAGCTGATTTTTTTTTTGTTTGTTTGAACAGCTGCAAGATAGCATTTGAAAAAGAGAAAAACTCCTGAAATTTATCTTTAAAGTATTTTGCTAGAAATCCATTCTCTTTAACTTCATAGCTTCTGGAAATTCAGTATTATCCTAAAATATCCCTTTTCTGGTGAACTCTAAATTAATTAGACCCACGACCACCTAAAAGTGGAAAAAAGAATGCTCCTTCGGGATGATTAAAATGGAAAATTCCCTCCCGCCGTTCTGCAGATATAAATCAGGGAACACCTTGGTAGCATTTATTTGTCCGCTGAGCTCATTACAGTGAATTCATTTGAAACCCTCGCGGAACGAGTCTTTTAACTGGTATTCTAGTCAAGGAAAACAAACAGATCTCTTGTCTTAATAAACTCTCTTCTAAGGATATTCATTTCCTCCTGAAAGCATAACATTCGTACAACGTGTGCTTTGCAAAGACTATTGTAGACTATATTAATCTGGGGTAGCAACTGGTGAATGTAAAATTGAACTACAGCCAGGCATCCAAATATATGCAATGAAAGGGACACCTTGACCTTCCAGGACCTTTCATGTGACAATGTATTTGTAAAGGTTTCCCTCTCCTGGCAACCACTAAATTAGCTGGTTCTTTAGGTTATCGGGAGCATGTACTGTAATATCCTCCCAAGTGACAGTGCTCAGGTGTAGCAGCAAATCCCAATGCCGAGAACCAGTCGACACTGGATGTTTTAGTGCCAGTTGCAATGGCAGCAGTAGCAGCAAAGCAGTGCTATCAACGTGAACATCAGCAATTTGGGGGGCATTACAAAGACACTGTCATTGAATGGTGAAGTTAACAGTGTCAGCTTAATGTATATATATTTCACATCACGAAACCCGAGATTCGCACACCCCTACCACACAATATCCAGGATGGTGGCACCACTATTCAAGGTCGAAGCTTGAAGAAAATAATCATATTCCTCTCCTCCTGTAGGCCCGCTTGGATTGAAAACACATTTACCTGACAGCACTTTATAATATGTTTGAGGTATATTGACCAATACAGCGTGTTACCAATACAAGATATGCCTGCAAAACTCAGGCATTGGATATTCTTCTGCATCCAGTACCCATGTGAACATATTTACAGTAACGATACATTATACTATATACTGTATACTAGTATTATGATAACATTTATATTTAAAAAAATGTACCAGATATATTTATTTACAAATAAAATTAACATTATAAGAAATATTAGAACAATGTATTATATGATTAGTGATTACCTGGGTAAGATGTACAAATGTTAACTTATGTACTCATGTCTTTCAATAAAGGGTATAGTAGAGTGCCCATTCACTCACCATTCTTAGATGCAGGCAAGGACCCCTTGAACTTTTTTTCCCAGTTTCCTGGGTTCCTGAACATGCCCAGGGAAGATAAGTTCTTGAGCAAGTGATCTGCAGCTGGGTGCTAAGCCCAATAGCACACCGTCTCTCCAAAAGAACCAGCTACTGTGGGGAACCCCTCCCTAATTGCTACCACCAGAGTACAGCAGTCTCAGTGGAGTGTTGCTTTCTCCTCAGGCCATGGATCCTTCAAGGTCCTTGCCTGTATTGCCAGAGCTATGTGAGGATAATCGCAAGTAGCTGTATTCTGTGCTTGTTACTAAAGTAGTGAAACTAAAGTAGTGATTCTCATCTCAACTTTCTGTGAGAGTTAGAGTCTCTGTAGAGTCTTATAGAGACTATGCTTTGCAGCCATGTTACCCTGATTGTGCCACAGAGACTGTGCTGTGAAGGGTCCATGTTTGTACTTTCATAACCTGCTTTGTATCATTCTGCAGTGTATGCATGCTCTTTGCCATTCTGTTCCTGTTTAGCATTATTGATTCTACTTTGGGCCTGTTTTGTAGACTGCAAGCTACAGGTAACTTCTGTCTATTCAATTGGCTGATTGCCCATCCTGCCATGTTAGGCAAAGGTAATAGGAGTGGCATGCCAGCAGAACCCAGTTATACTACTCCAGAGTAAAGCAGGTAATCCACCACCCCTTGCAATAATTATCCCCTTATGCCTGGCAGAATTCCTGTCACAAGAATTACCCACATACACAGGGCCAGGTCAAGATTTGGATGATTGAGCCAAAGGATGGTGGAACCTGATCTGGTCATATGGTATCCCATCTGTTCCGCAGGCATGGCCATTACCAACCTGGAGGGGAAAGCAAGAAGGTTAATCCTGCGCCTTCCAACTGAAGACCAGTGATGGGAGCATCATCAACATTAGAGGGCCTTGGGACTCACTACATTGGCAGAAAATGTGAGAATCCATTCCGCAATTTGCAGTGCATCAGAACGAAAAGACCTATCAACAGAGCTAAGCAGTAGGGGAAAAGGCAGAGTATAACTACCTGGCTGGGCTGATGTGGCTCATGGCTGAAGGAAAATTTTGTAGATGAACTGCTGTCTGACAACTGACAGAAACAGTTAAAGCCAGTCAGGAGCAGAGGTGCTCTGACGCAGCAGCATCCAACACAGGTTGGAAATTGATAGACCCATCTGCAACCAGACAGCTCCATGGGAGGTCGCCATTCGTAAAATGACAGAAGGAATGTTTTATGATGAAGCTCAGACAAGAATACTCCTCCAAGGGGCAAGGAGATGTGCCCCCTTGTGGAGAAGGCAACACCAACTCCAAGGTGGACAAGGTCAACATCCTTGTGCTTAGACTCTTCAAATTGTTCATCTGCAGAAAGACTGCTCCGCCAAAACACAGTGCTACTAGAGTGCTCCACTGCAAGGAGTCAAGCAGTGAGGCCAAAAAGTGAAATGACTCCCCATCAAAGAACCAAAGATGCAGATGTTAAAGATGTTAACAGATAGAAATCCCTGACTTAACCAGATGAAGACCTAAGTGTATTATTATTATTATTATTATACAGGATTTATAGTGTAGGCCTTAGGTGAGCCTCATCCATGTACTGGAAATGTACAAATAGGCAGAGACACAGAGTGAATTCAGAGGTTGCCCCCCTAATTTGTTACAGTTATGATGGTGACCCCAGAGAAAGGTTGAAGCTATTTAACAGAAAGTGCTAAGTGAGTGGTCCTGCCTCATCTGAGGGATGGCATACTGAACCACAGAATAATGTTCCCCCATGACTTTTAGTGACCTGGCAAAGGCCCATAACCTCTTTATGGCAGAGAGAATCTACATGGAATATGGACACTAGCAGGGCTCGACAAATCCCAGGTGCCAGGTTGCCATGGCAACAAGACATTGCGTCCTGGCGCCTGGTTTCACACACTGCCTCTCATTGACTTCACTGCAAAATTGTGTCTCATTGACTTCAATGCAAAAAATGCCTTCCATTAACTTCAATGCTAAATCGTGTCCCACTGAATTCAATGCAAAATCATCTACCATTTACTTCAATGCAAAATTGCCTCCTATTCACTTCAATGCAAAATCGCCTCCTTTTCACTTCAATGCAAAATTACCTATCGTTGACTTATTTTATATATTTATTACAGGTACTTATATAGCACTATCAAATTACGCAGCGCTTTACATACAGTATATATATATTGTACATTCACATCAAACCCTAACCCTCAAGGAGCGTACAATATAAGGTCCCTAACTCACATTCATACATACATATACTAGAGCCAATTTAGATAGGAGACAATCAACCTACCAACATATCTTTGAAGTGTGGGAGGAAACCAGAGTACCAAGGGGAAACCCACGCAGCCACAGGGAGAACATGCAAACTCCAGGCAGGTGTTTTTATAGTTGGGATTTGAACTAACAACCCTAGTGCCTATATGAATACGTATCTCCACATGTTACTCTACTCTATTGCTTGGGAGTCTCAAGCGCACTGCTATAAACTCCATTTTCACAATGGCACTCAAAACACAATGCATGTGGATAGCATCTGTGTGAATCACCTCAATAGGAACACATAATATCAAGCCTGTCATGCAAATCTGTGAGTTTAAAAACGCATCCAGGATTGCATATGTGTGAACCAGGGCAGCTCCATTTACCTGGGCATCTTGGGATCGCAGCAGAATTGCTTTGATCACAAAATGCAGGTTCAGGTTCCATTATTTTCATTTGTACCTAAAATGTGGTTTTTGCCATGATTGTTGCTTTGCAGATTGCATTGTGTGACTTGTCACTCAAAAGTTGCCTTGCCCTGGGCCCTGACAACCCAGGCTACACTAAAAAAAAAAGTGGCTGTTAACTTTTTTAGCCAGCTCCTAGATTTAAAGCAAATTTGATAAACCCTGGACACTAGAATGTCCACTAAAAACATTCACCTGGCTCACGAGAAAAACCATGTGTGTGGACCTGTTTCAGCTAAATAAATCTTCCAAGGAGGTAATTTTCTTCATCTGGGCATGGAGAGTAAATAGGCACTTCATTACATTCCACCCCATTTGAAGTTGCATTTCACAGCTGCAAAATAAGCCATAGGCTGGGAAGAAATGGTGGAGGACCCCTCCCCAGACATTAAGAAAGCACTTTCCTTTTATTACAAAATAGATTCAGTCTTTCCCTCCTATGTTTGTAATTAAAAAATTAATTGAAGAAGAATGAGCTGAGCCCAACAAAAAGGCTTGCTAATAGGATTTCAAAGTTGTATCTTTTCCATCCTGCTTGGGATTCATCACCTAAAGTGGATACAGATCCGCAGCATCTGGCTAGGTGTGTAACCCTACCATTTGATGATTTTGTGACATTTAAAGACCTCGTAGGCTGAAGGTGTGATTCCAGTTTGAAGAGGATTTATATCTCTGTGGGGACAGCCGGCAGACCATCATTGGCCCTAACCAGTCTCCCGAGCTCTGCGGATTTGGACTACTAACATTGGCTCTTACCTCTGAAGTTTGTAAAGGATTGATCATTAGAGCATTACAGGAGATCAAGGTTTCCTCAGACTTCATTTTGGAAGCAGCCGTCAATCTTTCCCATTTATCAGGGCAAAAAATAGCTTATTTAGTCTCTGTTCACTGGGCTTTATGGCTAAAGCATTGGGCAACTGCTCTGTGCCTTTTTATGGAAGGATAATTTTTGGTAAGAACCTTGAGGAGGCCACCAAGAGGGTAACATTTTCAAATCAGTCCTATTACCCTAGGATTTAAGGAGATAACAGCTGTTTTGCCAGAATAAGAGAATCCACAATCAAATTTAAGTTTCTAATTCCTATCTTTGGAAACAGTGGTAAGCAACACAGAGTAAATTCCTCAAGGCTCCCAGGAAGAAGGTAACAATCAAAGGCATCCAATAAGTCCTTCGTAGAGTCTGCTTGGCCATCCTGGGCTGGTGGTAGGCAGACTTGCAATCTTTGTTCAAGTTTTGGCAGACAATGTAGTTGGCCTATCGATTGTGGATATCATTCACAGGGGATACAGACTTGAGTTTTCATCTCTTTCCCCAAGCACAGTTTGTGAGGGCCAAGATTCAAGACAGTTATGAGAAGTATGAGTGTCTTGAATATTAAATCAAAAATTGCTTCAGGCACAAGCCATTATCCCAGTTCCCGCCTAAGAAAGAGAGAAGTATACTCTCCAAATTCCCTCATTCAAAAATCTTTAGGGATTTGCAGGCCAGTTTTGGATTTACTCCAAAGATACTAAACATTTCCTTGTCAGTAGAAAGCTTCAAATTGGAGCTGCTAGCCACTGTAGCATAATCTGCTCACAGGATTAGATGACTACAATAGATCTAACTGATGCTGTTCCCACTCACAACCAGTCATCAGCAGTATCTGAGGTTTGCATGTTTTCACCAGCTTTACCAGTTCTGGTGCTTACAAAGCAATGCCTAAGATGTTTGAGGATATTTCACTACCTCAATGATATTTCTGTTCTGGCAACCTCCTGCAAACTCTGTCCAGGTTTGGCTGGCCTATAAACCCCCAGAAGAGTTAACTGTAGCTTGTTCAGACTTTAGAGCACTTAGAAATGACAATTAATTTTCTTCAGGACAGAATTACCCTGTCTTCTCACAAGATATCCAAAATGATACCGATAACCAGCAGAATGAGGAGGTAAATTTCAATGTCAGCAAGAACTGCATAAATCTTGATGGCCCACTATCTTCTACTTTTCCAACAGTGAGTTGGGCACACTGGAATATTTAGCAAATGCAATTTTGCTTCCTTCGACAATGGAACAGATCTTCTTTAAGTAAGATGATATTTCCTTAGGCCATAGTCAAGAACAGCCTAGCATTGAGGAACATCTTGGCTACTCTGGACCTGGACAGACCAGCAGGCTAGATCAATGTTTTTATCAAAGCTGGTATCAGGGGCTTGAGAGGGGGGGATGCATTATTAGGGCTACATGCCCTGGGAAGGTGGCAAGGACTGACCCCGACTCAGTCGAACTTGATGGAATTACATGCAGCCCTGTAGGCTCTCCGATCATTTCTAACTGTCATCTAAGGCTGTTAAATTAAGTAGATAATTTCTAACTGTCATCAAAGGCCATGAAATTAACATTAATCTCCTATCATTGAGACACTAGGAGTCTACATCTCCTTCACATATTTTTTCCTGGGTGCACATTCTGCTGAAGTGGCATACATAGTTACTTGGTCACATAGTTAGTCAGGCTAAAAAAATGCACAACCTTTGAGGACCAAAGAACACCCTTACTGACACTTTCAGTTTTCACTTTTTCAGCAATAACAGATAATCATTGAATAACAAATACCTCCAAGTACTTTTCCGCCAATGGGGGACACCAGACCTGAACCACATGGCATCTCCCAACAATGCCCACCTTCTGAAGTTTCTCACCCTACGTTATTGCTGAAAAGCTCTAGGCCATGATGTAATTTCATTTCTGTGGAACTTTTGAATGTTGTATCTCTTCCCTCTATCCCAATTATTCCTGAAGCCCTTAGTGAAGATTCAACAAGAGGGAGATTGTGTAATTGCAATCCTGTGGTTTTGGGTGAGGAGGTTTTCCCTTAGTTTCTTCATGGTTTCATCTTCTTTAACAAATGATAGAATGTCTGCTGATACTTCTTCCATGCAAGAAAAATCTTCTCTGCCAAAAGAAGTTGAGACACCCCAATGCAATGCTATTTGAATATAATGGTTTGTCAGTTGAGGGAGGCTTCAGGATTCACCTCTTTTATCCTCATTTATTAACACCCTCTGCAAACCTAGAGGGAATTCCATGAAATTAATTTATTACAGAGTGTAGAAGAAATTTCAAGCTTTTGACACGTTAACAGATGGGGACCCGCAAAATCCCTTAGTGGCTAATATCCTTGATTTCCTTAAGTCCTTAGATCTAGGTTAAAGTTATAGCAAGCTAAAGATTAGCATATCTACACTTTTGGTCACAAAAGGGATCTGTTGGGCTGTCAACCCACTAGTAATGAAATTTCTATGGGTAGCCATGAAGATGAGGCCTCCTATCAGGCCCATAATCCTCACATGGGATCTTTCCTTAGTCCTGAAGAGTTTGATTGTGGAGCCATTTCTCCCAGCTACTTCATCCCTCTAATGGCATCTGTCTCTAATGTTTTTCTTTGATCCCGAGAGTTTCCAAGCTACAGGCTTTCTCCTGTTGAGGGGCATATTGTCAAATCATCCCGAATATGGTCATGCTAAAGCATTCCCCTGACTTCCTCCCTAAAAGTTTTATTTGAACTGCAAAACTGTTCTTCTATCCCTTGCTTCTGTGAGCTCATGCTCAGAAGATCTCACTTTGAAAACATTGGATTGTGTCTTTGTTTTCAACTTACTCGGATAGAAAAAAAACCTATCAGGAGAATAGACAGGTTTTTCATTCCTCCAAAGAGTCTGAAAAAGGAGATGGCAACCTCTTCAAGAATCATCTCAACTTTGGATCATCAAGACTATTTAGCCAGCATACATCTCAATTGATCTTCTTCACCCTCCAGTGGAAGTAAGAGCTCATTCCACTAGAGGAGTGGCAATGTTGTGGGATGTGTTCACCAAAATGTTGTTAGAGGCTATCTGTAGAGCAGCCAGCTAGAGTACTTATATCACTTTATCTTTAAAGTTGATGTGGGCATTACTTTGGCTCTTTTCTATGAGGCCTGTGTTCTCTCTCCAACCTTGTCCTATAATGAAATAATTTTGAGCAACATTCTATGTACAGTATTTGGTTGTATTTTTATCCCAACCTTTAGTATTGCTACACAGATCCCATAATTATTCTGACATAAGGCGAGCTAGGAATGCGGACTATGGACACATTCTTACTGTATCTACTGTAGTTAATGCCTAATATTATCCTTTTCTGGTTCTCATTCATAATTCCCCCCACTGGTGTTCTTCGAGAGTAGTGGTGGGAGGGGAGCATTGTTGGGCAATCACAGAGTGGGCTTTTATCATCTACTGAAATGTTGTGCTTAATGGGTTAGAGGGCAGAACTGGTCCTATAAATATACCAAGGGAGTGTCAGGACAGAAAGATTATGGTAAGTATAAGTCAAGAATTTTCCATAATTTTGATTTAACATACTGGACATGATGGCATTTCAGTATAAAAATAATGAAAACCTTTATAAATATACTCATATTTAATACTTAGAGGCTGCATAAAGAAGATCAAAGATGCTTCACAATTTTTTTAAAGGTATGTGGATCTGTCTTTAAAATCTATAAGATTTCACAACTAAAATCAATATAATGTCTAAAATGCATACTGGAAAATGGAAACCATTACTGTGATTGTAAAAAGCATTCCACAGTGACATTAATTTAGTGGTAAGTATGAAAAACTGGCATTGCAACATATCATTGGAACAGAAAACAATCAGTGCCAATAATTTGCCTTAAAATGGCTACCTTATCAAGACAACCTAAGCCTAAAGCCCAACTCCAGCTCAGGAACAAAATATGAAAACATAAAAAAAATAAAAAAACATAAAAAAGCAGCCCTGGTGCCACAGTCTTGCAATCTCAGCACTAAATCCCTGAGTGGATGAGTCCACAGTAGATCCAGTCCTCTTGCTGGATTGTCTTTGTGCCCTGGACTCACACAAGAATGATGCAAGAGTGGTGCCGTATTATTAAGTGCCATTGCTCTCTACCATTTGGATCTGGGATTGTGGAGGTAAAATAGAATAAGGAAGACTTGCGTAAGGCCAGTTACAACGCGGGGGGGCAATCAGAAGCAGGAGGATCTGAGTCCAGAGTTGGGCTTTAAAGTGTATCTAAAGCCAAGTAATTTTTTTATTTCAACTTTTTTTTTCTTAGAGCAGGGGGATTTTAACCCTGGATTGCGGGCTGATTGCGGGTGTGGGAATCACATCTGTTCCCACACCCACAACCACCCATAGCTGAATTGTGCTGCTCTTACTTCATTCTGGCAACCCCAGCATTTGAGCCTGCAGCATGATTGAGGGTGCGGGAAACGCAGGGAAACAGCATGGTCAAAAAGACTATGCTGTTTCCCTGCCGCCCTATTTTTGAAAATGTGCATGCACCTTTTGTGCAGGAAATGCAGGCACAGCAGCCTATTCAAATTAATGGGCTGCTGTGCCTGAGCAAGCGCAGGCCGCACGGTATCACGTACCTGGTGTTAGAAGTCAATGGAGAGAGGGCTTTCCTTGCTGCTAAGTTCCAGACTCCCCTGGATATGGGACAGAAGGAGTCAGGCCCAAAGTAGTACAGATCACTTGTAGGAGTGCTTGTCAGAGGTACACCCAGGAGCACAGCTGATGCACTGGAATGGTGCCTGCCGACAAGTGGCGCCCCTGAGAGGTATGCAGACCTTCAGGGTAGCAGAGGATAACAGAGTAGTTCAAAGCCAAGGTCAGATGCCAGGTAGAGATTGGAACAGACATAGTCAATAGGATAGCCGGGGTCATACACAGGAGAGCGAGTGAGAATATCTATTAGCCAAGTCAAGGTCAAATCAGGAGGGCAGGTGAGAATATCTGTTAGCCAAGCCAGGGTCAGATCAGGAGTCAGGCAAAGAAGACAGGTCCAAGAACAAGCCAAATCGGTAACAGGAGATAACAGTAGCAAGGGAACACGGACAAATGTACAGGGGAGCCAGAGATCAACCAGAAATTTGAGGGAGTGATGGGCTTCCTTATAAAGGCCGTCTGGTGCCAAACTGAGCTAATGCATGCGTAACTATGCGCCAGTACGCATGCATGTTCCTGCTTGTGTCCATGCGCCAATTCGCATAGATTTTTGCCAGCATGCATTTCTGCGGCCATGCAAGGTACTGGCAGGAATGCCAGGTCTCCAAGTACCTCTGCTGTGGACAGAGCCCTGATACATGGCCTGTAATAGTGTTAACTGAGCCTTAGAGCTTTTGTCACACTTTTTTTGCTGTCTGTGTCCTCACTGTGGAGATTTACTCCTTGTATTTGTTTCAGTGATTGTTAAAACAGCACAACTTAGCCTTAAACTGGAAGAGTGAAGAACAGCAGCACTGAAAGCCTATCAGGTGCCATGCATCTGATGAGAGGGATGAACTCATCAGTCTCATGCTGCTCCTTCACTGTCCAGGCACAGGGAGATGACCAAGCTCAGATGGTTAACTTCAGTAGACAAAAGTCAGGTCACCTGACTGGCTGTGCTTTATGACAGAGCTGGGCAAATCTCAGAAATCAAAGGACAGAAATACAAATCCTTTGACAGATAAAACAGCTCCCATACTGTATATGTAATTCAATAACATATTTAGGTGATTGCTCAGAGTTCAGCTTTAGGCCTGATTCACATTGGCTCACATGACACAAATGGGCTTTATGTGGCTGGAGCTACGTGCAGGCAGCCTACGTATCTCTATGGGGACACAGCAGCTGTAAGGACACAGCCATTCCTCCTCGTTTGACAGGAGTGCAGGGGCAGGTGAGTGGCCCCCCAATGCACACTGTCTGCTTTTGAGACTGCTCACCCACCCCTGCGTGCATAAACAAATGGCCATTCATGCAGTGCAAGCCACAGCACCCGTGCAAATAAGGCCTAAAATGGAACTAGCAAACCTCTATGTTGAAAATGCATAGTGAACTTGGGTCAGATCTCCGCGTAGTCATTCTTAATGCATTTCAAAATAAACTAAACCTCTCACTTAAAAAAAAATACTCTTGTGTGTGGACTGGTGCCCAGTATAAATAAAGGCATTGTGTTTTGTGATTGCGTCCAAAGCTATGACCAACGCAACAGCTTGGCAGAGGATTCGGAATGTCGAATATAAACTTGTAAAACTTCACATAAAAAGTTTTAAACAAGTTCACACATCTGCTCTGTCATGGGGGGTATTACATAATATTTACCATTACAGTAATGTTTGTACTCCACCTACTATTTGCTAGTGAAGTGTTTGAAGATTTCTTTTTTTCTTCGATTCGGACTGACCATATCTTCAGCATTAGCTATAGTGGAAAATACCAGATCTTGCTGAACTGTTGAGCAGGCACTGGCTGGAAAGTGTCCATGGCTTGCAGTGAAGCTGAAGCTAGACAGACAGGTCTCTAGTCAAGGTATCATTAAAATTTCTATCTCCTACATTCCGCCAGGTGTCCTTTGTATTTCCAAGACAGGTCAACTTTATTAGTTGTTTAAAGTAGAACCACTATATTTTTTAAACATTTTTTCAATCTTGCCCACCCTGCTCCTGTACCAAAAATTAAATGTCCAGAGTTCCACTTCGGGTACATCTTAAGCTTAACCTTTTTTTTTTCATTTTTGATGAAATAGAAAAGGTTTCCTCTCTATTGTTGTCCTGTAAAGATGAGAGGAAGCAAGATGAAATCTCTCCAGAGTGAGGGAAATCTTCTCTTAGGTCCATAGTACACTTGTGATCCTGTTGCTGGTGAGAACTTATCAGCAATAAGATAGCTAAAATATGTAGGGAGAACACTGATCTGCTTGCATGTGTCACTCCCCCGCTGGCCGGATCAGTGAGGCAGCACTCCCTAGCTACTGAAAATGCTGTAAAATGTAAGTAAGAGAGCAACATCTCACTAAGGGTCCAATCGCACAGGGCATAGACATGTGTCTGCCTTGCAGGTCCATATTTTACCGACACAGGGATTCACAGATGTGGCGTGCATCCCTGTGCCAGCATCCCATTCATTTCTATTGGGACAGGCATCTTCACGGACACAGCCTCTGTGTCATAATATGACATGCAGGTGCATGCCACAGAATGCACCCTATATGATATATTGGGACACAGTAAGTGTGTCCTTTCAACTGTGTGTCCCAATAGAAAGGAATGGGATGTTGGTACGGGGATGCAAGAAACACCTGTGCATCCCTGTACCAGTAAAAGATGACCCTGCATGGGAGACTCATGTCTGTGCCCCATGTGAATGGACCTAGTCCAGTTGGAAGGGTGAGGCACGTTCAGGCACCATCCCCCTGTGTACTACATAGCAATCCTGCGCTTGTGGATTTTCCTTTTATTCCTGTGTCCTGGCGAAAACTCAGATTTTTTAATCTTTCCTTACTTTCAGTCCCAGTGACAATGTTCACCAGAACAAAGAGACAGTAAACCTCCCCAGACGGGACACGCACAGAATAAATTCTGACAGGACTCTGATTCTTCACTGCTCATTTCAAAACTATTGTAGCACCCCTCTGACCCCTGGAGGCGTATGAGGGACCTTCAGTGGCAGGGTGGGCTAACATTTACCCCAGGTCCATTTGGTGGGCTGACATTTACTCCAGAAATTAGGGATTGAGAAACAGTGGGCAACAGTCATTTTAAATAGTTTTTTAAGATTTTAATTCTTATTGCAGCACATGGGAGCTTGGGCTAGGGAATTCAGAATACCATTACTGACTTGTAGACTCACAGACTCCATCCATAGCCCTCCTCAGTACAGGCAAAAGGGTCTTTAAGCTGAAACCAACAACCTGTACCTTTTCCAGAAGTAACAGCATTTCCAGTAGCAACAACAGCTTCAGTGATACTCTTGATCTTTCCTAGACTCTGAATGAGTTCCTCCTCCTCAGGATCTCCAGTGACAGAGTCACCTCTGGTGCTTCAACCCAGGCATCACTTCTCCTTCCAGACTCTGTCCTCTGAGAGGCTTCATGACTCCAGGGCTTCCAGCAGCAGGACCACTCTGGACAGATAGGCTTCTTCTGCTCCTATGCATTTGCACCAGCCCATGCAGAGTCCTCCTAGGCCCAAGGCCTAGTCACACAGTATCACAAACATCACAGGCCACAGGCCAAGCGGCACCCAGCAAGACAAAATTTAGATAGTTCCCCCTGCTTAGGACCAGGTGGCTATGCTACAAAAAAGTTTGGGTTTTAGAAACACTTTAAAAGGAATATGCAAGGAAAATATTAAATACTCTCAAGAGATGGCTAAGGGGACTGTCTATTTTACTTACTAGTGCCCATTTTTTCACATACCTGTCAATCACTGGCTTCCATCATGTCAGCTTTACCCTCCATGGAAAGTGATGCTATGTAACACAATAAGAGGACCTCAAATATTTTTATGATAAATTTGAATGCCATGCAAGCCATATCGCTTCATCCAAGATCAGTACTCAACCGCACAAATGTTCTTTTGGCTAAATGCTCACAAAATTCCAAAAGACACACTGTAAAATTTTTGGGAAAAAATTCCAAGAAGAGTGGAGACTGTTAGATTCTTAAAGGTAGGGCAACTCTGTATTAATGTACATGTTTATAGAATGGAATGTCCAACAAGTCATATAGGTGATATATTGTAGTTGTAATGGGCAAACTTATGTCCATTTTGTGCATAGTGTGATATTTTCTTTTCTCACTTACTCCTATCTAATTAAATTTTTTCCCAGTTATTTTTCCCTGCTATTTCCACTATCTTCCTCATATCTCTCTCCAATTTGTTTTCATCATAACATTATCCTGCTGGCATGATAACACAGGGGCTGTGACCTGCTGCCTTAGAAAGAGGCCCCTACTGGTCTAAAAACATTGCTTCCTTCTGTTGGTGACAATAAAGCATCCTGTTTGGTTAAACATGGTATGTTGGTTATATTGTGGATTGGACATATGCTTTGGCAGCACCATTCACCATTTCACCACAGCACCCTCCTATGACTGGGTCCCATTGCTGTATGGAATGCACTGGACTCTGTATTTATGGTCTTTTGTTTTATTATTCCTTTATTTTCATGGGTCAAGTGAAATACAAACAATGACAATTCGCAGATGGGTATTCAGGTAATACAGGTACAGATGAGTAAGTCAAAACTTTATGAATATAATAATAAGCAAATAGGTTATAAAACAACACCAGCTAGATTATTAGGACTTGAGAGTGAACCCCGTAACCGATCATGTGGACATCCAGTGATGAATAAGGGTTAATAAATCAAACATAGTCTGCACTGCTTAAGCTGGTAGTGTCAATGGCTGTTGGGATATGCAAAAACAAAATGGAGTAATGCTGCCAATGGCTAGAATTCCCCAGGAAGGAAAGAGGGAAGGGTAAAAAGACAAATCATAAAGGAGAGAAAGGAAAGGAAGGGGAGAGGGGACAATGGAGGGGGGGGGGGAGAAGTACACAGTCATCTCTCTCCTGCCATTACATAAAGCAGGAGCTGGCTTCACTACATTGACTCTAGCAATTTATAGAGCCTTCGAAAGAGGGTCAGCGCTCCTTCAACAAATTGGGATACAGGCCTTAGCTGCATTTAGAAGCTGAATCGTCAGGGAGGAATTGCGATTTTTAATAGGTCTCTCCATCAGATGTAACAAGCAGGCCGCCGGGTTGTCATGCAGATCCACTGAGTAAGTTATTTGATAACTGAGGTTACATCTTGCCTGACCAGATGAATTCCTGGACCTGTCCAAAAGATAAGAAGCAAGGCCCTGCCTTCTGCACCACAATGCAAGCATATATCTGGGTTCGGCGGAGAGAAGCAGTGGAGGAGAGAGGGGACCCTGTACCATTTGGTAAGAGTCTTGTAACTAGAGCAAGGGTTTTTGTTGGTGACCTGGCTGGGGAAGGGATTATGTGTAACCAGTTGGGGGAGTTTTTTTGGGAGTTGCCAGATGGCTAGAGATGGATGCAAGGGGTATGTTGTTGGTGAGATGGCCGGTGAGGAATGTAGTGTGTGGGGCATGGGGTTTTGTTGTTGAGATGATCAAGCAGGCATAAAGTGTGAACAGGGGAGTGTTGTTGGTGAGTTATACCAGGCAGGGAGGGATGCACGTAGCTTGAGGGGAAGAGGGCAGGGGGTTTTGTTGGTGAGTTGGCTGGGAAGGGATTAAATGTAAGGGGAAGAGGTCAATAGATATGGCTGGTGATGGGGCTGGAAAGGGATTAAATGTAAGGGGAAGAGGTCAATGGATATTGTTGGTGTGGTGGCTGGGAAAGGATGTAGTGCGAAGGGAAGACGGCAAGTTTTTTTGTTGGTGATATGACCAGGGAGGCATGAAGTGTGAGCAGGGGGAGTGCCAGGCAGGCAGGGATATAGCTTGATGAGAAGAGATTTGGAGCATTCTTGGCTTGGTTCAGGCAGCAATAAACACCTGGCACGGGTTCTCGGCCTTTCCCACTTTATCCATAACTAAGTAAAAGTTTTGGCTGGATTAACATTTTACTATCGGCCTTCTGTAATCTTCACCACAGCAGCACATAGATTAAATAATCCCTTCAGAGATTAAGTATTTGGTGACAACCTGTGATGCATAATGGCCTGCAGGATCATTATCACATCCTTATTCTCACTAACATAAGTTTGTACTCCGACTTTTAATTAAACTCCATGCTGATTGCATAGGTTCAGAGTTTTAAAGTGTGTGAAGTGGCCAGACTTTCCTCTGAGCATGTGTTTATACTGGGGCCCATCTACTTCCCTGCTGAGTGCACAGGACCTCTCGGAACACAATACCCAACTATACAATGTCTCATTTGTTTCCAATCCCGGGAAGAAGGGGAGAAAGAGTCCAGGCATAGATCTGCCTTCCTAACAGGAAAAGCCCTCCATGCAAGTTATCTTAACCCAGATTACAACAACAGGATGGAAATAAACCCATTACAATCCTATACATTCTGCAGAAACTGTCCGCCTTAAAGGGAAAATAAATGTATGGTTTATTATTACTGTATATTTCTAGAAATCCTTAGTTAAATGTATAGGCTTAACTCATTCTGTGCAGAGAACCTGCTTTCTCTCTGTCTATTGGCATTTACCGTTACATGTTGGAGCTGCCAGACCCCTACATGGGCTAATGAGAAAGAAAACAAACTAGAATTAGAGAAGTGCATGAGATTTCAACTCAACAGCTCCACCTAGTGCTCATGTTATTATACATAATGACAGCAGAGCAAATACTGTAGGATCACTATTTTAAAGCACATCAATGCACATACACAGGTTAATTCCAACAATACTTGTTGTATTTGTCCTTACAGTGATATATAATTTGGCCATTTAGGGTCGTTTGCCCTTTGTGGCCTTACGCTGGTCTTATTCTTCTAGTGTTACTGTATTACCATCTTTAGGCCATGGCCTTAAGCAGGTCATTTATGAATTTTGAGCATTCATTTTGTTATTTAGGGCTCCTTCCTCGTGCAGCTGCTGGGGGGGGGGGGGGGGGTGAGTTGTTATTATAGAATTGTCCAATTATTCTTTATTTAGCACTTTGGTTCATGTGTTTTTGTTGACATGTGTTTTTTGATATGAATAAAATATGTTTGTATAGAGATTATGCCGAGTTGTCCCACAACCCCCCTTATTTACGGATTTTGGTGTAGTTACATTCTATAAGAGCAGTTGAGCCCTAGTCAGGTTTTTATTGTTAATTTTTCCATTACATACACAGATTAGCCATTATTTTAAATGTTAGTAGTACACATCTGTAAAATGTTTTGACATGCATTGTCCATTTTTTGATGCATCGATACACTATAGGCCTCTGTCCCTCATACAGCCATATTTTTCCCTTTTTTTTAGTTTGATGTGTACATCTCTATACAAAATGTACTATTTTACTTCCAAAACTGTTATGTTACACTAGACCAGGGGTGGCCAACCTGCGGCTCTCCAGCTGCTGCAGGACTACAAGTTCCATCATGCCTCTGCAAGTCAGTAACTTCCCATCTTTGCAATGCCTCATGGGAAATGTAGTTCCACAACAGCTGGAGAGCCACAGGTTAGCCACCCCTGCACTAGACTTTTTTATCCAACCTCTATATTATTGCATTTGTTATTTGAAAAAGCCAAAATAAATGAACAATAGAGAACAAAAAAGCACTTTTATGGTTTAGCTAATTATTTTCTGCATATTAGATCTTTTTGGACCATGTAAGCCAGGGCTGTGGCAAGACGTGTCTTTTTTCTACGTATTGTGTGTCCCTTTACTATTTCATAAAGTTGAAAAGTATGTTATAGGGTCTATTGAAGACAATGGCAACACTTGAGAATTCATGATTGTTAGAGGAAGTATAGCCAAAGTTTGTTTGGCTCTACTTCTCCTGTGGATCAAAGGAATGCAGTTCATTCTGCACTCCCGTGACCCATTTTCAGCCAGTCTAGGCTGGGAAAAGATCCCAACTTTAAGTCGGGATCCACCCAGATGCCTAGACTTGCAGCGGACTCAACCCTTTAGCAGGCCACTTAAAGCCTGAGCCAGACGCTTACGCCCCCTCCACATTCTGGCGCTACAGTGAGCGCTGGAGGGGCTTAGCATAGAGCCGATGACTGACAGTGGCTGTGCGCAGTGAAGTCAGAGCACTGAGCAATCAGGGGTGTTTGATCGCACAGTTCTCAGTCTTAAAAGCAGCGACTGACACCTACGTGAATATTTCTAAAAACACAACAACCCATACTTATTTTTTAATTAAACTTGTAGAAACGCATGAAAACAATCATCCAGCCTTAAATGGTTAGTTCACCTTTACGTTAAATAAAAAGTGAACTAACAGTGGACACCCTCCTGAAATTTTGCTATGTTACCAAAATGTATTGTAGTCAAGAAGGATTGAAAAAATTTATTGGTTTTAGCAGGTTTGTAAAGGGTTCAATGGACTTTAAATATTGAGCATTACAGAAGCTCCTTTTAAAGCTTAACCGAAAGGTAAAACTTTTTTTTTTTTGTTTGAGATAGATTGGAGAGGGATTAGAACGCCAGTCAGTTTTTGTATTTTTTGTTTTTTTTTGCTGTGCCCCCATTACGGAGATCTGCCCTCTCTATTTGTCTTGTTTCCCATTATCATTGAAAGTGAAAGTTAAAAAAAAGTAATAGAGGGGAAATATTCAAACGGGAACACTAGTTCTGGCTCCATCCCAAGATCCCCTCCTTTTGGAGTGACTTCCCCTCACTTCCTGTTTTGGCTATGGGACAGGAAGTGAAGGGAGATATCATCTATTGGACTCAGATGGCAAAAAACATGACAGGGGTTATAACCCTCCCTTACTCTATCCAAAATGAGAAAAAAAAATTGCCTTTAGGTACACTTTAAATATAAGTAACCAGGCAGCCAATGCAGCAACTAGAATAGATCAGCAAAGTAATGAAACAGTTAGAGAGAAGGATTAGAATAGTAGCTATTTTCAGGACAGAAGACTAAATGAATGTGTATATTCTCCCTGGTTTGGGGATACAACAATTTTCCAGAACAGCCTCATTGCTACCACCTGGGTAACATCTTTCATGACTTGGGTTCTTTCACGCTTTCGACTCATTTGTTGAAACCATCCATAATTGTTACTCCTTAATGTTCCTGTCTAGGCTGAGCCTGAAAGACTGATAAATCAGAAGATTTATTGTCTGCTGAGTGGGTACAGTTAAACGATAGCTGGAATGACATTGTGAAAAATAAGCACTGGCTAAATATGAAAAAGAAAAGCGGTTTTCTTTTAAAAAATGGATGGTTTTTATCTAACAATTAACATAGCAATAGAGGCTGCGAGAAACACAACCATAATTATAGTACCAAATCAAGATGTCGTTAACTTGCTGAACTTCACCCACCTCCCTCCTGTTTATGAGGAGCAATTAAAATCAATATATCTTTATAAAAGATATTTGTAAGTGTGTTTTTGGATAGAGCGTGAAATTTACCAGTCAATTTGTATCTCTGTCTTAGAGAGTCATAGGTAATGATGGATAGAATGCAGGGGCAAATTGCAAATTTTGTCTCTATACAGAATTGTTGGGAAAGTTCTCACTCATCCAGGTCACAATATATCTAGTAGTAGTTAGACACGTTCAGATGGACTATAATATTGAAGACATTTCACCACTTACCCAAGCTGAGGAAGCTATTCAGATTACCATCAAAAAGTCTCTAACATTACAGAACAAGTACAGTTGAATGTGAATTACTACTACTAGTTGTTCTTGAGCTTATGTGTGTGATAGGGTCCATAAATGTCACCAGTACATCATTCAAAATATTAAAATGTCAACCATTTATTGTAAAGTTAGAAATTTTGTCACAAACAACCATTTCAGAGGCCTTTAGGCTCCTTTTGTCAATTTTTAGAATTTTTTTTCAGAAACCTTTAGAACCATGTTACATTAGCGATTGTGTCAGTGGTTGTAGCTTACCAGCAAAAAAGATCACTAAAAAGGACATTCACCTGCAGCATCACTCCTTCGCTAGCCAAAATGCTGCTGAAATTTACTTAGCAGCAAGAGAACAGTGATGGAACAACACCTCACTGGTTTTGCCAGTGAGACACTGTAGGAGCAGATGGAACTATAGTATTTCCTGTACGGATGAGGTTCAAGTTTATTGCTACCAAGTTTGTGATGAATCTCGAATGTTCGAAATTCCCAGTCTCTTCAAACTATTGCAGGAATTTGCTAGACCAAATTCTTTTTAACCATACTGCAGTTTCTGGCCTTTGAACTTAGGTCAGCTAGCTTAGAAGAGCCAATAAGGGGGGTTTTGGATAAGCCACCCTCCCCTGGAGGAGGAAGAGGTTAAAGAGTGCAATATGTATGTTGGTTAAGATTAATAAAGGATTTCAAGGATAAGGCACTATTTGCAATATTCTTTGCATTGTCATGGAGCAGAGCTGAGAGGAGGAGGAGATATCTATGTAAGACTGGAACCTTAACTGGAGAGGAGGAACCGATTCCGGTCCCGCTGGCAGAACCAAAAAGCGCTGTTGACCAAACACTTGGTGGGAGGTCATATTCTTAAGGTGAGAGTTCATCTGGTGATGGTTTGGCACTGGTATTTATGCTGAATATATCTACACAGAGGTGAAGGCTGGTTTTCAGCTTAGTATTGGATATTATTTGCACATTGTGGTTTGAGACTGGGACATTCTTTTACTTGCACTATATATATATATATATATATATATATATATATATATATATACACAGTGAGGAACAGAAGTATTTGAACACCCTGCAATTTTGCAAGTTCTCCCACTTAGAAATCATGTAGGGGTCTGAAATTCACATTGTAGGTGCATTTCCACTCTGAGAGACAGAATTTAAAAAAAAATTCAGGAAATCACACTGTATGATTTTTAAAGAATTTATTTGTCTTGCACTGCTGAACATAAGTATTTGAACACCTGAGAAAATCAGTGTTAATATTTGGTACAGAAGCCTTAGTTTGCAATTACAGGGGTCAAATGTTTCCTGTAGTTCTTGGCCAGGTTTGCACACACTTTAACAGGGATTTTGGCCCACTCCTCCACACAGATTTCTAGATCTGTCAGGCTTCGGAGCTGTCGCTGAGCAACAAGGAGTTTCAGCTCCCTCCAAAGAAGTTCTATTGGATTTAGGTCTGGAGACTGGCTAGGCCAGTCCAGAACCTTGATATGCTTCTTACGGAGCCACTCCTTAGTTATCCTGGCTGTGTCCTTTGGGTCGTTGTCATGTTGGAAGACCCAGCCACGACCCATCTTCAATGCTCTGACTGAGGGAAGGAGGTTGTTGCTCAAAATCTCACAATAAATGGCCCCATTCATCCTCTCCTTAATACAGTGCAGTCGTCCTGTCCCCTTGCAGAAAAGCACCCCCAAAGCATGATGTTATCACCCCCATGCTTCACAGTAGGGATGGTGTTCTTGGGATGCAAGTCATCCTTTTTCCTCCAAACACGACGAGTGAAGTTTAGACCAAAAAGTTCTACTTTGGTCTCATCTGACCACATGACTTTCTCCCATGCCTCCTCTGGATCATCCAGATGGTCACTGGCAAACTTCAGACGGGCCTGGACAGGTGATGACTTAAGCAGGGGAACCTTCCGTGCAATGCATGATTTGAAACTGTGGTCCCAGCTCTCTTTATGTCATTGACCAGCTCCTCCCTTGTAGTTCTGGGCTGATTCCTCACCTTTCTTATCATCAGTGATACCCCACGAGGTGAGATCTTGTATGGAGACCCAGTCCAAAGGGAGACTGACAGTCGTCTTTAGCCTCTTCCATTTTCTAACAATTGCTCCAACAGTTGATCTATTTTCACCAGCTGCTTGGCAATTGCCCCGTAGCCCTTTCCAGCCTTGTGGAGGTCCACAATTTTGTCTCTGGTGTCTTTTACAGCTCTTTGGTCTTGTCCATGGTAGTAGTTGGCGTCTGACTGACTGTGGGGTGGACAGGTGTCTTTAAAGAGCTCAGACAGGTACTATAAATGTAGATTAATGAGTAGAGTAGAGGTGGACTTTTTAAAGGCACAGCATCAGGTCTTTGAGAGCCAGAATTCTTGCTGTTTCTTAGGTGTTCAAATATTTATGTTCAGCAGTGCAAGACAAATAAATAAATTCTTTAAAAAATCATACAATGTGATTTCCTGAATTTTTTTTTTAATTAGTAGTTATATTATGTGGAGTATTTTTTTGGTATTTAGTATCACATTTATTATGATGGGACTAGCGCGGCACTACTTATGATATGTTTAATTTCTGTATGACTGGTATGAGAGGTCACTGAGTGCACTGTGGCTAGACACTATTATACATTATTTTAGAATATATTTTTTTCACATATTATACAGATTATTTATTGTGTGTTTGGCACAATAGGGTTTAGATTAATAGCAGCGCATAAGGATTTGATCTTTTGCTGCGAGTCCATGCCCACCATCAGGGGCTCTGGTGAAGAAGCAGACTGGGGCTTAGACTTTGCACCCTGGGGAACCCCGTGTTGGCAACCTACCAGGGCTCACTACAACAGACTCTTGACAGGAAGAAGAGGTAAAGGAGGAAGGGGAGGAGGAGGAGCCTAAACTTGCCTGGGGTCTTTTACAATGCTAGCAACACCCCTGAATAGATAGATAGATAGATAGATAGATAGATAGATAGATAGATAGATAGATGTATAATAGATATATACAAATAAACAAGGTTATACAAATTGAATATTGGTAGATACTGAGACACAAACCTATAATTGTGGTAAAATAGTTTTGAATATTGCAACACATGTTTTTAATATAATTAGGTGTATACTATATGACCAGTGGTTTGTGAACACCAAGCAATCACACCTACTTAAGATTTTTGGACATCCAAAAGCCCAACCCATGGCCAATAATATAGCGTTGCTTTGTAGCTATAACAGACTACTCTTCTGATAAGACTTTTCACAAGATTGCCATAGCAGGCAATAGGAAATGCCATAGGAGCATTTCTTGTAGAGCAAGGTAATGATGTTGTAAGAGAACTGGCGATTGGTATCTGAATTTACATTTAGTCCAAAAGGTGTTCAATGGGGTTGAGGTCTAGCCTCTGTGCAGGCCACCCAAGTTCTTCCACACCAAACTCATGAAACCATGTCTTTATGAAGCTGGCTTTGTACACAGGGCACAGCCATGATGGAAAAGGACTTTCCCCAAACCATTGCCATAAGGTGGGAAGTGTACAATTGTCTAAAATGCCTTTTTATGCTGTAGAAGTTACAGTACCCTTCACTGGAAACACCTGAACTGAATTATTTGGAGGGCTTTACAAATATATTTGACCATATAGTGCATACCTGAGTTTGTAGCAGGGTGCAAAAAATTTACTGAAACTGTGGGTCACATGTATCCTGTAGCATCTCCATCTTTCCATTGTGGAATTAAGGCTTTTATATGGGAATTATCAGTGAACAGAAAGCTGCCATGAGTCTAAAACTTTACTGATATAAATAGCAGGTAGTAACTCTTACAAGTGTGATCTCCCAGAATGCTCTTTCATCTCCTATCTGGTAAAGCTCTTTATAAGGCCGGTTATATGGAAATACTTTAGATACCAAAAATAAAAACCCAGCAGCCATGTCTACACATATTCAATGCACAGTGAAAGACACTCAGTTCTCGGTTCCCAGGATCTAGAATGATAAGCGTCTCAGTTTAACTCTTCAAGCGAAACTTCTGTGCCAACAAAAATAATTAGATTACCCAGATGGCCTAAGTGAAGTTACCATATTTTGGATGGATTTATGGTGCTCTATCTGCCTGGCTTTAGGTTACGCTTACAAAAATATTAAACTCCCACGGAAGCCTTGATTTAGGTTTCAGATTGAACTCCAAGTATTTTAAAGCTTGAATATTATATTTCGTTATTATTTTTCTACAGTTTTAGAAGTCGCATCTAATACGTCTCAGCTCGGACCTAGACATTAAACAGTCTCCAGTGCAAAGCGTTAACTCTAGAGTCGGACTCAAACATTTAGCATGGAAGCCAGTTAACCAGGGACACTAGAATCCAGCACAGGCTCCAATCAAACACATTTTTTCATTCTATTTCCATCAACTGCCCCCCTCCACAATTATCAAACAACAGGCCTTCAGCAGGGTTGGAAATACAACACGTTTCTTTTATAGCTTGCTCAGAACCCTGCCACCCCATTCTACCTGCCCAGTTCACATAGTCGTAAGCTTACCTGCTAATATTGAAATTCTCCTAAAATGGCAGTCACATGCCATGAGTGTAGATATGTTTCTTATATACATGATCTGTACTTGCTGAAAATGTACTTAGCCTGGAAATTTAAAACTAATGCAGACACCACATCTGAAGTCTGGTATGCTAAAATATATTTTTTTTCTTTTGGATTTAGAGACACTTTAAACATCCTATTATTGTCTGCCCCGTTATATAAATTTGATTATGCTGACCTTGATCTCTGTTCAATGGTCAGCAAGATATGTCAGAAAATAATATGTTCAAAAATTACAGATCATGTATGAACAGATAGGGGCTGAATGTGTATTTAAATACACAGATTGAAAGACCACTAATATTTAGAAGCAACAACACTGTAGATTGTTAATCTGGATAGTATCTGATTGCCTTAGGGTACAGGTAGATAGCCTCCGCACACCAACTGTTATTGAACTATAGGTCCCATGTAGCACTGCAAGACTCTGACAGTCACAGAGGCATTATGGAATTTGTGGTTTCACCACAGCTGGAGTGCTGAAGTTGCCTACCTCTGTCTTAGGGAAGCAGAAAGGGATTGTTTCCTAAACTGGAACTAATTATATACTGTACAACTATTCAAACTGAACCTAACTATATACAGGACTACCATTTAGTAGTTCTTATTTCAAGATGGTAAAGTAGTCTTTTTCAATCTTAACCACTTCAATACTGGGCATTTTAACCCCTTTCCTGCCCAGGCCAATTTTTGTCTTTCAGTGCTTTCACACTTTGAATGACAATTGCGCGGTCATGCAACACTGTTCCCATATGAAATTTTTATCATTTTTTGAGATAGATAGAGCTTTTTTGGTGGTATTTAATCACCACTGGGTTTTTTTTATTATTTCTATACAAATGAAAAAAGACCAAACATTTTGAAAAAATAATTGTTTTTCTTAGTTTCTGTTATAAAATTTTACAAATAAATATTTTTTCTTCTTTACCGGTGTGTGCTGATGAGGCTGCACTGATGGACACTGATGAGGCCTATCTATAGACGTCTTCCCAGAACTGGAGGACTTTGCTGTAGCCGTCTTTTGGCTATTGCACAGTCATGCGGTGGTTAAATACAAAAATATGTGTGTCATACATTAAAGCGGAGTTCCAGATGAAAAAAAAAAAAGTCAGCAGCTACAAAAACTGTAGCTGCTGACTTTTAAAATACAGTCACTTACCTGTCCCTTGGTCCAGCAGTGTCCTCACCACGGCTGGTTTCACTGGCCATCTTCTCTCCCTGGCGCCAGCATCTTTAGTGTGGCCACAGCCAGGTGCCCACTGCGCATGTGCGAGAAGCGCTGCAATTTGTGAATGGCCCTGTAGTCTTCTGGGACCTGTCACATGTCCCAGAAAACTATGGGGAGGGATGGGGGGAGGAAAACTATCAGTGAATGTAATACTACACTCTAATACAGTAATACAGTCTAATCTCAGTAGATTGCTTAAAAAAGGCCTGGTTTCTTTCCAAAATGCGCATAATATAACTGGATACTAACATTTATAGGTAAAGTTGATCCAGGGAATATCCGGTTGCCTCTTGGGAGATCAGGAAGGAATATTTTCCCAGCAGGAGCAAACTGGATCATTCTTTGCTGTTTTTTTTTGTCTTCCTCTGCATCAACTGTGGGTATAGGATTGTCTATATAGGATGGTATATATATTATTTTCCTTTTTATTGGTTGAACTACAGGGTGATTGAAAAGTAACTGCTTATTTTAAAAATCGTATCATTTATAGTGGGGCAAAAAAGTATTTAGTCAGCCACCAATTGTGCAAGTTCTTCCACTTAAAAAGATGAGAGAGGCCTGTAATTGGCATCATAGGTAGACCTCAACTATGGGAGACAAAATGAGAAAAAAAATCCAGACAATCATATTGGCTGATTTGGAAAGAATTTATTTGCAAATTATGGTGGAAAATAAGTATTTGGTCACCTACAAACAAGCAAGATTTCTGGCTCTCACAGACCTGTACCTTCTTCTTTAAGAGACTCCTCTGTCCTGCACTCATTACCTGTATCAATGGCACCTTTTTGAACTTGTTATCAGTATAAAAGACACCTGTTCACAACCTCAAACAGTCACACTCCAAACTCAACTATGGTGAAGACCAAAGAGCTGTCGAAGGACACCAGAAACAAAATTGTAGACCTGCACCAGGCTGGGAAAACTGAATCTGCAATGGTGTGAACAAATCAACTGTGGGAGCAATAATTAGAAAATGGAAGACATACAAGACCACTGATAATCTCCCTCGATCTGGGGCTCCATGCAAGATCTCACCCCGTGGGATCAAAATGATCACAAGAACGGTGAGCAAAAATCCTAGGACCACACGGGGGGACCTAGTGAATGACCTGCAGAGAGCTGGGACCAATGTAACAAAGGCTACCATCAGTAACACACTACGCCGCCAGGGACTCAGATCCTGCAGTGCCAGATGTGTCCCCCTGCTTAAGCCAGTACATGTCCGGGCCCATCTGACGTTTGCTAGAGAGCATTTGGATGATCCAGAAGAGGATTGGGAGAATGTCATATGGTCAGATAAAACCAAAATAGAACTGTTTGGTAGAAACACAACTCGTCGTGTTTGGAGGAGAGAGAATGCTGAGTTGCATCCAAAGAACACCATAACTACTGTGAAGCATGGGGGTGGCAACATCATGCTTTGGGGCTGTTTCTCCGCAAAGGGACCAGGACGACTGATCCATGTACAGGACAGAATGAATGGGGCCATGTATCATGAGATTTTGAGTGCAAACTGCCTTCCATCAGCAAGGGCATTGAAGATGAAACGTGGCTGGGTCTTCCAACATGACAATGATCCCAAACATACCACCCGGGCAATGAAGGAGTGGCTTCGTAAGAAGCATTTCAAAGGTCCTGGAGTGGCCTAGCCAGTCTCCAGATCTCAACCCCGTAGAAAACCTTTGGAGGGAGTTGAAAGTCTGTGTTGCCCATCGACAGCCCCAAAACATCACTGCTCTAGAGGAGATCTACATGGAGGAATGGGCCAACATACCAGCAACAGTGTGTGCCAACCTTGTCAAGACTTACAGGAAACGTTTGTTATATATCCTTTGTTGGCAATGACAGAGGTCAAAGTATTGAGATGAACTTTTGATATTGACCAAATACTTATTTTCCACCATAATTTGCAAATAAATTCTTTCCAAATCAGCCAATGTGATTGTCTGGATTTTTTTTCTAATTTTGTCTCTCATAGTTGAGGTCTACCTATGATGCCAATTACAGGCCTCTCTCATCTTTTTAAGTGGGAGAACTTGCACAATTGGTGGCTCGCTAAATACTTTTTTGCCCCACTGTATGTGGTGACATCAACTGCTCCAGGGTACTTGTGGTCAACAGTGGAGGTCTGTCAGTTGGGGCTATCCATGAGGTTATCTACTGTATACAGACTTGATCACTTTCCATTATCTCCATAGCAACCCAGGTAGGAGGTTCAGTCATTGCATGAAGTTTAGGGCACTGAGCCAGCTGAGCATCTTGATAGTATCTTGTTTGAAAGACCTAACCACCTGTGAGCTTACTGCCAGTCAATACTGAGTGGTTAAAGTGGTTGTAAAGGCTCAAGGTTTTTTACCTTCATGTATTCTTTGCATGAAGGTAAAAAAACCTTCTCTGTGCAGCATCTCCCTCAGCCCCCCAATACTCACGTAAGTCCCCTCGCGATCCAGTGATGTGCACTGGAGTCTCGGATATCCCAGGACTCCTTCTCCTCATTGGCTGAGACAGTAGTAGGAGCCATAGGCTCCCGGTGTTGTCAATCACAGCCAGTGAGCCAATGAGAAGAGAGAGAGGTGGGGCCTCAGCAGCTGGGGAGTCCCTGTGACAGTGTGAGGAAAGTAATGCCGATAACCGGCAAGTGTGTTTACATCGTGATCACCTGTCATTGGACACAGCTGATCACATGTGATTGGCCCTTTACCATGACATGAGATCAGCTCTGTCCAAAGGACACAGCGATCATGAAGAGTGCCGGGTGCGCATCGCTGGGGCGCGGTTCTGGGAGGACGTCATATGATGCCCTCCCAGAACTGGACAACCGCGCTGTAGCTGTCATTCGGCAATAGCGCGGTCAAGAAGTGGTTAAATAATTTTTCGGTACTTTTTTGCTACAAGTGAATTTATATATTTTTTTAACGCTACATTGCTCCATGTCCTGATTTGTAACTTTCTATGTAACCTGTCTATGGGTCCTATTTGTTTTTAGTGCAATGGTTATGAGGACAACATCCTAATGGGTGAGTCAGTCAAACTGCAAACTAGAAAAACAGAGTCTAGATACAGTTTGTAATGAGCAAATATGGTTGCCCCCCTGTATATACAGAATCACAAACTATACATAAAAAACATGTTTTTAACATTAACACATACGGATAAGATTATTTACATCATGCTGCATCCTTTACATGTATATCTTTTACATGTAGATAAGAAAAAAATGTAAATAATTCTAGGCTATATCAAAGAGAAATGAAACTTTAACCCCAATTATAGTTTATATAGCCTATATATATTTTAATTGAATCTGAAATAATCATTATAGCAAGACATGTAATTTCATCTCCTTCTTCAACCCTCTAGGGTCTAGGGTTAAGAAATCGTATATTCATAGTATTTGGATATTGCATGTCCAAAAGCATTCCATTTGGAAAGGAATACAACCAGAATCTTCCCTATGGGAACTTACTCGTAATTTCTCTTAAACCCTTAGATTATTCATAGTTCTAGTATCCCAGATAAATTCACCTATATGACTCTGCATCTCTCTTTTTTGTTTTTCCCATATGTAGAAATATGTAAGTGCACTTGACAAGATAAATTGACCTAGACACTTTTATAATGATTGAAAGATTCTGTATGAAACGCATTATCCACAATTTGTAAATTATTTTTTTCTTTCAACAAATCTACACATGGAACAGAATTCACATTTAAATATGCCAACATCTTTTATATAATTCCAATGTTGATTAGACATACAATTGCTTTTTACAAGCAAGTCTATTATATTATGAGGTCGTGAGATGTTAACATGGTCCCACAGTCTAAATGGTTTGAGGAGCCATTATTAGTATATACCTGTACTTTATTAAAATTCAGTCATGTGTACGGGACATCATGAGATGTAACTATGCTAGTCACCTCTTCAAAATATTTTTTTCTTATTTGTTCTTGGCCACTTTACCTTCCTTTGCCAAGGCCAATTTTTATACCTTTTGTTAACCTTTCAGGATTTATGATATTGCTGAGAGAGCTAAAGGCTTGTGATATGGATAATTTTCTACTTTTCATATGTGTTTTAGTATTTTATTTATTTATTACAGGTACTTATATAGCGCCGTCAATTTACGCAGCACTTTACATATACACTATATTGCAGAAAGTATTGAGACAACCCTCCAAATCATTGGATTCAGGTGTTCCAATCATCTTCCTGGCCACAGCTGTATACAATCAAGCACCTAGGCATGCAGGCTGCTTCTACAAACATTTGTCAAAGAATGGGTCGCTCTCAGGAGCTCAGTGAATTCAAGCGCGGTACCGTGATAGGTTGCCACCTGTACAATAAGTCCATCTGTGAAATTTCCTTTCTACTAAATATTCCACAGCCAACTGTTAGTGGTATTATAACAATATGGAAGCAACTGGGAACAACAACAACTCAGCCACAAAGTGGTAGGCCATGTAAAATGACAGAGCGGGGTCAGCACATGCTGAAGCGCACAGTGCGCAGAAGTCGCCAACTGTCTGCAGAGTTAATAGCTAAAGACCCCCAAATTTCATGTGGCCTTTAGATTAGCACAACAATAGTGCATAGAGAGCTTCATGGAATGGGTTTCCATGGCCGAGCAGCTGCATCCAAGCCTTACATCACCAAGTACAATGCAAAGTGTCGGATGCAGTGGTGTAAAGCACGCCGCCACTGGACTCTAGAGCAGTGAAGATGTGTTCTCTAGAGTGACGAATCCCACTTCTGTCTGGCAATCTGATGGATGTGTCTGGGTTTGGTGGTTGCCAGGAGAATGGAACTTTCCTGACTTCACTGTGCCAAGTGTAAAGTTTGGTGGAGGGGGGGATGATGGTGTGGGGTTGTTTTTCAGGAGTTGAGCTTGGCTCCTTAGTTCCAGTGAAGGGAACTCTTAAGGCATCAGTATACCAAGACATGTTGGACAATTTCATGCTCCCAACTTTGTGGGAACAGTTTGGGGATGGTCCCTTCCTATTCCAACATGACTGTGCACCACTGCACAAAGCAAGGTCCATAAAGACATGGATAAGCGAGTTTGGGGTGGAGGAACTTTACTGGCCTGCACAACCATGTAGAACACCTTTGGGATGAATTAGAGCTGAGACTGCGAGCCAGGCCTTCTCATCTGATATCAGTGCCTGACCTCACAAATGCACTGCTGGAAGAATGGTCAAACATTCCCATAGACACACTCCTAAACCTTGTGGGCAGCTTTCCCAGAAGAGTTGAAGCTGTTATAGCTGCAAAGGGCGGGGCCAACTCAATATTGAACCCTTTGGACTAAGATTGGGATACCATTAAAGTTCATGTGCGTGTAAAGGCAGGCGTCCCAATACTTTTGGCAATATAGTGTATATTGCACACTCACATCAGTCCTTAACCCTCAAGGGGTGTACAATCTAAGGTCCCTAACTTACATTCATATATACACATACTAGGGCCAACCTTAGACAAGATCCAATTAACCTACCAGCATGTCTTTGGAGTGTGGGAGGAAACTGGAGTACCCTGAGGAAACCCATGCAGGCACAGGGAAAACATGCAAACTCCAGGCAGGTGGTGCCATGACTGGGACTTGACCTAAGGACCTTAGTACTGCTAGGTGGAAGTACTAACCATTTAGCCACTGTGCTGCCCCTACTTCAATGCAAAAACACCTCCTATTGACTTCAATGCAAAAACACCTGTCAATAGCAATCCTATGTCAACACTTATCTCCGCATAGTATTGCCAGGTGGAAGTGCTAACCATTTAGCCACTGTGGTGCCCAGTAGCCAGACTGCCAATCAGTGAGCGTGGTTCTAGAGAGAGGAGGATAATTGAGGAGAGAAGTGGAGGGACGGAGGAAAATCCTGCAGTGTAAGGAGGGAGAGATCCTGACAGCTACACCAGCAAACAAGCAGTGATCCACCCAGGAGATCCTAGGGGATATCCAACGTCCACCAGACCCTGAAGTATCCAGCTATAGAACACAATAGATCACAACCTATTTGGATACAAAGTTATGTTTGCCTAGCATTAGGCTTACATGGAGGTGAGCGCATATGAATGTCAGAATTGAAGCACAGATTGAAACTCCGTTTGGAACACACAATTTTTTATGGGACTGTCACAAATTTATAAATTTGCACTAATATATTGTATTTGCATTTATTAATTATTTAACATGGCACAGCAGATTTAAGTGTAATAATTTATTAATCACATTTTAGTTTTTATCAATTTGATTAATTTCATTTGGCACAGTTGAATATATTTATAGTTCAATTAATTAGTAGGAGGTTTTTTTTTATTTATTATACACACTTTGGAGCGCGGCATTTTCCAATTTTTTTAGACATGGTATAATTACACATACTGATGAGGATGTGATTAATGCCAGTGAACCATACTATTACTATAGTATATTGATTACGTTTTTTTGTGTCTCACAAGTACTTTACACATATTGTTTATAGGTTTTGATTCCTCTTCCACAATTTAGGTATATTATGAAATGCAGCTAGAGAATGACATGTGAACGGTAAAGCTGGGGTGAGGAGACCCCCATTTCTTCTCTCCAGCTAAGATGAAACAGGCTAAGCTGGATGCGCACCTCATCCTACAACCATACCCCTTATCTGCCAGTTGTACTTACCATCCAAAGTACATAAAATTTATTTCCAAAACAATTTTAAGAATTCTAAACAATTTACTTTGGTCATGGTATTTATGCTCCTAATAATTTAAGTAGGTGATTAAATCAATCTCATACCTTACTGATATATACAGGATTTTCATATTCAATCCCACCATTGAGAAAGCTGCATCAGACTTAAGATGTGATAATTTTATTAAAAGAGTACATCTGAGGAATCCTAAATAAAGGTATTTAAAGCTATCACAAGAGTTTGAAGCATTAGGCCAACATACTGCCCAATTACATACATGGCAGTATCAAAATCCCAAATGACCAGTAAACCTGGAAAGTGTATTTTATTCTTGTGTATATTCGTAGACATATATAGAACTCCTACCACCAACCTATACCAGACCCACTTACATTTTGCTTTTTACCTTGGTATTGCTTGAGTACACCAAGCCCTTTCCATGTAAAATGCTCTAAATACAAATAACTTGGTGATTAGAGGCAGCTCATCCCAAAGCTGTGATTAAAAGTATTAAAAATAATATTTCCTATATACATGATTAAATATAAGGAATATATGAGTTTTTTTAATCAATCAACATGATTAGTTAAAGTATTACAAAACCCAGGACCCTGCATTCACTATATCTGGTAACTTACAGTACATGCAATTATTTTAGTAAGTACAAACTGCTAAATACGTTTTCCCATCAGCAGAATATAGCAGTCTTGTGACTTATTTCAATGTTCAGCAGAGCACATCTTAAAGCTTGTAGGAGTTTTCTTTCTGCTGCAGAAAGATGCAGAACCCCTGACCTCTGTCTGGACAGTGCTGAGTGACCCTGTGCTGATCACATGCACTCTCCCAAGAAAAAGAAAAACCTCTCTAGCAATACACATTAAATTGAGCATGTGCAAAGTGTCTCCACACGATATGTCTTATCAGGAGATAAGAGGGGGACACTGGAAGAAGGGGAGAATCAGAGAAGTCAGGATCAAACAATATTTTTACACAATGCAGAGGACTAACCCCTTAGATTCCACAGTGACTATAACAAGCATACTTTACTGCATATGCAGACTGATTTTACTGTTGTGAGTTTAGTAACACTTTAAATTAGGGGTTTTAAGGTAAGATGCCAGATTGTCCTGCACTTTAATTCAGCAAACAGCAAATTAACAGGTTAAATAACTTTTTAGTGTTTTGTCAGCAGTCAGCCTTTCCACTCAGTAGTAGGCTACCACAACAGATAGAGTGAAAGAGAGAGACCCCTGAGTATCAGTCAGCTAACATATAAAAAGACAGCTGCGACTAATTAATGAGGTTGGGTTGATGGATAAGACGTGGACCTAGGAATGGAGGCTTCATACCACCCAAAGCTCTACAATTATTTAAACTTTATCTTTGATTGATCAGTCTTCAGTATTGAAAATATGGTCTTTGCCCATATTTTCAATGGCAAACTGTAATCTTGCCTTGTTTTGTTTATTTGAACTCACATTTCATACAAGTGTAATCCCTTTCTGATTGTAGATGCAGGGCATTTTTAACAGGGAATAAATGCAGAAACCCACCCTTTCTAGTTAACTCCCCACCCCAGCCCCCTCCCACCCCCAATACTGCTATTTCACTGAGAAGTAAAGTGATGCCAAATAATGGGTGTGGTCAAGGCTCAGAACTGAGTATTGCAAACAATGCAAGGTTCAGGAAAGTGTAACACACAGAGTACTGGACTCAGGAGTACATAAAACGCAGGAGTGCATATTGTGAGGTGCAGAGGAATGTGTATCACACAGCCTGCAGAAAAAAAATCAGCATCCCCATTCACAGCTCACCCTCTCACCCTGTCCAAAGCTTACCTTCTCTCCTCCCATCCAAAGCTCACCTTCTCCTCCCCCATCCACAGCTCAACTCCCCCCCATCCACAGGTTGCCTTTTCTCCCCCCTGTCCGTAGCTCACCTTCCCCCATCCACAGGTCACCCTCTTCCCTCCCATCCACAGGTCACCCTCTCCCCAACCCATCCACAGTTCACCCTCTCCCACGTCCACAGCTCCCCCTATAAAATCCGGTGAGGAGTGAGGAATATAGAAAGTTTCCTCTACCAGATTTTGTGACAGCCTGGAGATAGAGGGCTGCCGGAGGTGGCAGAATGCCGTTCAGCCACGTTTCAACTAAAAATACCCTGTGTAGGTGTATGTATGCACTTTGACCCCATGAGTTACCTGAACACTCCACAATTAAATTTTGGGATTCTTGGAGACTTCTTTTAGCATCAAATGGTCAGCTCTTGGGCTGACATTGGTGGACCAATGTGTCCTGGAGAAATAAGCAGTTGTTTGAAATCTATGCCACATGTAGATTATTTTCCATACAGTAGGATGATTGGTTTCAGATCATTTGGTGATCTTTTTAAATCATTTAACAGACTCATTGGCGTCTACAGTTTTCTTTCTGAGGGCCTCAGAGAGCTCTATTGATTTTGCCATGATGACACCATTCACGTCAAAATCAAAGCGAACACCAGACCCTAGATGTATGAATTTTAAATAAGACAGGTTCCTCCTTCGTTCTTCCTAAGGAGCTTCTAATCAATGACACTTATTCTGAAGGACCAGACTAAAATTTCATGGATACGAATAGGCAGTAAATATAGGCATGTACTTACTCTTACAATAAGACAAATTTGCATTTTCGTTCATAAAGTTAATGAAAATGAACACTACATGTCAATTGTACATGTAATTTGTTCAAGTATATCACCTTTATCTGTAGACCAGGGACGGATTGACAACTCATGGGGCCCCCGGGGGATCATAGGGCCCCTGTGTCATTGCCCAAACTCAAACAAGCCTACAAAAAAGGTACCAGGGACATCTCATGGGGCCCCCTACTGACCCAGGGCCCTTGGGCAGTGCCTGAGTTTCCAAATGGTCAGTCCGCCCCTGCTGTAGACACTATTTGATTCAAGATCTACAAGAATACAGTAGGAAGAAGAGATCTCTCAAAATTTAAGGAAATATCCCTTTTTTAGTTGTCACCAGATCAGATGTCCCCATTGAAACAATTTTCCATGTCTCCTGTTCTCGTAAAAACTCTATTTTGGACTACCCATCATTTTCCATACAGGTGACATCTGTCACCGGGGCCAATAGAAAGGGTGAATCTCAAACAGAAAGGGTGAACATTTTGCAGGGTAGTCTCCACTGGTGGCAAAAAAGGTAGATTTCACATATCCTTTCCAACCCTTATACACCCAAAACCACTCACATGGCCACAATAATAGAGATCCATGACACAGCACACCAAATGTGGCAGCACAGTTGTGTGCAATAAAATATAGTATAGCATTTAAGAACAGCAAAGCAGAAAAATGTTTAGCAAGCTTTAAAAGTTGCCAACCCAAGGGCTTGGGAAACAAATGGGCAATAATGCTTCAAAAATGTGAGTTGTATTTTCAAAGCGTTGGGAAGCATTGAATTTACTGTATAACACCAACAGAAACAACCCCAAACAGTGACACCGACAACAAGAAAAACCTGACAAAAGCTCTTAATCTTCAACATTCTATCCAAAATGAATAAAACATAGTTTTGCCTGTAGATACATTTTAATGAAAAACTCAGTATTTGGAGAACTTACTTATAAGTAAATGAAATTTTGTATAGAAAGCTATAACACCTCTTGCAGATGGCTGTAAAGTTAAGCAAATGGGCAAACGATGTACATAGTGGTGCCATAACAACAGACATATTTTACACTGTACACTCATACATTCAATTTTACGGCCGTGTGCAAGAGGCCTAAGTCTTTTCAACTTTAATATGGTCGGTTCCCTAAAACTTGGTAATTGTTGTATGTCATGTTTAGAGGTATTTTTCTCTCTTCTTTAACTACGTAACCACAAAATTCCTGCTTAATCCCGAGGATACCTTTTTCTTTGGTAAAGAGACACCTAAGCACCATTCGGCACGCACTCTTGATCTAAAGAAGGCTTGTTTACTCAGCTTCCAAAGAAAATATTGGCGGGGCTCTAAAAATAGTTTCTTTGACTTTCAGGCCAATGTCTTAATGGTAAAATTACTGGGACTTTATAGAGTTTATTTTTAGGCTCAATATTTTGTCACGAATGCCTACATTTCACAACATGGGGCGTCTCCAAATAGCTCACATTCAAAATCTTTCCCAAATGTGAGAGCGGAGAAAGAAAAGCAGCAAGGTTAAATAGCAACCACAGACAAAAACACCTGTTCAGCTGCGTGAGCTTTTTGTTTTCAGATGCAATGTTCAGTAGGGAAAATAACATAGCGCAATACCTTGTATCTGAACAACGTCCTTCTCAATAGCCTTTTTTTGGTGTGCTCTGGACATTGACTAACTGTTGCACATGTAATGATCTAGTATTTTTCCAAAATCTCCTTTTTTTCCTTTATGTGATCTGTAGGAAGCACTGCTCTGCAGTCACTCTTTATGCATTTCTACTTATCAGTGTTTTCTAAGTACAGAGTGTCATTTTCTCTGACAAGTGCTGACATGCAATTCTTGAGCAATTGTTTGAGAACTAACAGCCTGTGTTATTAACGTGGAACTGAATTCAAAAAGTAAAGATTTGCTATGTTATAAAGAAAATTTAGAGATGTCAATCGTTCCCAAACGGTACCCTGAAAAATATACGTTTTGTCTAGAATGTCTCCTGTAAAATAGTAGTGTGCTTCCAGGTATGTGAGCGTGCTTAGGCACTCCTCTGCCTACTGCCCCACAGCTGTAGTGTGAGATCCAAGGCACTGCTGCCTCTGACTGCTGGTCTTAGGAGATTTTAATTGAGACTTGGTGATGTCACTATTATACTGCTCACTGTTCTTCCTGCTGGAGGCTGTGACATGAGGAAGTAAAGCCCTGCCTTTACCAAGATGGCCACCTACATACAGAGACACAGTGCAGAACATGGCATTGTCAGGGAACTGATCATCAGACCTGCTACAGGGAGACCACAAGCATTACTGGTGACTAGCCCTCTGGTCTTTGCTGTAAATGCATGTATCTCTTTTGCCCCTTTATCCTGACCTAACATATCTCCACCACTCCACAGATTTATGCTTACATCAATCCAATGGCTGAAGCCTCTGGGATTCGTTTACATCCTGGCCGCACATGGGCATTACAGCACCATAGGCTTCTATGGAACCATCTACCTTTATCTCCAGCCTCAAGACAAAGCCTGAAGTCTATGCGGCTGTAATGCACAGGTACAACCAAGACAGTGAGACTTACGGCACAGGGTATAAAAAAATATCTAGGCCACAGCTATCCGGTCAAGGCAATTATGTATCTGTGGAAGGGGAGATGGTTAGATTTGGGCAAGGGAAGGGCCAAAAAAGATAAGTGAACTTTGTTTTAAAGTGCACTTATCCTTTAGTATTTAACAACCCAGCCAATCACCAGGTCTGGGCAAAGCACATTTTGCTTTAAAGTCAAACACCAGGCAAACAGATAAATACACAGATAAAACACATACTGTATATACAGAAGCCATTTCACCTTTCAAAGATTTTCTATTTCTTTCTTTTAGGATATGAAGATTTGAGAACCCTGCCACACAGCACAGCCACAGTTATAGACTGTATAAAGAATACAGGTTAAGTAAGGGATGAGGTCACTTCTCCGTCACTCTGCTTTCTTCACCTATCCGCATGTTTCTTCTCAGTATAATGTCAGGCAGCACACTTGACTGGTTTCCAGTCCTGCCCCTGGACAACATTTAATGTTTTATCTTTTTCCCTCCTACCTGTATTTCTGGGCTCTTTTCAAAACACATACTCTCCTGCACAGTGAATCCAACATTGTCATGCTGCGATCTACTGTTCAGGTGGTATACAGCGAGTCCAATGCTGCCATCTTGGTCATTTTCAGCAGACTGCCATTTCCAGGTTCAAGCAGCCTGCTCTGATAACACACGGGACCCCCTCCCCCTTCTGTCAGCATTGTGTGTCAATCCTGCAGCCTCCCTGGAGATGCAATGTATGTGTCCTAGGAGGTTTCAGCACCAGTGACACATCCTTCTGCCCTAGACCAGAATGGTGGCAGGGGGTGGGGCCAAAAAATAGATAGAAAAAAAATGAAAATCTCACATTTCTGTTTGGGCAGTGGGGTGTGTCAAAACTGAACTAACTCCCTTTTGGGGCTTGAAGTAGAATTCTAGCTAAAACCTAACTAGTCTTAAAAATGTCCCCTCCCCCCTTCTAACCCCGATGATGACTAACCTGTGTAAAAATAAAATGCATATGCATACCTATTCTCTGGTCTGGTCATGTGATCCCCGGGTTCAGGGGAGAGGAGAGAGTGCTTGACAGCTGCTGGGAATACCTGGGAGTGGTGACATCACCCACAGGCTCCTATGGCCCATCTGTTGCCAAGCTCTCTTTCCCTTGCAACCACTTCTGATTCACACGGGGGATAATAAGACTGGAATGGAGCGGGCTGAAAATAGGAAAGTACAATGCTCAAAAAAATTAAAGGAAAAAAATTAATATGATATCCCAGAGGTGTTCTATTGGATTTCGCCACATGAGGCCGGGCATTGTTGTGCACCAGGAGGAACCCAGGACCCACTGCAGCAGCGTAGGGTCTGGCAATGGGTCCAAGGATTTCATCCCGATACCTAATGGCAATCAGGGGGCCTTTGTCTATTCTGTAGAGGTCTGTGTGTCCCTCCATGGATATGCCTCCCCAGACCATCACTGACCCAGCACCAAAACGGTCATGCTGAATGATGTTACAGGCAGCATAACATTCTCCACGGCTTCTCCAGACCCTTTCATGTCTCTCACGTGCTCAGAGTGAACCTGATCTCATCTGTGAAAAGCACAGGGTGCCAGTGGTGGAGCTGCCAACTCTGATGTTCAATGCAACCTCTGTAGGGTCCAGGTATCACCTCATGCTTCCAATAGTAACACTGACCCTAGCCAAATGCAAAACTAGTGAAAAACAGTCAGAAAAGATGAATAGTCTCATTGTTGCCCATCTAGTGCACCTGTTGTTAATTTCATTAACACCAAAGCAGCTTAAACTGATTAACATCCCCCTCTGCTACTTAACTGATCAGATCAATATCCCAGGAGTTGAAATGATTTGATGCTATACTTTCATTAAAAAGTGTTCCTTTAATTTTTTTGAGCAGTGTATATACATTTCTTACACAGGTTAGTCAACATTGGTGTTGGTGGAGGGGCATTTTTAAGACTAGTTAGGTTTTAGCTAGAATTCTACTTAAAGTTCTGCTTTCAGTTTTTGAATATGTATAAAAAAAATGGAAAAATATTTTTTTTTCCTGGTACAATAGTTTTTATTGTTGCAGCAAAAAGAACATGATCACCCATGCAGGGGATACACAACAAAGAACTAGTCATGTAGGCATTAGTAGAATCATGGGCAAATAAACATTTTAACAGTATAAATTGCTATTGAATGACCGCAGGGAAGAAACTGTTGGTCTGTATAGGCTTCCTAAGCCTAAAGGCCTAGGGTCATACAAAGAAAAAAAAAATAATGGGTGAACCAACTAGTCAGTCCTAAGGGGGGATAGGAAAAAAAGGGGGGAGAGGTAAAAAAGGGTGGTAGGAGGAAGGGGGGCTTGTGGAGGGGGAATTGGAGGGGAAGGGGGTTCCTGCAGGCTTGGGTGGTGGCTTCAGCAGTCAGAAGTTGCCCAGACTGTTCAGGGTGGGGAGAGCGTACGACCACCAAGGGGTCTACCTTTTCAAGAATTTAGCATGGGAGTCATGCAAGATGCTAGATATGTTTTCATTTATCATCAAGGCTGTCAGATTGCTCTTCACCACTGCAAACAAAACAGAGGGTGCCTTCCAGGCCCTGGCAATAGCATGTTTAGCAGTAATAAACATGTAGGTGGCAAGCTTGCACTGGTAGAATAAACCTGGAATTTGGTAATGCAGTAATGCTAAGTTGGCATCTCTTCGAATGGTTACATGAAATAACGTAAGTGTAAAAGCCCAAGGACCAAAAGGAAAAATATTTGAAATTTTGTTTTTATATTCTTAAACAAAAAAACTATATAAAAACTCTATATTCTAAACAAAAATTAAAAAAAATTGCTTAATTAAACATGACTGTAGCTTGAAACTGATCGCTTGATTTTAATTAACAAATCTTTTTTTTATGTCTATAAATCTCATACTTTGTTACAGATGAAAAGATACTTTAAAAACCTTGTATGGTAATATTTGCTGTTTTAAAAAAAGCATGCACGCTTTCTTTTTTCCTTTTAAAGATTTCAAAAGTTCTGTGTTGATTCACGAGTTCCTTCTGAAGTTAGAAGAAAAATTCATCATCCTGCTTATATTACCACCTAAACAAATGTGTTACTCAAATGTAATGTGCATGTAAAAGCACATATTATCTGGGAAACAGATTACATTTCCTGACTTAGATGCATCACCATTAATTTGAAGGATATTCAGGCTGCTGCAGGTCCGCCGTGATTAATGCGGGCACTCTACTCCGCTGGCAGTGACTTGGAAATACCAAGTTAATCAGTAGATGATCATATGATGTCACCCGGGCTCCATGTTGTATAGATTCATTCAAACACTACTAACTTTATGTTAACCTTAACAATGAACGTTTTATGTCTCTGGGGTGGCAGTCCAACTCCTCCTTTCTTTTTATTTTTCCCCCTCAGTGTTGTGTTAAATGTGGAAGGCGTATGAGTCCCTGTGGCCTTTTGGACTCACATGCAACAAGAGAAGGTAACTTCCATAAACAAGCAGACTTTTGTTCACTCAACCACAGTTGGTAAGCGTCTGAGGTTACCATTGTACAGCAGATGTTGAATGAGGGCTTTTGTCCTTGAAGTAGAGCCAATCACTAAAATCTCATATAAACTTTAACATGTTAATGTCATTTCAGGAGTTATATTTAATATCTTCGAATCTGCAGCTTTTGTTTAAATATCTGGTGATCCAACCATGAATGTTCTTTTTTAGGTTCTTCTTGTTATAGGGTGACAGCACTCAGTGCCTGTCCCCCATCTGTGCTCCTGCATTGTCACCTTGTCAAAGTTACAATGCAGACTATAAGTGGCAGTTTTAGCACACATTACAAAGATATGGTCTACTGTTGTCACCATCAGGAAACCCACCCAGACTAATGGCCTGCAGCCATTGCTGGAATGCAGGTAGGCAGAAAGTGGCTGCAAAGAGAGCTGGAGATCAGCAGTACTAAGATGCAGCAAAGGATGAAGAAAAGTGAAAACATTATTTTACTAACAGAAAAACGTGGTGGCTGTTATGATACACATCTAATTTAGGCTCCATTCACACATGAGTGTTTTGGGAGAAAAAAAATCAATATTACACTTTGGAGATGGTTCACATCCAGGAGCGGACTGACCATTTGGAAACTCGGGCACTGCCCGAGGGCCCGGGGTCAGTAGGGGGCCCCATGAGATGCCCCTGGTACCTTTTTCATAGGCTTTTTGAGTTTGGGCAAGGACATGGGGTCTCATGATCCCCTATAGCCTAGGGGCCCCATGAGTTGTCAGTCCGCCCCTGTTCACATCTCCACTCCAAGTTGTCTGTAGCAGAATGCCTGAAGCTCAAAAACGTTTCGGGGCTACTTTTGAAGCTCCTTTGGGAAGATTAATGCGCTTTTGGCAATTTTCATTGCCATAGAAATACATGGAAATGCACAAATCACTTTTTGTCGCGTGACCAAGAGCGTTTTTCTGGCATGACGAAACATGGCAACAACTGATGTCACAGATGAAATTATTCTCTATTGACTAATACAAAATACCAGAACTCAAAAAGCCTTAAAACACATGAAATAAACGTGCACAAATATTTGCAAACGTGTATAAAAACATGTGACAAAATGAGCAAAAAAATGCACAAAACGCTACACTCAGGTGTTAATGGGGCCTAAAGCGGAACACCAGGAAACTTAGATAGCCTTCCTTGGAATGGGGCTATATGGGTTAACTGCTCATTTTCTATCTAGGGGACTAGGCTCCACTGCTCTGCTAGAGCATTCCCCACAGCCTTTTTCCCTATGCTTCTGGAGTCTAAGGACCTCTGATGTCATCAAGACCAATGCAGGCACCATAAGTCTACACCGGACATGAGGATGCTGTGGAATAGTCCACTGTTGGAGCATTGGGGAGCACCACCTGCTAGGTGGAGCAGTGGATCAGGTAAGGAAAATTGCTTTTCCTGCCTCCTAGACATAAATGAGCAGTTAACCCCTGCAGTGCAGACACAGCCCCACTGCAAGGGAGGGTTTGAGGTTTTCTTGAGTTGGGTTTTAAAGGAATGTATAGTGCTATGATAGATATTTTCCTTCTTTAATTATTATGCTCAGGAGAGAAAAAGTAAATTTATTACAAACATGTTATATGTTAGGTAAATATGAAATATTGCTTTAAATATTAGCTCTGTGTTACATCTTCAGGTCAAAATAGCTGTCTCTGCTCTGTAGCTCTGAAACTGAAAATTGTCCCTAAGTTTGAGTTTTAGTAAACTTAATATTCAGCCATTATCTAAACCTTCTATCTGTATACACTGCTAAAAAAAAATTAAAGGGACACTTTGAAAACACATCAGATCTCAATGGGGAAAAATATCATGCTGGATATCTATACTGATATGGACTGGGTAATGTGTTAGGAATGCAAGGATGCCCCATCGTTTGATGGAAATGAAAATTATCAACATACAGAGTAACTGCCTCTGTCCTGGAATCTCCTCTATGCTCTTGAGACTGTGCTGGGAGACACAGCAAACCATCTGGCAATGACACATATTGATGTGCCATCCTGGAGGAGGTGGACTGCCTGTGCAACCTCTGTAGGGTCCAAGTATCGCCTCATGCTACCAGTAGTGACGCTGACCCTAGCCAAATGCAAAACTAGTGAAAAACAGTCAGAAAAGATGAGTAGGGAAAAAAATGTCAGTGGCCTCCACCTGTAAAACCATTCCTGTTTTGTGAGTTGCCTCATTGTTGCCCATCTATTGTACCTGTTGTTAATTTTATTAACACCAAAGCAGCTGAAATTGATTAACAACCCCCTATGCTACCTAACTGACCAGATCAATATCCCAGGAGTTTAATTGATTTTATGCCATACTCTGATTAAAAAGTGTTCCTTTAATTTTTTGAGCAGTGTGTGTGTATATATATATATATATATATATATATATATATATACAGTTGTGTTCAAAATAATAGCAGTCAGACATCACTAACCTGATCAATCACTGTTTTTGGTAGAAATGATATTTCTACATGGCAAATAATTTACTAGAAGGTGTAGTAGAGTAATAGAAATCCAACAGACACAACAGTCATGACATGCATGCTGCTGATTCTGTGTAATTGAATCACTAATTGAAAGGGGCATGTTCAAAATAATAGCAGTGTTGAGTTCTATTAGTGAGGTCATTCATTCTTTGAAAAACAGGTGGCAATTATTGCCCTTATTTAAGGAAGGAAGGCAGCAAATGTTGTACATGCTGGTTACAGTGCATTTCTCTCTGAAATTCTGAGGAAAATGGGTCGTTCCAGAGATTGTTCAGAAGAACAGCGTACCTTGATTAAAAAGTTGATTGGAGAGGAGGTTCACAGGTGCCAAAAGTTGGTTGACTCCATGCAACATAGATGTACAGCAGTTCTCAGAAACAGTGCTTATACAACGAAATATTCATTAGGTGATTCAAAGGAAAGCAAAATCTTCAAACATTTTTCAGTTTATATAGTGAATGTTTGAGTTTGTAAAGAAGAATACAAACACTGCTATTTTTTTGAACAGTCTAATGTTCACTTTTCTTCAATTTCTTTAGAGGAACAACACAAATTTGATATATTTTTCTTCATGTTTTGATTTGGAATAGAATGTGTAGTGTTCCCAATGCATTTGTGTGTATGGAAATAAAAGCTATTAGAAGGATTTTGAGCTTCATTCACTTTTTTCAACACACTGCTATTATTTTGAACACAACTGTGTATGTATATATATATATATATATATACATACATACATACATACATACACAGTTGTGTTCAAAATAATAGCAGTGTGTTGAAAAAAGTGAATGAAGCTCAAAATCCTTCTAATAGCTTTTAATCTATATATTTACACAATTGGCAAACGATCAGTATTCCTTTACTGATTCTGCAACGATGATTCTCTGTTCATACTCCCATATGTATCCTCATTTTATTTGATGTTTACATTGGTAGATGACTGGGAGCCCACCATTGATACAATCTCCCTGTTGTTGGATTTGGACTAAGATATAAGGGAGTGACTTCTTTTTTTGTATATATATATATATATATATATATATATCCTGCTCTCTGAGGCTGCTGTTCTGCGGTACTGAACTGGTTAACTGCCATATCAGCAAGAAGAAGGAGCTGCTGAGCAGGGAGTGTTCAACCGACTTAGAGTCAGGCAGCACTGCATTGTTGGAACCGGAGTTCAGAGGAGAGAACTTTTGAACTGCATTTTCTAGAGAGGGCTGACAGGAGGAGGGGAAAGAGTTTCATTTCCCAGGCTGTACAGAACACAGCTTCCTCTAGCTGCAAGGGAGTCCCGGAAATGCACATCGCTGTCGAGTGTGCACCATTGCTGTTGCATATTGGTGGCCTGAGCAGCATCCTGAGCACTGAGTTTGGGGGTGCCAACAGACAGAGTCACGTGGGTGCAGAGCAGTGGACTAATCACTTTGTGTGACTGGATGGTGAGCTACAATTCACTGGGACTGGTGAGCTGCTGCAGTGGGGATTTACTATCTGCTGCTAGAGAGACTGTGCCCTTTAGAAAATGACCATTCAGCCATCTAGAAGCTTTATTGCTACCTGCAGGCTTGACTTTGACCATTCTCATGTGCACCAGCAGTACAACTGGACCCCAACTCTAGCCTGCTGAAGAGTTAGGACTAAATACTGCCCCTTTACAGGTCCTACACAGAAACCTTCACCTATCGCTTTTGCTAAGAGGTACCTCTCAGGGGATGTTGCATTATATTCTAGTCATTCTCCTAGAGTGCACTCTAGACTAGTTATAGCATTATTATTCACATTGCAGTTATTTCTTATATGCGCTATTTATTCCTGACTTCGCCGATTCGTGAGTTAATTCCAGTCTAGTGGTACAGAACTTGGCATAGTGATTATACTGTCTAGTGTACTGTATCTGAATCTACCTTCTGCATGTTCATTTATGCTCAAACCACTATTTATTCTAAACCATATCAATACTTTAAGTTAATTTACCATGAAACAGTCTTGTTTCAATTTCCTGGTGCAACCAGGTATGTCAGAGGATCTGAGGTTGTTCTTGGACTCGAGGCACAGAACAAAGAATCCAAATTATCAAGCGACTCCTGTATACTTGCCTGTGTATACAGGGATTTTTTTTCAGTGGGAACAAGGGGGAACGCAGTTCCTGCACCTTCAACACCTCCGGCACTGAATTAATGTAATGTAATGGCAAGAGGTGCTGGGTGTGCTGGACGTTTTCTTGCTGCTGGAGGATCTAATGTCACTAGAGGGAATCTGTTTTGCACGGTGGTCTATTGTTGCTGAGGAGGTTTATTATGACTGCTTGGGATCTATTGTTGCTTGAAGGGATCTACTGTTGAGGAACGGTCTATTGTTTCTGGCTGCTAGACAGTGTATTGATGCTAACTGCTGGGAGATCTGTTGTTGCTGGGGGTCTGTTGTTGCTGGTGTCATTTTTAGTTCCTTCAGGGGTCTATTGCTGCTGGCTGCAGGGGATCTATTTTAATGCTTTTCTTGTTATTATTAACAAATTCCATACAAATGACTTAGCACCAAAAAATTATACTTGCCTGTGTATTCTCTATAAGGAGCGGTACTGGGAGGTGTATAGGGGTGGAACCAAGGGATTATGCTCGGAGGCGGATAGGGGGGAGGATACAAGAAATGATTCAGAAGGGGAGAGTTCCTGCACCTATTCTCTGAGAAAAAAGCCCTGGATATATATATATATATATACACATTCCAAGTGAGAGTAACAACAACCTCTATTGGTATCTTCATTGAAGGAAAGGTAAGAATGCAAACAAGTGGTTAAGTATAAAGGATACAGATTAGTGTGAGGGTGTTAGGGTTACAAGGAGGGTTAGTATGACTGTTATAGCAAAGGCTGGCTGTGGTGTACTGTTAATAATACAGATAGGGTTGTGTACGGGTTAATGTTATGGTTGCAAGTTAGGTACGGTTAGGATTAGTGAGTGGTCAGTGTTAGAATTAGAATTATTGAAAGCACATGTGTTAGGGTTACAAAAAGGGTTAGTGTTAGGTTTACAGGAGGGATTGATGAGAGTGCTAGTGTTAGGATTACAAGGAGGGTTAGTGTAAGGATAAGTGTTTAGCTTACAGTCATTTTTAGAGAGAGGATTATTGTTAGGATGACAGGAAGGCTTAGTGTTATGGTTACATGAAGGGTTTGTGAGAGCAATAGGGCTACAGGGAGGGGTTAGTGAAAGAGTTAGTGTTCGAGTTACAAAAAGGGTTACTGATAGAATGTTGGAAGTTAGTGTAAGAGTTAGTGCGAGGGTTACAAGAAGGGTTAGTGGGAGTGTTAGGGTTACAGGGAGGCCTAGTGTAAAACCTAGTGTTAGGGTTACAAGAAGGGGTAAGGCGAGTTTTAGGGTTACAGGGGAGGTCAACATGAAGCAAGGGCATTGCTGGACCAGGATCTCTGCCTCAAAAGCTAACTGTAAGAATCTCCCAGTCCCTAACACGAGGCATAATTACACCCTGCTTTTTAAATGTGTTTACCAATCATCATACTATGTGCCAAATAAGTTTGACAAACATTCCAAGTCAGCTGTACTTATTTTTCGGCTCTCCTTGGATAAAATCAGCAGTTAAGCTGCTGGTTTTGAAATGTTAATTCTTCTTCACATAAAGCCTCACAGACATCTTAATGGACTAGTTAGTAGACCACATCCAGCTCTTCCCTTTCTTTCTAACTTCTCTGAGCATTTCAGAAGAGAAAATCATTTTTCACAGGAGCTGTTAAGCCCTGGGAGTGCCTCACCTCCTACTGTACCAGGGCAGCTTCCATTACTGTGCCCTTCCCATGGAATCCACACCATCTGCTTATTTTAACAGAACAGATAAACTGGAAGAAACATGAAACCCCCTTTCAAATTAGCAAAGGCAGATTAATGGAAGGTAAAGTGATTCTCCACCTTTAACATCTAGTTTTAAATAATTTCACTGCAGGATTGTGGTGATTAAATCATGGTGGTCATACACACTGTAATAAATTATTTATTTTCCTATCGATCTCTTCCAATAGGAATAATCGATCTCTAGTGAACAACCCATTCGATCAATATGAAAAAAGTGGATTTCTGTTTATTGGATTTTACCAAGAGAAATACAAAAGTTTAAGTCAAGCATGTGAATCGCCCACACAGGGGCTGAGTGATAGACAACCAGCACAGACTAAGCAATAACAATTCAGTCAAAAATATCAAGTATCAAAACAGAAGAGCTAGACAGAGGAAAGGAGGGGAAATAAGGAAGTGTAAGAAGGAGAGAGGAAGAAGGAATGGGGGTAACTCGGACGCAGAGGCCCCAGAGGGGGCAGTCAGACAAGGCCCAGGCATGATGGGTAAAGTGATGGGAACTCATATGAGATCCAAGGATCCCAGAGCTTAAGAAATTTAGCGTTGGAGTCAGTCAGGATACTGGAATTTTTCTTTGCGGAGCATCATTGTGGTCAATCTTGTTTTAACCCCCTGAACGGCCACCCACTGGGTCTTCAAGACTTGCGCTATAGTCCATTTAGCTGAAATAAAAAGATATGTGAGGAATTTCTGTTGTGAGGCATATAGCTCAGGAATAGGGTACTTTTAAGAGACAGTTTTGCTCTTAAAAGGGGGTTTTCAGTAGGCCAAAACTCTAGACCAAAACCCTACTAGCCTGGGGTAGGACCACCAGATATGCAGAACACCCCCCCCCCCCCCCCCACTGTCCACAATTACGGAAATATCTGTCACTACTTCCAGGGTAGGCATGGACAATTCGGGCAGGGACCCAATACCATCTGAGTAGAACCTTGTATGCTGCCTCAAGTGTATTTATATTGAAGGACCATTGGCAACCATTTTCCAAGCCCTACTCCAATCCTCCAAGTCTAAGAGGGACTGGAGGTCCCATTCATGTAAAAGAGAGGTGTTAAGGACGGGTTTTAAGTTAGGGATGCGTAGATTGTCGAGATGAGACCAGGGGCCCAGGGGCATGCTAACATGCATGTTCAAAGAAGGTCTTCCTATATGAGTAAGTGGATGTGCAACGCAGAACACTGATGCAATGTTTTAGCTGCAGGTAGCATAAATGCTTTCTAGCTAGGGCATGTTGCAATTCCCTGATGGCCTCCCAAGATGGGAAGGAGCGAGAGGAAAGAATATTCTGAACCCACATAAAACCTCGGTTAAGCAACCAAAAGAACGCCTGAGGTTCCTCTGAAAAAAGTGTATTTCAATTGATAGTTAAGATACAATCATAATTTACAATCATAATTTATCGATCAACTCTCAGTTTCTACCATGTAATCTCATAATCTGATCAAAGTGAGATTGTATTCATGAACAAAGTATCTCAGTGTTGTCAATTATTGCCAAACCATCAACAATTTTCCACTCTGGTCGATCTACTGTAGCACCCTCCTAGTTTAACTAGGGGAATCTAGTGTTCAATTGTTAATGAGGAAGGAGTAGCAGCCAGGGTGTAATAGCCAGAAGGTCAAATCTTGGTCAAGAGCTGAGAGACTTTGTAGGCCAGTACCTCTGGAATTTCCCCCTGCTCTAGGGCTTTTGGAGAAAGGGTCTAGTGGCAGTGGGTGGATCTGAGCAGTGGTTGGTTTCACTCTTGAAGGGTCCTAGCCAATCCCCAACAGGAGGTTGGCAAGGGGCTGGAAACCTTTAATGGTGCTGGAGCCTGCTCAGTAGCAGGAGAGTTCTGGTGGAAGATAGAGAGGAAGATCTGAGGCTGAAGGAATGAATCTGCAAGGAGGCTCAGTGGGATGAGGCCTACCTGCAGGCCTGGAGATGGAAAGAAGGAAAGCTCAGAGCTCACCGGCCCCCTGAGAGAGGACCACCTGTATGGCAAGGAAGGAGTGGCCCAGCTGATAGGCCTGATAGCAGCCACCAACCCACAAGTGGTACAGGAGAGGACCTGAGTGAGTACACCTACACCCCCTGGGCGGATAGGGGAAGGAGCACTCTGGTGGAAAACCAGATTAGCTATCTGCCAGTGACTGTGTAGCGTTTAAAGTGACAGTAACCGGACGCCCTGTTCAGGGTTACCTCCAGATTGCTGAGCAAAGAGGAAACGTTCATCTAGGGTCTGGGTCTGGGGTGGTACATTAAGGAGATGCTGGCTAGCTCTCCAACAAAGACTGTGCTGCAGAGAAGGCTTGTAAATAGTTCCAGGAAGTTTTCCTCAGCTCATCAGTTTCCTTGGGCATCCTTCACACCCCCTAACCTTATCCCAGTTCAAATCCCCTAAATAAAACAACAAAACCAAAGCTCAAGGACTGATTTCCGACTCTGGATGCAAGCTTCTGTGAAGATGTATGATGCCTGGCTGTGCAGGACTATAGGGGGACCCAAATCTTCTAGTGACTCCTAAGGGGGTAGTGCTGCACTACTAAGTTTAATAGAATCCAATCTAAATTGGGTCTAAATTTATCATATGCAAAGTTACAGTTATTCGATTGTTTGTGGATTCAATCATTTTGATCAAGTTAGTAATTGATTGGATAATAAAATTGTGGGTGGCCACCATAAGATTCTCTAAATCATTGTAGTGTATACTTGACTGCCCCCAATCCTGCGCAATTTATAGGAAGCCAACGCACCTCTCTTTTTTTTTTTACCTAGAAGTGGTGGGAGGATATTGTTGGTTTCCAGACAAATCGCAGTGCCAACCAGGAAAAGTATAATTGTTTCTGTCAATTTTAATTTCAAGTTTTGGGAGAACGTTTACAAGTTTATACAGTAATATTTTATTGTGTTTTTCATTGTTTGCATCAATTTTTTTTTTCACAAATATACATTTGGTATAGGCTGCATTACTGATACTGAGTTTGGGGCCTGCTGATTGGACAATGAAGGAGAAGCATCACATTGATGATAATTGTCCCCTCTTATAAGTATGTTCACTGTGTTAATCAGAACATACACTTTACAGGCTAATTATAAGTGAATTTGTGTGATGCGGTACCATTGTTTCTGAATGACACCCCAACGCATCTGCCAACAGACGTACATTGCAGGTTCACTGCCAAAAAAAGTGCATTTATTATTTTGTGGCAGTGAACTTAAACACACATTAGCGCCTTTTTGTTCATTGCACTGAACTGCATCTCACATTCGGCGGGTGCGTTGGGGTACTATTCAGAATGAATGACACGATTCCACCAGTGCACTGAATGTAAATAGATGGTGTTAACAGGCCCTAAGGCTCGTACCTAATAAATATTGGGAAATGTGAGTGGCTACTTAACCAGTAGAAAAGTAGAAAGTAACTATGAATGAAAGTCTTAAAAAGAAAACTAATGCAGTCACCACATCTAAGGATTGATAAGATGCATAATACAACATTTCTGTTTTTGCGGGGGGTTTTTGTGTGTGTGTGTGTGTGTGGGGGGGGGGGGGGTTCTATACACTTTAATCAGTTTTCAAACCTTCATATGAACAATTCCAATAGATTCAGTCTTTATTCCATTTTTGGTACACCCTATGCAGGCTCAGACTTACAGTTATGCAATCAGCAAAGCTCATGATCCCTGCTGAGTGGAGAGATCTAATTCTGACTCAGCAAGGGACATGTCAGACCTCTGGAGAGAGACCACTGCTTCTACACAGAAGTGTCGTTCTCTTCAGAATGCTGACAAGGGCTATTCTACTCGGGCTGTGGCTGCTTTCTAAAGATACAAAAACAGTAACATTTTGCATTCCCATTTGTTTTGATGCACCTGGACTATACAGTATTTAGCTGATAGAAACTGATATTGCAATTGGGCTTTAAGGGATTGCAGCTTCTTATCACATGATTCTGTGCTGTGTTATCTCACCCTCTAAGGATTACAGGTAGTGATTGGAACCAGGGAATACAAACTCAGATTTAAGGCAATTCAGTGAAAAGGAATAGCAGCAAAAATTAACTTAGTGAGCAGGGCAGTCAGTAAAATTAAATGAATGCCATGGTAAAATCAAACACGCTCAGTAGATAGGCCATGTTCCTGGATGAGTTTAAGTATAATGTCTTCTTCTTTGTTTGGAGTGTTTAAAGAGTTTTAAATGCCAAATACAGACAAATGGTAGCACCCAGTATCTTGCGCCTGAGGAAAAACAAATGTTCAGAATGTCTTTTCACCAGTCATGAGACCAGCGTACAAATATTCAGTGATTCGGTCAGACAAATTAATATTTATGGGAAGCAATTATTTTTTTCCTTTCTGAAAGATTTATTAACAGAAAATTAGTTTGCAGATAACTATTAAAAGTACATTAGGATATTTCCATGTTTGTTCACAGCTGATGATGGTTTGCCGCTAAGCTAAAAATTGGTCTTAACATCTCTGCAGGCTATATATAAGCTTGGGAAGAATGATACAGTGAAACACCCTAAAACATATTCAAGGCCAAAACTTTGTTTTTCTGTTTCAAACAGAACAGAAAAGGATTAGAACTCCTGACAGGTATTTTTGATGTATTCTATTAGGGTGATTTCCCTCTTACTTCCTGTCTTGGGAGGTACCACAGGAAACACAATCTCTCTGTCTTAATGGGACATCCCCTTTGGTTGTCTCCAGGACAGGTGTCCCCATTAGAATTTCTAATATGGTGGCCAGTGCCACCGTTTTACTCTTTTATGCCATGATATAAACTTGTTAGTTCAGTTTTGGCCAGCCTACATATTCTAACTTCCTTACAGCAGACAAAAAAATGTTTTGACTGTAGGTATACTTGTAAACTTTGGTGGAGTCAAAGGGGACACACTGGCAAAGTCTTCGTAGACCTTCCCTGCTCTGACTATGATTATTTTAGTTAAAAAATGTCCACTTTCTCTGTCCTTTCATAGGTTGAAAAATCTTGTTACAATAAAAGGCAACTATGAACCTTTTCTAAACCAGTGTCCATCCCTTGATTCTACTTTCTCAGCTTATGTCCAAGTTGTTAACAAACAAGACACTGACAGTCAACAATGCATGCATTTTGGGTCTCCTTGTGAACATTTAAGGAAACCCTAACCCAATCTATAACAGAAATCCGCAAGAAGGAGCTTTCTAACATGCTAATTGCCCACATGTGGCTCAACTGCTTTCAGGATAGGACACAACCAAGATAAATAGCTACGAATCTCCATTAAAAATGCCCTAAAGGCCCAATTCCTACACATCATGGATGTGTCTGCAGTTTGATGTGGAGCCAAAAATAATTTCCTGCCTGACACAGAAAGATTGCAGCTCCAATATTCGTAATGCAAACTTCCCAACGCCCTAGAGAAAAGATACAGAGATGACCGACTCATTTCCCTGCCATTCCAGTCCAGTTTTTTTTTTAAATTAGAAACTATGTTGGACACTACAAAGCCAGAACAGCAGTCCCCTCATTGTATGCAACGATCCTTAAAGGTTCATTCGAGAAAAAGTGACAGAGCCTTTTTAAAGCCTCTCCTTTCAGCCTACTTATACTCACCTCCTTAGGCTGCCTCTCTGCTCTGTTGCTGAGCAGTCCCAACGTTATGTAAGCATGTGTCAGACCTCACACAAAGGTTAATAATGTCAGCCCCTCCCTCTCATGTTTGGGCCTGTTGATACTCAAAAATAACTGGCATTTAGGTGGCTCCCATAGGGCAACTGATATAAAGAGGGTTCACAGTAAATAATAAATAAGCAAAGTGGATCGGGGTTTTCTTTAATCCAGCTCTGCCACTTTGCTTTGATTGGCCAAAGTGACAAAGTCTTTCCAAGTGAACCTGTGCTTTGGCCGTGCATAGGGGCTGTGATTTGACTTAAAGTGTTACTAAGCCCACAACGGTAAAATCAGTCTGTATATGAAGTAAAGCATGCTTGTTGTACTCACTGTGGAACTTAAGGGGTTAATCCTCTGCATTAAAAAGGCAGTTTGATCCTGACTTCTTTGCTCTTCCTCTTGTTCAAATGTCCACATCTTATCTCCTGATAAGACAGACTGAACCATAGCAATTCTGCACATGCTCAGTTTGGTTCCTTCTGCTGTAGAGAACATTTCCTGCTTGATTGGAGCTAGGCAGGTCACATGGCATTGACATCACACATTGGGGCGTGTATACAGATCTCCGTAACTCCGCCCACATGATTTTAATTATACTTTATATTAACTTGTGGGTTTACAAATCACTATATATAATGAATACACATCATTTTATTATTTTTATAAAGTGTTTTATTAAGTTTTAAAAGATATTGTGTGTGTGTGAACATGTGACCAGCACAGCACCAATCAGCGCTGGCCGGAAAGGGAGTCAGGGGTTACAGTAGAGGTCAGAGGAGAAAGTCTCCTCCTACAGCAGCAATGAGCGCTCGGCCAGCCACAGCTAGGAGGTTACGTGATCGTGGGATTCACCCTTTAAAAAAGGTTGATAGCAGTTTCTTTCCAACTAAAGAAATGTGTTTATATTTTATTTGTTCTGTGGTAGTGCAGATCCTTAGGTTTTGGTACAGTGGCTTTAGTATCACTTAAAACTCTGTACAGACTTATGGAAATACAGTGGGCTATCCCATACATCAGGGGTATTGAATTAAAATTCAAGGAGGTTCCGGTCATTAAAAGTGGCCAAGGTCTGAATCTCATGTTTGTGCTATGACTCAGAGTGTAGTCACTGTATATCTATAAACAAATTAGAAATGTACAATTTCCATAGTAAGGAAGGAAGGGGTGAATGGAAGGAAGGAAGGGGGTGGGTGGAAGGAAGGAAGGAAGGGAGGGGTGGGTGGGTGTAACGAAGAAAGGGGTGGGTGGACGGAAGGGAGGGAGGGAGGGGTGGAAGGAAGGGAGGGAGGGAGGGGTGGAAGGAAGGAAGAAAGGGAGGGAGTGGTGGGTGGGTGGGTGTTAGGGAGGAAGGGAGGGAGGGGTGGGTGGGTGGAAGGAAGAAAAGGAGGGGTGGGTGGAGGGAACGGAGGGGTGGGTGAAAGGAAGGGAAGAAGGGGTGGAAGAAAAGAAGGGAGGAAGAGAGGGGTAGAAAGGAGGAAGGGATGGGTGGAAGGAAGGAAGGGAGGGGTGGAAGGAAGGAAGGGAGGGTGGAAGGCAGGTTCAGATGCATCAGAGCTGTTGGCTGCTGTGTTCAATTTCCCACCCACAGTCCGTGCAGCCTCAGAGAATGTGTGGGGGGAAACTGAGGCACAAGGGGAGACAGAGCAGATCCAGCCTCTCTCCCCTCTTCTCCTATTGATGTGGAGGATGGAGGGAGGGGCTGGGCATTGAGAAGAACACAGCGGTGGTGGAAGGGCAGGGGGGTAGAAACAAAACTGAACCGTCAGGTATGTTCTTTGCAGCGGTGTGGGTGGTGACAAGCAGTGATCTCCTGTATGGCTTGCAATAAAGCCATACAGCCATAAAGCCGATTCTCCTCCTCTTCCAGCTGCTTTAAGCCATACAGGTGATCCATACAGGTGATCCAGGTGAAAGCCACACAGGTGATCCAGGTGATTGCTGCTTGTCACTGACCCCACCGCAGCCCTTTCCACACACCCCTAGTCCCAGCACTGCTCGCCGGCCCACCTTATTTCCACTCACTGGCAAGTGGGAATTTCAAGAGCTGCAGGGATGGTTGGCAACTCTTCTCTGGGGTGGTTAAGACCTCCCTGACTTCCCCCTTATCTACGCCCCTGATGCAAGGGGTGGGGCGCAAACTGTGATGTCATGTTGCTGTGACGACCGCCCTGCTCAGCAGCGGATCTGTCATTGCGGGCTGGCAGTCCAGAAGGGGGCGCTGCTGGGGCCGCTCTCAGACCGCGGTCCGCCATTTAGTGACCGCTGCCATACACCAACAGAATAAGAAAACTGATTGAAAGAGGGTAAAATATGAATGTTTGAGCATTTTTCATAAATCATAGTAGCATGGAACATTAATATTACTTTGTGTAGCATTTATCATTCTTTTAGGGAAAGAGAAATATTAACCACTTGCCTACTGGGTACTTTTACCCCCTTCCTGCCCAGGCCAATTTTCACCTTTCAGCGCTGTTGCGCTTAAAATGACAATTGCACGGTCATGCAACACTGTACACATATGAAATTTGTATCATTTTTTTTCACACAAATAGAGATTTCTTTTGGTGGTACTTAATCACCACTGGGTTTTTTTTATTTTTTTGCACTATAAACTAAAAGATCGAAAATTTTGAAAAAAAAAGCATTTTTCTTTCTGTTATAATATTTAGCAAATAAATGTAGGCCAAAATGTATTCTGCTACATTTCCTTGGTGAAAATATCTTAAATCAGTGTTTATTATTTAGTTGGTAGGAAAGTTATAGACTTCACAAACTGTGGTGTATATATACCCCTAAAATGACAGCTGTTTGTAAAGTAGACACTCTGAGGTATTTAGCAGGAGGCATGGTGAGTGTTTTGCAGTTGACATTTTTTGTCATAATTTTGTGGAAAATGAACAAATGAAAAATAATTTTTCACAGATTTTTTTTACATACTGCCACCAATGCAGTACAGCGTTATTGTATAACTGGTGTAGTGGTGATCAGGGACACTAACTGGCAACAGTATGTACAAAATATATATATTTTTTTTTAATTTTTGAAAAAAAAAATGTATTCAATTTTTATTTTTTAATTTACTATTTTATTTTACTCCTGTGACCAGAGCAATACAATGTTACCATAGTAACATTGTACTACTCTTGGCAAGTGATCAGGATTTTTTTTTTACACATTATGATTGCTTATATCAACAAATTACATTGGTATAAGCAGTCATTTTTACTGAATGAAACTGAATAATTCAGTAGTTTTTATTGTGATCAGCTGTGATTGGACATAGCTGATCACATGCTACAGATGGGCTGTGATTGGCCCAGCCTGTAGAATGTGATCACTGTGACCAATCACAGCTCACAGCACAGTTGTAATCAGTGAATGGCATGAAATGAAGCATTCATTGTTTACAACTGTCATGTGATCTGCTGTGATTGGGCAGCGTGAGGCAAGGCACAACCCTTGGAGGATATCATATGATGTCCTCCCAGGACAATAGGGTTCCCACTTGGCCATCATTGTACAATAAGCCGGGCGGGAAGAAGTTAAGTGGCATGTAATACGGAATGTATATATTTCACACTCATAATTGTATGTGAGTCTATTTAACCTGTTGGAATACAGTGTTCATGTATTTTGTGCAACAATTACATTAGTAGAGATACATTCTTCAACCAGTATATGGCAGTATTTATATGTTTGTAGCTGTATCTATGGCACTGTATACTCTATGTTTGAATAAAGTTTCCTGTTTCCTTGTTGCACTGAAGCAGAAAAGCACATGTGGATTGTGCACTGTCTCTTCTGTAGGGCAATATACAGAATTTCTATGGCCTACTACAGCAAATGTGTGCAAGAAACAAGGCAATTTAAAAGCAGATTGTAGAGTCTGGAAAGTTAGAATGCAAAAACAAACTAAACTACAAAATGTCAAAAGGGTGAAGGAGGAAACTGATTTTTCCTCAGATGATGAATATGTTTTTCAATCCAAAAGTCTCACCTCATCTTTGCAGGAATGGTGTGTTGTGCCATCACAAAAAGGGGATATCTTACTTGCGCTGTTAAAATTACAGATGAACTGTATCAGCTGAACTGCAATGGCTTGGTAATACTGCCCAGGAGGAAAAACATTCAAATTGCATTCACACATGGTACAGAAGTCCTGACATAAATAAATAAATTAACAGAGAATGACTAAGCAAGTGGAATAAAAATTAGTCCATGTGACCAAACAATGAAATGCACCAGCTGTAAAAAAGGAAAATAAAAACCTTTCCAAAGTAGTAACAGCAGAGTTAAAAAAAAAAAAACCTCTGGACTTAATTCATTCAGATCTTTGCAGGCCAAACATTTACTATACTATATCTGTAGACACAAAAGTGAAGTACCAGAGAAACTTGAACAGTATTTAGCTTAAGTAAATGTGGCAAAATGCAGAGTGCATTGTGCACAGGCAATGGAAATGAATATACAGGTGATAACTCACAGGCGATTCTCAGAAAAGCACAGCATAATATTTCAAACTACTATACCATACAACCCAGAATAAAACAAGGTTGCAGAAAGAATGAACTAGACTCTATGTGAGAGTGGAAGAACAATGCTGCTTGATGCAGATTTGCCAACCAAATACTGGGGGAATGCAATTATGACTGCATGCCATCTTCAAAATTGACAACCAGGAAAATCAACTGAGAAAACTCCATGTGAACTTGGAAAGGCCCCGAATCTGAACCATCTACAAATTTTTGGAAGCAAAGCCTATGTGCACATAAAGAAGAATGTACAAAACGGGATGCTTGCACAAAGGAAGGTGTACTTCTGGGGTACAGTGAATCCCAAAAGAGATACAGAATTCTACACCAATACATAAACAAGGTAACCATCTGTAGAAGTGCAATTGTCAATGAAACTTCAGTGTGTTCAAAATTTCATGAATTAACACAAATGCTGAAATCTGAGCAAAATTCCACATCAGTGTCACATGAAGATAAGCAATAAAGTGACACACAAATAGAAATTATTGCAGACTATCCAAATATTGTAAAAGAAGAAACCAGGCCACAAGAGGCTTCAATCAGGAAATCTGCCAGAAGCAATAAAGGCATCCTAGCCAAATGTCTTTCCTGTGTTGCTCATGTAGCATTAAAACCAGAGCCAGATTCATGGGATGAGATGAAGACTTCCAAGCCATGAAAACCAAAAGTGGGTTAGAGCTGCTGATGAAGAGATGACATCTCTTAGTGAACTGAAAAAGATTTATAGAACTGAGATCCGAGATGGGAGTAATATAAGGGCTAGTTGTTGAGTGGGGGTGTTAGAATACAATGTTCATGTATTTTGTTCAACAACTGCATCAGTATTCAGTAGAGATATATTTCTCAACCTGTAGATGGCAGTTTTTATAAGTTTGTAGCTGCATCTCTGGTACTGTATAAAGTCTTTTCTAATTTCTGAATACTTTTTCCTTGTTGCAGTGAAGCAGAAAAGCTCATGTGGACTGTGCACGGTCTGTTCTGTAGGGCTATATACAGAATTTCTAACAAAAACAATAAATTAATATGGATGTTTTAATTAATATTAATATAGGAATGTTTAGATCAAAATTTGCTTTGGTCCTAAGTGTGATTTCTTACAGCGAGCCCACAATAACATTGAACAAACTATAGTTTGCACGATTCTGTGTTCTTGTTCTTTCACTTCAAGATGGAAAATCACTTTATATTCTGTTTATCATGTTTAATGGGTGTCATGAGTTTAAATAGTTACAAAATATACGATGCAAGTGAAATTTTCAGCAAGTAAATCTGCTTGGCTTTCACTGAAGGAAATTTGCACCCTGAGCCAGAATCTAGAGCACTGCGGTCATAATTTTTCAGAGACGGTTATACAAAGCTCAAGTGGGACGAGTAGTACAATTTAATGTGCTTAGGGACTTCAAAAATGTTATATATGGCTAGTAAAGAGGACCTTCCATTACATGATCACATTGCTGAAAAATTATAAGCTTTTTGTAATTACCATAAGATCTTTTTCTCTTGAAGTACATTGAGGGACACAGGAATATAGTAATTCTTAGACACTGCCCAAAAAAAAAAAAAAAAGATAAAGGCCCACCCCATATAACCCCACCCCTAAGGTAATGCATCAGTTTTGCAAGCAATACAAAAGGCCAATAAATATAGAAGGGTGGGATCTTTATCACTCAATGGACTTCAAGAGAAAGATTTTATGGTAAGTATGCAAATCTCATTTTGTCTGTTAAGAGACACGGGAATTTAGTATTTGTTAGACATGTTGGAGGTTATGCAACTGAGAGGTCAGCAATAGCCACTGAGAGATCCAGTGTATGTGTAAATCTTACTTGAAGAATAACCAAAGGAATCAAATCCTGAAAGAAGCAGAATGAAAAACGGGGAGCAATATAGAGTTGCTACTAACAAGAAAAGGCACCAAGAAGGAATCTAGTGTTCCAGAGCAGGACAGGCAGCACTACTATAGAAAGACTGCTATCTGAAAGGATGATGGACCTTAGCAATAATGTGGAACACAAACACCATAAGGAAATAACAGGCATAAGAAAACTTGGACCAACAGCAAAAGTGGTCAAGAAAAAACAAGAACGTTCTTAAGCTCAAGGATGAAGCTTAGGATACCTAAACCCTGACTTTAGAGAAGGAATGTTGGACAAAAGTACGTTTCAACCAGAGATTAACCAATGCACAGCTGGAGGTAGAGTAGAAATCAATTAATCAGTGAATTCAAGGAAAGGGAGATCTAAAATATAAAAGCCCTTTCAAGAGCAATCTAAAGGAGTGATGTGAAAAGGTGAAATACCAAGTCACTTTTAAGGTCACTTACTACTGACCCCTGAGTAACTTAATATAGTGTTCAAGGATCAGTAGTAAGTGACACAGAGTTCAGAGTAAGGAGTAAATGACACAGAGATCAGAGGACAGTAGGGATGCAGAGTACAGTAGTAAGTGACCTACTGTCTCTAAGTACAGTCAAAGAGCCCCCTTCTGCAGAGCGCACCACTGTTCTCCTTATCTCTGAACTCATCAAGGTGCTCTCTGCAGCTCCAGCTCTCCTCCTCTTCGACCCTGGTCCAGTAGGCAGGGCTAGAGTAAGACGATCAATCAGAGCTGTGCTACAGGGACCTGTCCCCGTTACTGACCTTTGGCACCCACCCTCTCTCCCAGCATAAACAAAAAAAGAGCGAATCTTACACTGCTGCTGAGACACAAAAGGGAGAATTGAATGGCATTTCCTCATACTTCTTGTTGTGCAATATGTGAAGGCACAGTGGGCACCACACCCCTTGGGGCCTGTGTGTCTGGCACACATTGCATCCATTGAGGATACACTACTGTGCTCGAGAGAGTCCCTAGAAATAGTGTTTAGGTCTGCAATAATCTGAGTTTTATTGCCAGTTGTGCAGGTAGGGAGAGGTTATACATATTCAGGAGTAACCTTAGGATGTCAGCCTTCCCCAAGCCTCCTGCTTTTGGGAGGGTCACAGTTGTCTGATCATCTTAGGCCTGCTGCCTGCCACCTAAAAAGGGTGTATGTGTGACTGGATAGAGACCTGACTTTGATGCCTAGACATACTAAACAAAGGAACTGAAGGACCATGGAAGGACCTGAGCCTAATTTGGGTACTGAACAAGCTAGGTAGAAGCTTGGTCCTCTCCTGAAGTGTGGTGACCTCTCCCCAAGGAGAAAAAAAAGAGAAAAACAAACTGGCAAGATGTCTTGTATGGTAAATGGTGGTCATTTTGGACCCCGGGGTTCACTGCCCTACCTGTGTAAGCTATGCACTCTGTATATTGATACAGCTCAATTATGAAATATATCTAATTTGTATTTATTTGTTTAATGATAATAGCAGTCACTCCCTCTATGTATTACGGTCCTGAAGAAGCTGCAACACAAGCGAAACATGCTGATCGTGAGAACTGGAAAAGAGCATCTTGATTACATGGATGTATTTTGTACTATCCACAGTAATGAGTATTCAAGTTCTGTACTTTTAGAGGGAATACACATATAGAGGGGATCCCCATGTTGTTGAGGGTATACCCCATTTTTTGTGTGTTAATAAACAGCTTTTTATATCATGTTTTTAAATTTGTATAATAAAGTGTATCCTTTTTATGTATTTGGTTTGTCTCGTGCTGAACCCTTAAAGTCCACCATTTACTGTCCAAGAAATCTTGTCAGTTTGTTTTTCTCTATGTATATTTTGGACGCGGCACTATGAAAAATATAATGTTTGACTACTCTCCCTAAGGAGTCAGTAGCTGAAACATCCAGTACTTTACAGCTAGGAGCTGAATTCACAGAAAATCAGGTTAGCTTAAAGGTCTTATATCTGTAAAACTGTAAGTACTTTCTGTACCTCATCTGGATTCTGCCACATCCATGGATGTCCTGTGCCCTAACCATCTTTCCTAGGAGTTTGAGCTAGGGCTAATAAACTCAATGTTGCTTCTCTAAAGTGCCTTCTGTACCATTCTGTACACATTACTCCACTACTGTCAAGAAACAAACCCAGAGAGGAAATGCTAGCCCACCCTGTCCCTGATGTTTCTCATATGTCTTTGGGGTCAGGGGGTTGCTACACACTGTACAGGGACCTCAGAACAAAAGCATGGAAAGGTAGAGGTGACACTTACTATAACACGAAACTTCCAGAAACTAGTGATGGGCTGAACACCCCCCTGTTCGGTTCACGGTTGAACATTCGAACCTAACCAAAGCTCGACCGTGAACTTCGAACATAATGCAAGTCTATGGAACTTGAACTTGTAAATTCAAAAGTGCCCATTTTGAAGGCTTATATGCAACTTATTGGCCATAAAAGGGGTATGGGGACTTGGGTACTGCCCTGAGGGACATGAATCAGTGAAAAAAAATGTTAAAAAGTACCATTTTTAAAGAAGGAGTAATTTTTGGTTGCTTAAAGTAAAAACAAAATTGAATGGGGAGTTTAACCTACCTGCAAAGTTGCACATCTGTACAATGTATAGAACCTGCTGCAGCAGGACTGATGTTTTTTTATTATATTTTTATTTAATAAAAAAAAAAAAAAACACACAGCATTCCCCCCAACCTTTAGGCCTGGTAGGACTTAAGGGGAACTCCACCCCAAAAAATGGGGGGGCATTGGGTCCCCCCTAAAATTCCTACCAGACCCTTGATCCGAGCACAGGCCTGGCAGGCCAGTAAAGGGGGGGGGGGGAATGAGCGAACAGCCCGCCGATTGCCTTTACCATTTGTGTATTCATCAAACACACGAATGGCCAATGTGTGAGTCAAACTTATGTTCAACTCGTACACCAAGGACATCATTACCAGAAACTATGGTATTTGATCTCTATGAAGCATTCCACTATGAGGAAGTTAGGAGCACTAGTGTGGAGATAACAGTCAGTGCTGAAACAGAAACCCAAATCCTTGCAAAGTTCAGTAACCAGGAAAGTGATGTCTATTGACCATGTATGTCAAAATGTTCCTTCTGAGAAAGGTGGGTCCTGGGAGAGATAATCACTAGAATAATGTAGTAATCCTAAAATCAAATATTTATTTATTTCAGGTACTTATATAGCGCCGTCAATTTACGCAGCACTTTACATATACTGTATATATTGTACATTCACATCAGTCCCTCACCCTCAAGGGGTGTTCAATCTAAGGTCCCTAACTCACATTCATACATACAAATACTAGGGACAATTTAGACAGGATCCAATTAACCTACCAGCATGTCTTTGGAGTAATAGACTCTATAGTAAGGAAAAAAAGAAGAGAATATTCCCAGACAGGCTCCTGGTAACATAGAAGGACCAGGGTGCTGAGAGCCTAAAGAATTCACCATTGCATACACTGGGCACAAAAATTCAGAAAATTAAAAAATCAGATACCTGCATAGAGGATCCAGAGCAAAAGCTGCAGGTGAAACCTGAGCATTCATCCTGTACCGGGAGAGTACATTATTTCCTGAGGTATACTTTGATGGCAAAATATCAGAGACTAGGTTACACCAAAGGGTGTACCACGGTTTTAATATTTCGGTAGTGCTCTGTGACTGACTAGTGCACACAGGCCTGGAAAGGACCAATGCATTGCTTAAAGCACATACACCACATACCATAATATCAGTGTCAGAGGAAGACACTAAAGACTGGGTGCACCACAAGTTATACAATTGCTCTTTAAAAGGAGAGTACTTCATGGCTAGATGAAACAGTACCCACAGGCTTGGAAAGCACCATAATGTGGAGTCCAACAGCCAGAGATCACATACAGTACCATTATATATTTACCCCTTCTATGAACTTACTCAGAGAGTTTTTGGAGACTGGTTCACAGCAGAGGCTGTGGCATGGCTCCAGAACTGTAAAGTGCTCTGTGGCTAACAAACTAGTACTTTACATGTTTGGGGAGAGCCAGCAGCAAAGCTCAGTGCCCCAAAGGTCATATTATATGCAGGCCCCACAATTTTTAGTCCAGCAGGGTTCAGGTATGGCCTTCAAGGCAGCACATAGGTTTTGCCTGTCCAGGTAACCCCAAGTAGCTTAACAAAAGTCTTGGTTGAAGAGAAAAAGCATTCACAAAGTACCAAAGAAGTTGAAAGAAAAAAACGATTAAAAAAAAAAATAGAATTTTCTTCAGCAAAGCTGAGCAAAAACCATCCAACCTCCTAGAACACTAGCAAAATGTGACAAAGTTTGAGGAAGACCCTTCCTGCTCCTTCATAGTTGTGCCCCATTGTACACAGTAAGCTCCAATAAATACATAGTCTGATAGCACTGATGTGGTAGAACTTCAGTGGCCTTCATAGAGCCCTTAGCTCAACCTCATTAAACACCTTTGGTATGAAGTAGAATGTTGATTTTCATCCAATAATTACCTGACCTCACAAATGCTTTTTTTGCTGAATGGGCACAAATACTATAGATACACTCCAAAATCTCATGAAAAATCCTCCCAGAAGAGTGATAGCTGTTATTGCTGCTAAGGTTGGGGGGGGGGGGAAACTCCATATTAATGCCAAAAGATTTGAAAAGGGATGTCCAAAAAGCATATATAGTTATGATGGTTTAGAACTCACAATAATTTGGCCATATAGTATATTGTAGCTGTAAATATTATGACAGCCTAAACATAATGTGCAGTAAGTTTGAATATAGTTTCCGTTTTTATTCAATATACTTTTTTTTAGTCATGTAAAGAAGAAATAAGAAATATTTCATACTAAATATTTTGTATTCTCTTTTTAAGCCAGCAGGTGGAGCATCTGACCTTTTTTTACAGGTTTTTAGGTTCTCTTTTGCTGAAATGAAAGCTTGTTCACAGAGCTGATATTGTGTGTGGTCAGGTCTACTTGTGGCAGGATGCCGTAGCCATCTAGGTCAAATAAAATGAGTACCTTAAAGTTAAACAAATAAACCTCCCTCTAAGGTTTGTGTTCAGCACATAAGGGCAGACTGAACTTAGCAGATCATCAATTTAGAAACAATGTTCAGGTCAAATGATCTTTCTTTGCCTGAAATATATACAGGGGAAAGACAAAAACATGGAAACACTACATTATTTGCAGGTGTGAAAGTGACATGTTTTGCATTGAAAGCGGAAGTGATGTAACATTCTTTTGCTTCCACTGTGTGATGAGACACCTAGCTGACAGGTGGGAAGCCCCACGTTCCTCATTCATTGTGTGTGCTGCTAGTAATATGGAGTCATGTCAGAGCTTGCTGAGCTTCAAGAGGGAAAATAGTTGGTGCAGCTTAGCTGATGGCTCTGTGATTGAAGTTGCCAATTTATTGGCCGTGTCAGGGGGTACAGTATCAGAGGTTATGACGGCATATACAGTTTCCAGGAAAATGTTGTCTGATAACCATAAGCGCAGCTGACATGGCCACCTGACCAAAACAGACAAATGACATTGCGCAGGATTGTAACCCAGAATAAGTAAACGACTGCCGAGAGCTCAATCTCAGTCCAGTGAAGAATGTTACATCACTTCCGCTTTCAACACAAAACATGTCATCACTTTCACACCTGCAAATCATGTAGTGTTTCCATTTTTTTTCTAACCCATGTATAATATATATATATTTTTTTAATAATAAACACGTTATACTCATCTGCTCTGTGCATTGTACTATTGCATAGAGCAACCCCAAACCTCCTCTTCATTAGTCCCTCGCTGGCATTCTCAGATTCATCTCTTCTCAGTGCACATCCATGGAAAGCCATTTTCTATAGTGGCGCTCCTGTGGGCTCCCTCCTGAGCTGTACTCTATTGACAGACACAGCCTAGCTCATCATTACCCTGAGCTCCTTCCTCACAGCATATGGTTGATAGCAGCAGGAGCCAATGGCTCCCACTGCTGTTTCTGAGCCTGTGAGAGGGGAGAGAGAGAACCAGCACTGCTGCAGATAGCCACAATACAGGATCAATACAGGACTCAGGTAAATATTTGGGGGGGGGGGCATCTTGTGGAAGGTTTTTTACATTAATGCAGGTAATGCATTAAGGTAAAAAAGACCTTCTGGCTTTAGAACCACTTTGATTATCACCAATTAGATTCAAACTTCCAAGACAGGTTTGAGTAAGATCGGTGGTGGGGAGGAGCTTCTTAGTCCTGAATGTTAGAGACAGGAATGAGCTCACAGGGGGTTTGCTTGAAACCTGTTCTCCAGTATTACAAACAGATAAGCTAAAGGGGTTCCAAGATCACCAGATTACAATTGGGTTGGGTATACAGTAGTAGAACTTCAAACAAACATTTGTACAAAAATTCTTGGGAAAATTCTCAGAACATTTGCATGTCCTTCAAAAGTAGTTCAAGATTTTTTTGTTTGCTTTTAATACTCAATTTTTGAATGAATGGACCAAATGAAAAAAAAACACATACACTGTTAGAAATTTGCAAATTCAAGAAAAGTTTTCCATCCTGTGCCTTTGATTGATGATTAGAAAAATGAATAAATGTTCTTACAACACAAAATTAGAATAAAAAAAATATTCTACTAGTGTATACCCAGCTTACCTCTTAAAGGTGGGGGATGGACTGGTTCACCGCAGCAATGGACACTGTATGCAAATAGTTTAATAGCTAAGTGGCACAAGAGTGTGCCTTTAAAGAGACCCTGTCATCAACTTAAAATATACAGGTAAAAGCACAGAACAGTCAGATATTATAAATGCTGACTGTCAGTTTTTTTCCTTTCTTTCCTTTCGTTTCTGCTGAAATTGCTAGGAAATTTGATTGCTTCTGGAAGAGTAAATTCCTTAGTACAGCCCTTTTTACACGTCATCGTCCTCTCCTCTACTGAGAGTGTCTAATTACTGAGTGTGCTGGCCCAGCTACTCCTGCTTCCTCCCTTACCTTCCTATATAACCTTTCATGTAATTGCCAGGAGTGGAGCAAAGGGATATACTATAGAATGTCACTTGTGTGGCAGCTCTAAATTTCCAGGGGCTGCTGACATCACATCCAAGAGCAGTTTTAGGGGTTTTGGATGTCTACACAAGGGAGACTTTTACAGGTAATTAACATGCCTATGGGTAATGCGCATATAATCTTATGAGGAACAAAGATTGTTGCTAAAATTAATTATATAGGAAACAGGGTCTCTTTAAGAAATTCTTGATGGTGCGCTGTTGTAGGTTGATACCACGAGTTCCCGTAAGAAGTATCCACTTGTCTCAATGCCAAAGACTTTACTCCTACGCCTAAAAAGTAAACACCACTTTCAGATGGACTCTCCAATAACATCACATTCTCAACTAAATATACCCTTGTAAAAAGATTAAAAAAGATAAAATAACTTGTTTTCATAAAGGTGGCAGCTCATTTGATCCCTTCGCTTGTGGCTGAGACTCGGTGATCAGATAGTCTCTTCCATGCCAGTCCAAACATAAATCATATTTTTTTTTTCCTTTCCAATCCTAAACACATTAAGACTCCAAAGAAAAAAAAAAAAGGGAACTTTAAAGTGGATTTCGATTACTTTTGTCAATCAAGAACGTTATTACTGAGCAAGTTTAGGCAGCGCTTCTTAAATATGACGCCCTTCCAAAGTCAACATTTGAAAAGTAAGTCAATCCCAAATGAAGCAAGTGGCCAAAGCAAGCATAGGCAACGTATAGCTGTGTTACAGGAATGCAAAAGATACTGGACCCTACAGAAAGGCCCATCATTGGGCAAATAATGTGTATCTAAAACCAAGAACAAAAATGGAATGTACTGTAGTACAGCTTACTAGTCCTTAGATGTGGTGGCTACAATTATTTGTCCAGGTTTTTCCCCTATAATATGTACCTGTTTTTCCTGCAAATAGCTCACTTCCTGTATCCATTGTATCTATGGAGGGAGTCATGGTTGTTACTTAGGCTGGACTTTATACAGTCATGGCCGAAATTGTTGGCACCCTTGATATTTCTCCAGGAAATCATGTATTTCTCACGAAACGTATTGCATTAACACATGTTTTGCTATACACATGTTTATTCCCTTTGTGTGTATTGGGACAAAACAAAAAAAGGGAGGAAAGAAAGCAAATTCGACATAATGTCACACAAACCTCCAAAAATGGGCTGGACAAAAGTATTGGCACCCTTTCACAACTGCGGATAAATAAGAATGTTACAAGCATGTGATGCTCCTGTAAACTCACCTGGGGCAAGTAACAGGTGTGGGCAATATAGAAATCACACCTGAAAGCAGATAAAAAGGAGAGACGTTCACTTAACCTTTGCATTGTGTGTCTGTCTGTGCCACACTAAGCATGGACAACAGAAAGAGGAGACGAGAACTGTCTGAGGACCTGAGAACCAAAATTGTGGCAAAATATCAACAATCTCAAGGTTACAAGTCCATCTCCAGAGAACTAGATTTGCCTTTGTCCACAGTGCGCAACATTATCAAGAAGTTTGCAACCCATGGCACTGTAGCTAATCTCCCTGGTCGTGGACGGATGAGGAAAATTGATGAAAGATTGCAACGCAGAATAGTCCGGATGGTGGATAAGCAGCCCCAAACATGTTCCAAAGACATTCAAGCTGTCCTGCAGGCTCAGGGAGCATCAGTGTCAGCGCGAACTATCCGTCGACATTTAAATGAAATGAAACGCTATGGCAGGAGACCCAGGAGGACCCCACTGCTGACACAGAGACATAAAAAAGCAAGACTACAGTTTGCCAAAATGTACTTGAGTAAGCCAAAAGCCTTCTGGGAAAACGTCTTGTGGACAGATGAGACCAAGATAGAGCTTTTCGGTAAAGCACATCATTCTACTGTTTACCGAAAACGGAATGAGGCCTACAAAGAACAAAACACAGTACCTACGGTAAAATATGGTGGAGGTTCAATGATGTTTTGGGGTTGTTTTGCTGCCTCTGGCACTGGGTGCCTTGACTGTGTGCAAGGCATCATGAAATCTGAGGATTACCAAAGGATTTTGGGTCGCACTGTAGGGCCCAGTGTCAGAAAGCTGGGTTTGCGTCCAAGATCCTGGGTCTTCCAGCAGGACAATGACCCCAAACATACGTCAAAAAGCACTCAGAAATGGATGGCAAAGAAGCGCTGGAGAGTTCTGAAGTGGCCAGCAATGAGCCCAGATCTAAATCCCATTGAACACCTGTGGAGAGATCTTAAAATTGCTGTTGGGAAAAGGTGTCCTTCCAATAAGAGAGACCTGGAGCTGTTTGCAAAGGAAGAGTGGTCCAAAATTCCGGGTGAGAGGTGTCAGAAGCTTATTGATGGTTATAGGAAGCGACTGATTTCAGTTATGTTTTCCAAAGGGTGTGCAACCAAATATTAAGTTAAGGGTGCCAATACTTTTGTCCAGCCCATTTTTGGGGTTTTGTGTGACATTATGTCATATTTGCTTTTCTGCCTCTGTTTTATATTTGTTCCAATACATACAAAGGGAATAAACATGTGTATAGCAAAACATGTGTTAATGCAATACCTTTTTTGTGTGAAATACTTGATTTTCAGGAAAAATATCAAGGGTGCCAACAATTTCGGCCATGACTGTACATGCCTACCTTAGTTCCAAAGGCTGCATTTTTAACAGCCCAAAAGGGAGGAAATATGAGAAGCTCATTGTTACAAAGTAAGTAATATCCTAAAAGTGAGCAAATAAGAGAAGTTCATTGTAAAAAGTAGCTCCAGTTTTGCTGAGAAAGAAACAATCTCCTCTGCTTGATAAATGGTTCATCAATGTATGCTGCAAATACTTTAACAAACTTTGTTGCAGATTGCTACCTGTTTGAACACGTACTTTGCAGATTGATTCTAAATGAGAGGGGTTGGTTCATTATAATCAGCTGTTGCACTATCAATCTTCTGAAAAGTTGCAGTGTCTGCATCCTTTTAAAAGTAAATAAATCAGAACTAAAGGCAAAACTTTTTTTTTTTCATTTTGGATATATTAAGGGTGGGATTTTTTTGCCATCTGTGTCCCTTTGGGAGGATTTACCTTCACTTTCCATCCTATAACCAAAACAGGAAGTAAGAGGAATTCCCTGCAAATTAAGGGAATCCCATGGGACTTCCCAGGTCACCAGAACTAGAGTCCCTGCTAGAAGATTTCCCGTTTTTATCGTTCTGGACACAACTCACAATTTGAGAGTTTCTTTTACTTTCATTTTCGGTGATAATGATAAACAGGAGGAGAAAGAGTGATTCTCCCTAACAGGGACACAGCAAAAAAAACCTCACAGGCGTTCTAAACCCTCTCCACTCTGTTCAAAATTAAAAAAAAATGTTTTTCCTTGGGTTGTACTTTAACCCCTTCTTCTTGGCACCAAAAGAATCGAGGAGAGCACATCTGCTACATGCTGACACACTGCTGAGAGGCCTGACGAGTGGGGACCAAGCCTGAGATCTGGGAATGGAGACCAGAGCATCCTCTTACCCTCTGCTTCCCACCACTGAATCTCCTGAGGCATTCTGTGGAGAGACTGAGGGAACGCCTCTTTCTACAGCGAGAGATCACAGCCACACCACAGGGACTGGTGAGAGGGCACTGCCCATTGTTCACACTGCTAGCAGGGAATGAGTCACTGGAGGCAGGACATTGAATATACCACACCTATACTGCACATGTACCACACCTATACCTCACTCCTACTGAGTACTCCTATACCCCCCTGGGCCAGATACAAGCAGAGGGCAGTTAGGTGCAATACCCAACTAGTCTTCATCCAGGACTTCCTAACTGCCAACTCTTGGGTCTTCTTGCCCAGGGATACCCTCAGACAGCTGGGTGAAGAGGAGGAATCAATGCTATTAAAGGAGAGACTGTTGCTATCCGCATTTTTTTACATAGATACTCAGAAGTTTTCCTCAAGTTTCTGCAGTTCCTCGGGCATCCCATATACCCCTAGACCCCATCCAAGTTCTTAACCTCTTTATAAAATCACAAAACCAAGCTCAAGGACTTTATATTGACTCGAAGTGTACATACGTAGAAAATGCATGTTGCCTGGCCATTCGGAGCATAGGGGGACCCGAATCAAACTCAGCAGCCCTTACGAGGGTAGTGCTACATTACTATTGTTAATCCATTTTGCGCTTGCCTAGTTACCAACCAAATTGGTGGACAATATATAACGTTTCTATTAGAGATGAGCGAATCGAACTTGGCGAAGTGGAATTCGTTTCGAATATTAGGAAAAATTTGATTCGCACCGAATCCGAATTTTAGCAAACTTCAAATGCACGAATCGAATTTTCCCCGATCAGCCGGCAAAAAGTGTCACTGCAGAGAGCTCCGCTATTTCTGACAGTTCTCTGACAGTTCCTTCACATTTACAGCGGTTGAAACATTGTATCTATTTGTTTCCATTTAGGATACAGATGTTTTTATTCGGAAACAAATAGATACAATGTTTCAACCGCTGTAAATGTGAAGGAACTGTCAGAGAACTGTCAGAAATAGCGGAGCTCTCTGCAGATACACTTTTTGCTGTACTGGAATTCTTCTTCTTTTCATTCTTCTTCTTCTTCTTTTCATTCTTCTTCTTCTTCTTTTCATTCTTCTTCTTCTTCTTTTCATTCTTCTTTTCATTCTTCTTCTTCTTTTCATTCTGCTTCTTCTTCTTTTCATTCTGCTTCTTTTCATTCTTCTTTTCATTCTTCTTCTTCTTCTTTTCATTCTTCTTCTTCTTCTCATTCTTCTTTTCATTCTTCTTCTTTTCATTCTTTTTTTCATTCTTCTTCTTCTTCTTTTCATTCTTCTTTTCATTCTTCTTTTCATTCTTCTTTTCATTCTTCTCATTCTTCTTCTCATTCTTCTTCTCATTCTTCTTTTCATTCTTCTTTTCATTCTTCTTCTTCTCATTCTTCTTCTTCTTCTTTTCATTCTTCTTTTCATTCTTCTTCTTCTTCTTTTCATTCTTCTTCTTCTTCTTTTCATTCTTCTTTTCATTCTTCTTCTTCTTCTTTTCATTCTTCTCATTCTTCTTTTCATTCTTCTTTTCATTCTTCTTATTCATTCTTTTCATTCTTCTTTTCATTCTTCTTTTCATTCTTCTTCTTTTCATTCTTCTTCTTTTCATTCTTCTTCTCATTCTTTTCATTCTTCTTCTTTTCATTCTTCTTCTTCTTTTCATTCTTCTTTTCATTCTTCTTCTTCTTTTCATTCTTCTTCTTCTTTTCATTCTTCTTCTTCTTTTCATTATTCTTCTTCTTTTCATTCTTCTTTTCATTCTTCTTCTTCTTTTCATTCTTCTTCTTCTTTTCATTCTTCTTTTCATTCTTCTTCTTCTTTTCATTCTTCTTCTTCTTTTCATTCTTCTTTTCATTCTTCTTCTTCTTTTCATTCTTCTTCTTCTTTTCATTCTTCTTTTCATTCTTCTTCTTCTTCTTTTCATTCTTCTCCTTCTTTTCATTCTTCTCCTTCTTCTTTTCATTCTTCTTCTTCTTCTTTTCATTCTTCTTCTTCTTCTTTTCATTCTTCTCCTTCTTCTTTTCATTCTTCTCCTTCTTCTTTTCATTCTTCTTCTTCTTCTTTTCATTCTTCTTCTTCTTCTTTTCATTCTTCTTTTCATTCTTCTTCTCATTCTTCTTCTTTTCATTCTTCTCATTCTTCTTTTCATTCTTCTTTTCATTCTTCTTTTCATTCTTCTTTTCTTTTCATTCTTCTTCTCATTCTTCTTTTCATTCTTCTTCTCATTCTTCTTCTTCTTCTTTTCATTCTTCTTTTCATTCTTCTTCTTTTCATTCTTCTTCTTTTCATTCTTCTTCTTTTCATTCTTCTTCTTCTTCTTCGTCGTGCCCCGTGACTGCCCAAATGAGTGAAGTGTGCGGTGATTCTAAGATCGACGGCACTCATCTGCATGTCATACTGACTGACAGTATTATTTCTCTTCCCCAGCAGACTCCAAGGGCATTTAAATTAAAGGTACAGTGTTCTGCACTAATATAAAGGCTCTCTGAAGCCTAGAAACCCTTTTAATAAGTTAAATTCGCAGCGAATAAATTCGCATCGAATCGAATTTCTCCCGCAAATTCGGCGAATCAGCCAAATTGAATTTTTGAATAATTCGCTCATCTCTAGTTTCTATGTACTACCTAGTTTGGTGCCTGTTTTTTTTTTTGCTATAGCACTAATATTGGGCACGAAGTATTACTTTCAGTGATTTCCTGTGATATTGTATGTTTGTACACTCAAGGTGGTGTTTCAGAGAGGCTAGGATTCTTGAGGAGGTTGAGGCAAAGAACAGTGGACCCATCCTATTCAGCGGCTCCTACGGTGGTAGCACTACACATAAATGACCATTACAAAATAATTAAAGCTAAGATAACTTGTAATGTTTTATGCATGGCATTTGAAGGAGATCAGGAGACAAGATGGATGCACAAACTGAATTCCCCAGGTCTAACAAGTATTTCTAATGGCTTCAGTCCCACCCAAAACCAGCAGGTTGAAACAAAACATGTGTAACACATTTGCTTTACTTTAAAGAACAGTGTAAAACAAATTTGTAAACTACGCAAAACATGTTATAGCATGACCAGCAACCACAGTCAGAATGCATCTTTATAAATAAAGGCATTGAATTGGCTTCACTACACAATCAGGTATTGTAATCCATGGGGGTTATTTAATTCAATTGAAGAGTGCAAAATCTCTGCACAGAAACCAATCAGCTTCCAGGTTTTATTACCAAAGCTTAATTGAACAAGCTAAAGTTAGAAGCTGATTGGCTACCATACACAGCTGCACCAGATTCTAAGTGCATTAGTTTTAGTAAATCTCACCCAATGTCTAGTCCAGGGGTCTCCAAACTTTCTAAACAAAGAACCAGTTTACTGTCCTTCAGACTTTAGGGGGGCTGGACTGTGGCCAGTGGAAGTAGAAATTGTCCTGGTATCAGTGGGAGTAAACAATGCTTCTTTGGTACTAGGGGGAGGGAAAGCACCCTGTCATTGGTGTCATTGGGAGGAATAGTGTCCTATGCTTGGTAATAGTGGAAGCAATAGTGCTCCAATGTTGGTGTCAGTGGGAAAAATAGTGCCTCATCATTGGTGTCAGTGGGAGGAACTGTGTCCTATCATTGGTGTCAGTAGGAGGAATACTGTCCCATTATTGGTGTCAGTGGGAGAAATAGTGCCCCATCACTGGTGTAAGTGGGAGGAATAGTATCCTATGCTTGATAACAGTGGGAGGAATAGTGTCCTGTCGTTGGTGTCAATAGGTGAAATAGTGCCTCATTGTTGATGTCAGTAGCAGGAATGATGCACCATTGTTGGTATCAGGGGGAGATATAGTGTCCTGTATCTGTGGGAGAAAAAGTTCCCCAAGGGTCGGATAAAGGCAAGCAAAGGGCTGCATCCGGCCCCCAGGCCACAGTTTGGAGACCACTGGTCTAATCAAAGGAAAATACTATAAATAAAGGTTTCTTTTTCAGAGTAAGCACTGACCTTTCCAGAGTCCTTAGTGCAAGTTCATTTTTCCAAACTGTACCAAATTAAAAAAGAAAAAAGCGCCATTTACAAAAAAACACCAAAGTGTCAACAGCATATCCCACCCAAAATAAATTTTGGCAACAATAATCCTAATTAAAAAGGTATGCGCTAATAACAAACTTATACAAAGGTGTATATCATCATCCAAAAAAACATTTAGTGTTTTAAATAAATAATTATAGTAACCAAACATAAATTAGTGTCCAAATAAATATATATTAGTGTCCAAAAAAAAAAAAAATATATATATATATATATATATATATATATATATATATAGATCTTCAGTGACTTGAACCAATTGTGAAAAATCCACCACCAAAGGAGATTAAATGAACTCACCAGAGCTAATGGCTGGTCAGATTATAAACCAGCAACAGCACTTGTGCTCTGGGAGCAATGAAACCGATGTCCAAATAGATATGGTGATGTTTCAGATACTTCCGGATAGTAATAATCACAGACAAACAACTTTGCAGCCCAAGCTCTTATGATGAACTTCTCCACTTTCTCATATCTCCATGAGAGCATGCAGTACACTCAGGGACAAAAAAGAGAACATAATGGTGCAATACGTTTTTTCATTTATTTCTTTAATAAAAAAGGTATAAGGAAACTCACAAACAAGGTGTCCAACAGACACCAGCTTCAATCGCAAAAAAGGTGAGATACAATTACCGCTCATCTCTCCCATACAGCACAGAACAGCAAGGCTCTCTAACGTCCACATCGTGTAGGCCACGCCCAACCGGTTTCGTCACACCGACGTCATCAAGGGGCGGTACAAATGGGAACGTCAGACAGCTCTTATAAATACCACCCTTCATCTACATAATTTTAACACCCAGCCAATCACTGCGTTCCTAGTCTCCTTAATCACGCCAGCTTGAACAGGTGTTTCCCAATTTAATTATACATATACACTCTACTACATAAAAAAGCTAAATATATATACCCTGCAGGTTTAAGTCAGCGCAATACCGTTCTCCTTCAAAAATCCCCACAAAAAATATATAAAATTATAGAAACATAAATATATGCAGAAAAGCAATATATACTCCATCCTGTGCATGGCTCTTCAAACCACAGAAAACCCTTAAAGGGCCATGCACAGAAACTTAAAGCACAACTCCTCTCAAAATCAAATTACAAACATTTATAAAAAATATAAACCAAATTAAAATACATTATATATAACAACCACTATATGTATATCAATATTTAAAGCAGATAATATCTATGTTTAAACCTCTTGAGACTAAAGATTCCAATTAATATATCCAAAAAGTCTCCTTTTTTGATATTTCTTTAATCAGATCTAAACAACTCCAATGACTTTTTACTCTCTCAATTCCATAAAAAAAATTTTAAAGATTCACATCTTTAATTTCAGTCTCAACCATTATTATTTTTTTTTTTTGTTATTAGCGCATACCTTTTTAATTAGGATTATTTTTCCAAACTGGCCTTTTTTTATTTCCATTACAGTGATTGTAAACTCTCACCTTGTAAAACAACCCATTCAGTTTAAAGTAGAAATGAAAGGCAAAACATTTCTGTATAGATATATAAACCATTATAAAAACCCTTTTCCCTTTTTTTATAAGTGATCACATTCCCCCAGCTACAAAAGAGTCGGGGGAGAAGAAGCAGCAGTACCCTGATCTTCCCAGTGAATGGCTGTGCAAGGGGGTCATGTCAGGACAAGTCTCATCATTGGAGGACAGCAGGCTCCCATCATAGCTAGAGTACTAAACACTGTGGGGTTGATTTACTAAAACTAGAGAGTGCAAAATCTGGTGAAGCTCTGCATAGAAACCAATCAGCTTCCAGGTTTTATTGTCAAAGCTTAATTGAACAAGCTGATGTTAGAAGCTGATTGGCTACCAAACACAGCTGCACCTGATTTTGCACTCTCTACTTTTAGTAAATCAACCACAGAGTGTTCTTCTGCTTAGTGTGATCAATTTGTAATAGGAAAGCAGAGGAACTGTCAGAAACACCAGTAATTTCACACAAAGGAAGTAATACAAAGAGAAGAGGCTACATTTTTACATGGTAGTAAAGGTGTACATGGTATAGCAGGCACATATCAAGATTATGAAATGTTGTGTTTACATTATTTATTTATTTCAGGTACTTATATAGCGCCGTCAATTTATGCAGTGCTTTACATATATATATTGTACATTCACATCAGTCCCTAACCCTCAAGGGGCATACAATCTAAGGTCCCTAACTTACATCCATACATACACACACTAGGGCCAATTTAGACAGGATCCAATTAACCTACCAGCATGTCTTTGGAGTGTAGGAGGAAACCGGAGTACCTGGAGGAAACCCATGCAGGCACAGGGAGAACATGCAAACTCCAGGCAGGTGGTGCCATGGCTGGGATTCAAACCAATAACCCTATTACTACCAGGCTGAGTTGCTAACCATTTAGCCACTGTGCTGTCCATTACTCTTTAATTTAAAAAAAGTCCTGAAGACCTGAAAGCCTAATGGGGTTAACTATGTGCAAATGAGTAGGAGCCACTTCCATTCTAGCTCATGGAATTTTTGTATTGCTCACATTGCAGTTATATTTATCTAAGATACTAGTTTTGTGCACTTTGGATGTGACTACAGATGTAACATATGAATCAAAGAGGTCCTGGCCTCAAAAAGTGAAGATCTGCTATCTTGAAGAAAGCATCTAAACATGTTAATTGCACTTGTGACATTAAACAATATGCTTAAAAGAGACATATGGGAATATTTATTTTTCAAATCATACTTACCTGGGTGGACATCATCGATTTGATGCTGCACCTGTCCCTCCGCCGGCTCTGAGGGTGAGAACTGAGCAACCAGACACCACCGATCGCTCATTTCTCCCTGCCGCTCTGACCAGAGAGCAGTGACTGTCAGTCACTACTGTCTGTTCTGCCCCCCAGCGCTCACTGGAGAACTGGGCTGTGGAGGAGGTGGGAGTGGCTGGCTGAGAGGCTAAGTCAAGGGCAAGGCCCGGCTTCTGGGTGGATCCTGACCATATGGTCACAATCTTTCCCCAGCCTGGACCGGATGAGTGATGTCAGCCAACAGTGGTCTGCTACCTACAGCTGGCTACCAGCTGTTGGCTGAAAATGGGTCACAGGAGTGCAGAACGAACTGCATTCCTGTGATCCACAGGAAAAGTACAGCCAAACCAGCTTTGGGTGTACTTCGCCTTTAAGCTGGCCATACACTAGTAGATTTTTGAACGAACATCTGTACAGACATTTTTATGAAAATTCTCAGTAAATTCAACAGCTTAATGAATGTTGTTCAAAAGTACTTAAAAATTCAATTTTGAAATTAATGTAATTTTCCAAGTGAAAACCAGATTACCAGTTAGACATTTAGTCTTTTGAAAAAAATATTCCATGTTCCTCCTTTGAATTTTCTCAGCACTATGGACAAAAACAAATGTTGAATTGACCCCACTAATGATTAGAAAATCAAATGAACCTCCTTAAAATTAAAATTTAATAATAAATAATAATAAAAAAGTATGCTGGTGTATGGCCAGCTTTATTCTTCAAATATAATTCATATGCATCCACTACTTAGTGGCCCTGTAATCTATTTTTCATGAAATTGCTTCTTACCATGTTTTTCTGCTTCCTTGCAATATCCCTCATGAGCCTCCACAAAAAGGAAACAAAATTATATAATCTATGGGCTGCTTAACACTTACAGATTGTCAGGGAATGCCTGAACAATTAATTTAGTCAGCTAAATCAAAAAAGCCACAGTGTATCCAGGGCAAAAATCATTTATAAAAATAATTTAACTGAATTAATTATTCCAAGTTATATTGCCAAGCAGAAATCTTTAAAGAAAACAAGATAAGATCAGTGTAAGTATAGAGTGAGGCTATTGAGAATAAATTGATATTTATTTACAATAAGTCACTTACAAGCAACATAAATATTAGGTAGATTGGGATATGCATAGACACTAAGGTATTTACGTAAAAGTTCTAAAAATGTCTGTAACAACAGGGTATATATAGTGAATTAAATAAAATAATTAATTTCCCCTTGTAGACAACATAACTAGTGATAACTACCTAGCAGACAATAATCTGCATTTTACGGAATTATGGGCATGTGTCTGTATGTCCTGATGGTCTAATCCTTTTCTGTCACCTCACTTGCTGTTGTATTGAGTGGCAGATAATACACTCATAAAATTTTGATAAACCTGGCGCAGAAGGTGTAATCTTTTCTATGATTGGTGGGCCAGTATACTCATCAACCCTCTGTTTACTTACATACTAGCTCAATTGGCCACCAGATGGCATAATCGGACAAGAAATGTATATTTCAGTTTTCCAGTGGAAATGGATCTTATAAAACAATCTGTTATAAAATCAATTAGTTTTTTACTGTAACAAGTTGGACTATGTGATTCTATCTAACATATACTGTATAGAATTCCTTGGAGAGTCTGGTGATTTCTAATTTATGGTCATTACTCTTTTGGTGTAGCAGTATTCAAATAAAAACGTCTAACTAAAGATATGGCATCATTTCATAATCAATTGATAATGGTATACATACAATTCTCACACTCTAAATTATTATTTGGTTATGGCTACATTATAAACCACTGATTTATAAAAAATAATGATTACAAAAACAACCATAACTATAGTAAGCTTAATAGATTCTTTTTAGATAATATGATGTTTCAGTATATGTATATATACACATCTGGATGGACTAGTGTCTTGATACCTACATTTCTTTCAGTCTTTTCCTAAAATGCTCCAATTATATCAAGATTTATATGATAACTCTTGAAATATGTAAATTCTTTTCAGACAGTTTCTCGCAGGGTGACGTTTTGTTAACAAGTGCTCACACAATGTCCTTCAACCTTTGGAACAATAGAGGAGCTATAGATGACCAAGGATATAGGATTGTTTATTCCCCTCCACCTAGGCAAACATACAATGTGTTTTCACAATACACATTTATGTGACCCGGAAGTCCTTGTAAACATTGGTCAGTTTCTCTCTGGTTGGTGCTACAGTATGGAAATATCAGAATCTCCATTGTCCAAAGAATTAGTTCTTTAAGCAAGCTTGTTTGCAGACCAAATTAATTCAATTTGTGCCTCTTGGGATAGTCAAATGGCAATGAAGTCCAAAATAAAAAGGATAAAATATATATATTTTCATCATATAATTTCTATCAAGATTTTGTCCCTTCACCAGCCTGTCACTGGACAATCAAAAAAGATGCAGCACAATGATAAGATCATTTCTCTGTCACTCTGTTCTCCACTCCAATCAGCATGTCACTTGTTTGTTAGCATAATTTTAATTGGCTCCTTGTGCTACTTCTCCCTCCGAACCCTGCTGTACAGTTGATTGCAAGAGGCTTATACAAAGTCAAATTCAGGTGCTTGCGTTATTTGAATTTGAAAAAAAATACATTAAATGAAGTTAACAGAACTGTATTTGTCTTTTAAATCTGCCTGGAAGTGAACTTTAACTGATCTAGCCCTGTACTGAATGTAGGTATTTTACTGTTTTCCAGTATTTAGGAATTAGTGATTTTGCTGCTACTATCAATGCTGTTTAATTCTTTTTTTTTCAAATAATTATAGTAATTTTCTATTATTTGGAAAAAGATTTCAGATTTCTTTTTTTCCTGATGGTATTTTCTTGTAAATGTTTTTCTTGATGCTCTTGTAATTGTGATCAAATAAGTCATATGTGTTTATGGTTTCTTTGGAGTGAACAGCCTCTCCAGCATTGTATGTTAGTTTCTAGAATAAATGTTGTACAATTGTGCATCTGATGTGCCACCAATATAATGGTTTAAAGGATAAGTTCACCTTTTGGAACATGTTACATGTTCCACCCGTTTTTAGGGTGGAACATGTAACATGTTCCCAAAGCTGCAGCCACTGTCTGCTGTGCCCCCCTCCCTGTGACTAAGGCCGGCCATACATAAGAATAATCAGCCAATTGTCGCTGTTAGTGGGGCAATGGCAACGGCCGATTTTCGTGGTTCCTCCCTATTTTGTTTATCGGGCATGCTGGAAAATTTGTGAAAAAATTTACCAATTTTCTAAATCATTGGTGGCACCATCGGATTACAGAATGAACAATGTTTTCTATTTTCAATCGAAAAATCGTTCGGAATTCAACTCATGTATGTCCTGCTTTAAGTACGGAGAGATGTTCCCTGTACCAGCTGTCACACGGCCACCTCATTCATTCACAGTGTTCTGTGAATGAATGAACTACAAGTCCCGACAGCCTTAGCGGCTGTCGGCTTGTATTTTTCAATGAACTACCATGGTGCTGTAGAGTGCCCTGGTAGTTCATTGATTCTTCCTTTCTGTATATCTGCTTGCCTGGGTGTGATTTGAGCCCATAAAAAATTAATGGGCTCAAATTGCACTGCAAAGAATCACATGCGATTTGAACAGGAATGCGGTGCGATTCCTATTTGAATTACATGTGGTTTCCCCCACCTCTCCTGTGTGAACTCATGCTTGTCATAGTGACTGCAGCCTGGGTTCACACAGGACGATGAGGGAAACTGCATGGGATTCGGGCAGGAATCATAACGCATTCCTGTTCAAATCACGTGATTCTTTGCAGTGCGATTTGAGCCCGTTCCTTTTGTATTGGCGAGTACTTGAGCACAAGCATCAGTACTCATACTTGCCAGTAAAAAACAGGTATCTGTGCATCCCTAATTGGCATATTACTTGGTCATTTTTCAAATATTTTGTATTCTGAACAAATAGTTGAGCAGACTTTTGAGATCCAGGTAATTAATATTTCTAGATTATTGGTGCTCTTGAAGTAGTGGAGTCTTGTACCATGTTACCATTAAAGTTTAAAGTGGTTGGAAAGGCTCAAGGTTTTTGCATGAAGGTGAAAAACCTTCTGTGCCCAGCAGCCCCCTAATACTTACTTGAGCCCCATCGTGATCCAGCGATGTGCACGAGAGCCTCCCTCTTCATTGCCTGATATAGCAGTGGGAGCCATTGGCTCTCGCTGCTGTCAATCACAGCTAGTGAATCAATGATGAGAGAGGGGTGGCAGGACTGAGCCGTGACTCTGTGTCAATGGACATGCTTGGGCAAGAGAAGAGCAGGATCAGGGCTGCTCTGTGCAAATGCATTGCACAGAACAGATAAGTATGACATTTGTTATTTTTTATTTTTTTAACTCCCTTAAATATCACTTTAGGTGCTACCCTTGCATTAATAAAGGTGCAAGCTTTCGGGACCAATTTGGGCCTGTCTAAGAGCTTTATATAATTCAATTATATTGTATCAAGCCTGGAGAGAGGATCTAATGGGTGTTGAAAGGCTTCATCAATAATAAAGTGTATCGAAGCCTAAAATAAAAAATTTAACATATTGCAGCTTACAAGGAAGTCCTTACATGTGCTGACTTAGTTTTCTTTTTTCAAGTTTTTTTCCTTTGTTTCATTTGGTGATTCTGCCCATAACACACCTTCAGTCCTAGGATGACAGTGTTAACTCACCCTACTGGATCAGGACAACTAAAACAAAATAGAACTCAACAGGACATGGTACTGTAGTCCTCTTAGTTAGGCCCATCAGCGGATCTGCTTGCTCAGCGGGGGATCTCTCTACTGATCCCCACTAAGCTAATGGATGACAGGTCCCTGTCCGCTCTGCCCGCTGTTTTCAATGGGGCGGTCGGATGGAAACAGACCGCCTGTCCATTTCCACCCAACTTTCATCTGATTTGATCCGCCAGACAGAAGGGGAAAGGATCCCGATCCATCTTTTTTTAGCCTACAAGATCGGATCGGTTGCCAGCGGGTGTCAGCGGACACAGGTCTGCTGACACACGTCGGTCCTTAGAGGGCTATGGATGGTCCGATCAGGTCTAGTTTTTCAGGCGGACCTGATCGGACCGTCAGTGTGAAAGGGGCCTTAGTGAGAAAAATTTAACTAATAAAAGTGCAGCAAGTGGAGAAAACATGGGAAGCTATCAGCTCACAATATTTCTGGCAATGTTACCAGGTATTTTTTTTCACATATTAAACAAATATAAGTAGTATTTATCAGATCCAATCGCTGACAAATTCATGCAGACTCCACCTCTGCAACATCTCCAAAATACGCATGTTCCTAACTCCAGAAACCACAAAGCAACTCATCCAGTCCCTTATCATATCACGACTTGACTACTGCAACTCCCTCCTCGCTGGCTTACCCCAACACAGGCTATCCCCGCTTCAGTCTATCCTGAATTCTGCGGCCAGACTCATCCACCTCACCAACTGCTCCATATCCGCTTCCCCCCTCTGCCAATCCCTCCACTGGCTTCCAATTGCCCAACGCATAAAATTCAAAATATTAACATTGACGTACAAAGCTGTTCATAACCAAGGGTGGACTGACCATTTGGAAACTCAGGCACTGCCCGAGGGCCCAGGGCCAGTAGGGGGCCCCATGAGATGCCCCTGGTAACTTTTTCACAGGCTTTTTTGAGTTTGAGCAAGGACACAGGACCCCATGATCCCCTATTGCCCATCAGTTGTCAGTCCACCCCTGTTCATAACACTGCCCCAAACTACATCACCGACCTGATATCCATCTACCACCCAACACTCACTCTCCGCTCGTCACAAGACCTCCTACTCTCTAGTTCCCTGGTCTCCTCCTCCCATGCCCCTCTCCAGGACTTCTCCAGGGCTTCCCCCATCCTCTGGAACTCGTTACCCCAATCCATCAGACTGTCACCTACCCTCCTCACCTTTCAGCGCACCCTGAAAACACATCTCTTCAGAGAAGCCTACCCTGCCCTCACCTAATTGCTGATCTCCTCCACTCTTCCCACCACTCCATCCCCCACAGCTATTTCCTCCTGTACCACTCTCCCCTCCCTCCTAGATTGTAAGCTCCAAGGAGCAGGGCCCTCGAACCGCTCATGTATCGCATTGTATTGTTATTGTACTGTCTCCCACTATAATGTACAGCGCTGAGCAAACTATTGGCGCTATATAAATACTGTAATAATAATAATAAGACCAAAAGGGACCAAACAAGATAAGTTCATAGTTCGGGTTTAAATTAGTCGATATAGGGTATCACGTACCAAAACTTTGAGCTCATGAAGGAAATACTGTACATTTGGATAAGTGTGATGATGTAGACAGGTAACTTCCTTTATATTTTAAAGGAACTTAAGGAGCCAATAAATTCTCTTTTTGTTATCAATAAAAATAATTTATGTGAAAGAGATATAACTAGTAGATGTTTGCATTAGCACCATGTACACAATATATCATCCAAACTTTCACCTTGTAAAGCAGAATCACTGAGTTCCCCATCGACTAATCAGATAAGTAAATACACGTTTGCCCGCTCACAGATTTAAGGTTAATTGCTCTGACTGGAAAATGGGAGCATTAGTATTTCTTACAAGTTAATGGGTAATTTCAGCCTGCCTGGAAGTGATTAAATTTCGTGCTGGTTTGGGGAGTTTTTTTTTTAATTGATTGAGTTGAGTTTGCGGTCAGAAAATGACGGTCAACTGCAGCTTATCTGTAATTATGTGTAACCAAAAACAGATGCCTCCCCTCTTTAATGGTGCGCTATATTGCTGAAGATGCTGTCACATGGGTGGACAGATGACTCCTGTGGCCACTGGCTGACGGCATCATGGTGAGAATCAGCATTGCCAAACTGCACCGTATCCCTTTATAACACTTAAACATAAGAAATTGGAGTAACTTTATTTTTTTATTGACTCTCATTTAATTTGTTTTTTATCCGCTTACATGGAGCATGGGGCCCAAGAACTTGCTGACGGCATGTGGAAGTGCTTAACAGGACGTCATGGAAATCATTTGATGCATTAGAAGCTCCTTTTTTTATTTGAAGTAAGCTATGTTGTGTGTGCTTGTAAAACCACCAGTGGTGTGTTTTCATCATCCGCAGAAAAGATAAAAGTTTGAAGTAATCAGCTTCTCCCCTCATTGCCTAAGACTTGGCATTTAAGACTTTCTGGGTTTCTAAACCTAAATGTAATGAGGCAGTATCTAAAGCAATTGAGCTAAGAGGGTCCTCTAAGTTTTGTCTTCTAATAAAATTTATTTTAGGAATTAGGAATAGGATCGTTTTACAACAAAAACAATTATTTGAAAAAAATGTGCATGTGTGTTGTTGAAGTTGGGCTTCAAAGTAGCTGGTCCCACACAAGTCTGCTCTGAAGATGTTGTTTCCACTAGTTTTATTATTATACAGTAAAGCATGCTTATTATACTCACTGTGAAACCTAAGGGGTTAATCCTCTGCATTATGTAAAAAGGCTGTTTGATCCTGTCTTCTCTATGTGCTAATAGTACGGAGACACTCTGCACATGCTAAGTTTAGTTAAACTGTTTAGTTTAGTTAGTAAAACTCCTACAAGATTAACCAGTGCTCAGCTGGACACTGATAGAAGTCACATGACTGCTCTAACTGCTGATGAGAAAAGGTATTTAGCAGTTTATATTTACTAAAATAATTGCATTTCCATGTTCTGTGTACTGTGGGAGACCATATATAGTGCATGCAGGATCTGGGGTCTAGTAACACTTTAAAACATTATTAACTTTCACACTTTCTAAGAGCAAGAGTTCAGGAGTTCAGGAACATAGTAGTCCACAAAAAAAAATAGAAACCCCACTTTTAAAAACTTCACTTTAAATAGCAAGTGAGGAATGTTAGTTTTTGGTGACTGAAACCCCGTTGAGGATACTTAGGTGTCAGGAACAAACTTGAATTTCAGTGTAGGCATCTATTGCCCTCTTAACTATTACATATCCTCTACATCAGTGGTAGGCAAACTTTCAGAGGTTGAGGTCTACCTGGAAAACATGGAGTAAAGCAAAGATCCTCTGGGGGGGGGGGGTTACTAGGTGGCACCCTTAAAAAAACAGCCCCCCCCACAGTAGTGTCCTCTGTCCCCCTTTACATCACCCTCCACTGTAGTGTCCTGTACTCCCCAATGCAGTGTCCTCTGCCCCCTTTATATCGTCCCCCCCTGTAGTGTCCTCTGCCCCCGCAGAAGTGTCCCACCCCATAACAGTGTTCTCTGTCCCCCACAAAGTGTCCTTTGACTCTCCATCCCTACAACAGTGTCTCCTGTGTCCCCCATAGTGTCTCCTAAACCCCCCCCCACAGTGTCCCCTGTGTACCCCCCCCCCCCCCCACAGTGTCTCCTGTGTCTCCTTCATATCACACACACCTGACACTACCTGCCAGCGTGTGTACAGCAGAGCGGAGATCAGAAGACAACACAGTGTTGGGTGAAAGGCAGGAGCAGGAGCTGCTGGAGTTCATATTACCAAGCTGGTGATTGGTTGCTAGGACAGCCTAGCAACCAATCACTGAGCTGCTTCCACTCCTGTCCCTGCCCTGCATACAGCACGATGCTGCCTCCTGCTTTCCGCTCTGCCGGTAACATGAGAGCGGTGGAGGCTGGGGGGAGGCAGAACTGCAGTCTCGATCAACCTGTCGGCTCCCTGTGGTCAACCAAGTGACTACAATCGACGGGTATCCAACCCTGCGCTACACCATGGGTGCCCAACGTGTGATCCTCCAGCTGTTGCAGAACTACAAGTACCATGAGACATTGCAAGGCTGAAAGTTACAAGTATGACTCCCAAAGGCAGAGGCATGATGGGACTTGTAGTTCTGCACCAACTGGAGGGCCACAGGCTCGGGCACCCTTGCCATACTCAAAAAGGTGTCAAACTCTATTTCATCATGGGCCCCATCAGTATTATGATTGCCTTTAAAGGGCTAGTTGTATTTGTAAGACTAGATGTCCAGAGCACCCCACTCTCTTCTTACATCAGATTTCAAGAGCCCCCCACCACCAAAAGTCAAGAGTCCTCTCTGCTGCCAACTGCTGAGGCAACGTGGGGGTGCAGCACTGTAATTTTCTGTAAAATTCAATACAATATGGCAACTTGGTGTGTAGAACATCTCCAAAAATGTCAACTTCTGCCTGTGTAATTGGTTCACTTATTTTTCCAGAAGTCTTCACAAAGTTAAAAGTGAGATTTTGGCACCCCCTGCAATGGAAATATAAGTTTTGGTAAGATATTCCCCAAGAGTTTACCACTTTTGAAAGGATGCAAACACCACAGCATTTCTCATTGAAACACAGAAATTGCTGATTATAATGAACAGACCCTCCAATTCAGAGTATGCAGTCAGTCTGATTAAACAAAGAGCTAATTTTTCACAGCAACAAAAGGTAGGAATCTGCTACAAAATTTGTTAAAACCCCTGCAATCTACATAGATGACCCAGAGGGGATTTTTTTTCAATGAAAGTAGAGTTACTCAAAGCCGACCATAAGACAAACAACCAAATACACAGTTCTCATAAATATGTGAGAGCTATTCTGTCCACCTGGTCCTGAGATTTACATAGCTCTGTCACATACCACAGTGAAACCTGATCTTTCTCCTACAGGTTGACTTTCATTTACAGGTCCTCCCATCATCTCCACCCTGTGTCTGGACAGTAAAAGGATAAGCAGCACACTAACTAACTCACCTCTGTGTCACTCTGCTCTCTCCTTCTATCAGCCTGCTCATTGTTATGCTTCAACCCTTCCTATATCTGAGCTCTGCTGTACAGGGACTGCAAAAGGCTGATACCAAGTCAAATAAAGGTACTTACGCTTCTTGCAGTAAAACAAATACATTTAATGATTTATTATAGCTTACAGAGATTAAATAATTGTGCCTCTTTTATATTTTCTTAGAACTCAGCTTTAACCAAACATAACTCCAGCAAGTAGTTCCAGTAACCATTTACTGAAATTATGTAAATTAAGGAGAGCAGCCCCTATGTTTTTTATGGTTTGACCCAAGACATCAGCACCATCATTTTTTGGACAGATTACAGCACTTGAAAATGTGAAAAAAATATAATTGAAATAACTAACTAATACTAAATTACTGTGTACAGTAATCCGTGCATCATATTTTTCATGCTAGTTATCCTTTAAATATTTCAGTTTTTCTTAGTGCTTCCATAAGGGCATCTTTTTTAAGAGTAGGCCTCTTGACAGACAGAGGACATCTGTGGAATAATAAAATCAATAAGAAGCTGTAAGATTTGAAGACATTCTAGGAAAGGTTAACAGGAGCACATGATGAATATCTGCTATAGTTTATGTCCTTGTTCCTTTCCCTTGATTCTTGTTTTCATAACAGTAAAACATGGCACTTGGGAGTTAGAAACTTACTCATCCGTGTCAAAATTAAACAGAAGAGTTAATTGGGATCAAAACTCCTGCTAACTTGAACTTCACTTCCAGAAGGAGTTATAGTTACTCTGTACGTTGTTCAAATAGTTGTTCTGTATAACTATTCATTTTAACAGTATTTTAAGTACTTTTTGGGGTGGAGGGCTATCCCAATTGTAAGATATTGTCATTATCCTTCAGAAAAATATTTAAAGAGGGCCTGAACTTTTTTCTTTGTACTGCATTGTTTGTGCTTTGTTGCACACTATGGTGTTTATTTATTAAAGCTGGAGGGTGCAAATTCAGGCTCCCTTCCGCAGAGAAACCAATCAGCTTCCAGGTTTTATTACCAAAGCTTAAGTGAACAAGTTAAGGTTAGAAGCTGATTGGTTTCTATGCAGAAGTCAGCCTGATTTTCCACTCTCCAGCTTTAGTAAATAAACCCTTGACTCTCTTTGTTCTCTTAGAGCAGCAGAAATGTGTTTCCTCATTTTGCAATTTCCCCTTCCACTACTGATGATCTGATGGGCTTTGAAGCTATGAAAAAGATTCAGCAGAGTGCACAGAATAAATGAAGCAGATGAAGCAGAAAAATCCTAGCATTGCCAGTCATCAGGTACAACTTCCTTTCTATCCAGGAGAACAGAGAGCTCCACAGTAGTGAAATCATCAATTCTCTGGTTAGACTAGCAGTCAGAGGCAGCAGTGCCTTACATCATCTCACACTGCAGATATACAGCCACAAGGCTCAAGACACAAGAAGTATACTGTCATTTTTCTGGGTTTCGGATTTGGCATAATTAACATTTCCAAACAGGGGCGGACTGACAACTCATGGGGCCCTCGGGCAATAGGGGATCATGGGGCCCCTGTGTCCTTGTTCAAACTCAAAAAAGCCTATGAAAAAGGTACCAGGGGCATCTCATGGGGCCCCCTACTGACCCTGGGCCCTCGGGCAGTGCCTGAGTTTCCAAATGGTCAGTCCACCCCTGTTTCCAAATGTTCCCTAAAAAGAGCAAATTTAAATTTTCAAGTTCAGGCCGCCATTGTTGACCTCTTTCTGAAAAATGTCTGGTGCCTTTCTGTCTCCGGTCATACCTCCTTATCTGTCAAAATGATTATATACTGTATATGTACACATAGATAGATAGATAGATAGATAGATAGATAGATAGATAGATATAGATATATATATGTAGTGGGGCCACTGCTGTTTCCCTTTTAAATAACTGTTTCCATTTTAAGACTGCATGCTGTCAGAAAGGCCTTGACTGGCTCAGCTCTCAGCAGTGCTGGAGTATTTGTGGGAGTTGCAGTTTCATCACAGAAGCAGACAATGTAACTTTATGCTGCACAGGACTACAGAGACCAGGAGGCTTTTTGCAAGGAGGAGGGTTGGTGAGCCAGGTGGGCCTTTGCAGAGGACATGTGGGAGCTAGTCTGCAGCCCCTACTGTTTAAGTACACTGACACTGTTTCCAGATCGGCAGCGGTTGCTAAGGACAATGGTTATCTACAGCAGCTGAAGTCAGCGGCAACTGCGATCATTGCTACCAGTCACCCGCTACGGCAGTTACTGACAGCAACGACATCTCCCACCACAGAGAGGGAGGTCAGAGTGTTGGAAATTGCAGAGGAGGCGTGTGACCATCCCAGGTGAGGTCCTCAGAGAATGGAAACACTAGCCAGAGAGGGAAAGCCCCAGTCATCATCCTTTCAAGGAGTTAACCCCTGGAGACTGTTCTTGGATGTGGTGAGCAACTGCTAACCAGTGACATGTCAGTCCTTAAGAGCACTAAACTGATTCGCTAACACAGGCCTGTGTAACACATAGACTCACACAGTGTTACAATCCCACAGTATACAAGTGAATTTGGGACTGAGCCTAAAGAGACGTCAGTTTAGCTGGGGACATATTACTGCTGTAGTTGCAGGGGGTTAATACTGATCTATAGCTATACTGGTATATACAAATATACATTAATATTGTGTTTATGGATGTTATTGTGCCAATTCTAGAAGGTTTGTGTATTCAGTACACTTAACTGCTATTTACCAAGTTAATTTGCAGTCTATTTTCAGAGTTTTACCTCTCTTATTAAACCTGTTATAAAACTTTCCACAAGGTGTACTGTTATGCTGTGGATCCAATATACAGTATATGGTTCATCACTGAAGTAAGGACAGAAGTGCCTGTTAACTCCAGCAGCTCCTTCGGGGGTGAGCGCTACTTTTATATTTATATACTGTATATATATATATATATATTTATTTATTTATTTTTTAAACTCATGGTAATAATCTTTATCTTGTCTCAATCTTTATCTTGTCTCATATATATATATGGAATATACTATATAATATACATTGAAGGAAATAAGTATTTGATCCCTTGCTGATTTTGAATGGTTGCCCACTCACAAAGAAATGGTCAGTCTAAAAATTGAATGGTAGGTGTATTGTAACACTGAGAGACAGAATAGCAACAAAAAATTCAATAGAAATGCATGTATAACACATTCTGCACTGATTTGCATGTTCATGAGGGAAATAAGTTTTTGATTCCATTCAGAAAACATGACTTAGTACGTGGTGGCAAATCCCTTGTTGGCAATCACAGAGGTCAGACGTTTCCTGTAGTTGGCCACCAGGTTTGCACACATCTCAGGAGGGATTTTGACCCACTCCTCTTAGCAGATCCTCTCCAAGACTTTAAGGTTTTGTGGCAGATGTTTGGCAACTCGAACTTTCAGCTCCCTCCACAGATTTTCAATCATATTAAGGTCTGGAGACTGGCTAGGCCACTCCAGGACCTTAATGTGCTTCTTCTTGAGCCACTCCTTTGTTGCCATGGCCATGTGTTTTGGGTCATTGTCATGCTGGAACACCCATCCATGACCCATTTTCAATGCCCTGTCCGAGGGAAGAAGGTTCTCACCCAAGATTTGACAGTACATTGCCCCATCATCCCTTTGATGTGGTGCAGTTGTCCTGTCTCCTTAGCAGAAAAACACCCCCAAAGCAGAATGTTTCCACCACCATGTTTGATAGTTGGGATGGTGTTCTTGGGGTCATAGGGAGCATTCCTCCTCCTCCAAACATGACGAGTTGAGTTGATGCCAAAGAGCTCAATTTTGGTCTCATCTGACCGCAACACTTGCAACCAGTCCTCCTCTGCATCATTCAGATTATACAGTTGTGACCAAAATTATTCAACCCCCAATGCTGTAAAGGGGTTTAGGGACTATAGTGTACATTTGGAATTGTATTCAGAATCAAATCCTACAAGGACGTTGTAACTACCCAAATGCAACTAAAATGACATCAATTGTTTATGTAATACAGTAGTAAATGGTTCTTATGTGGTTTCTTCATTGCCACAATTATTCAACCCCTTAAAGACTACCACTCTGAAGAACAGAGGTTCATACAGGTGCTTTCCATCAGGTATTGAAAACACCTGTGGATGTCACCGAGCAGCAATCAAGCATAATAAGCACCAATTAGGCAGCTTTAAAATGACTGTGATACTCAGCTCCTTCTAGACATTTACTGGTGTGGTTACAAACATGGTGAAGGCAAGAGAATGGTCCAGGAAGACAAGAGAAGAGGTGATTTCTCTTCACAGGAAGGGCAATGGCTATAAGAAGATTGCAAAGATGTTAAACATACCAAGAGACACCTTAGGAAGCATCATTCGCAAATTCAAGGCAAAGGGCACTGTTGAAACGCTACCTGGTCGTGGCAGAAAGAAGATGCTGACTTCGACTGCTGTGCGCTACCTGAAGCGTAGAGTGGAGAGAAGTCCCCGTGTGACTGCTGAGGAACTGAGAAAAGATTTGTCAGATGTGGGTACAGAAGTTTCAGCCCAGACAATAAGACGCACACTGCGTAATGAAGGCCTCCGTGCCAGAACTCCCAGGCGTACCCCCTTGCTGTCTCCAAAGAATAAGAAGAGTCGACTGCAGTATGCCAAAAGCCATGTGGACAAACCACAAAAGTTGTGGGATAGTGTTCTGTGGACTGATGAAACAAAATTAGAACTGTTTGGGCCCATGGATCAACGCTATGTTTGGAGGAGGAAGAACAAGGCCTATGATGAAAAGAACACCTTGCCTACTGTGAAGCATGGTGGAGGGTCAATCATGCTTTGGGGCTGTTTTGCTTCTGCAGGTACAGGGAAGCTTCAGCGTGTGCAAGGTACCATGAATTCTCTTCAGTACCAGGAGATATTGGATGGAAACGTGATGCAGTCCGTCACACACCTGAGGCTTGGGAGACGTTGGACCTTTCAACAGGACAATGATCCCAAGCATACCTCCAAGTCCACTAGAGCATGGTTGCAGAGGAAAGGCTGGAACATTTTGGAGTGGCCATCGCAGTCACCAGACTTAAATCCGATTGAGAACCTCTGGTGGGACTTAAAGAAAGCAGTTGCAGTGCGCAAGCCTAAGAATGTGACTGAACTGGAGGCCTTTGCCCATGAAGAATGGGCGAAGATACCCGTAGATCGCTGCAAGACACTTGTGTCAAGCTATGCTTCACGTTTAAAAGCTGTTATAACTGTAAAAGGATGCTGTACTAAGTACTAAGATTGAATGTCACTTGGGGGTTGAATAAAACTGATAATGCTGTGAGCACAGAAAAGACATTTGTGGTTATTTCATTATAACTGTTATGTTATATTTGTCTGACCTACAAGTGCCTCTTTAATGTAAATGTAAGCAAGATGACTGAATGATCAAAAGCAATGTCAAACTGGCCAAAACACTCAATTTCAGTGGGGGTTGAATAATTTTGGTCACAACTGTATGTGGCAAACTTCAGACAGGCCTGGACATGTGCTATCTTGAGCAGAGGGACCTTGCGGGCACTGCATAATTTCAATCATTGTCGGCATAGTGTGTTACCAATTGTTTTCTTGGTGACTGTGGTCTCAGCTGCCTGGAGAACATTGACAAGGTCCTCACATGTTGTTCTGGGATGATTCCTCACTGTTCTCATGATCATTGACACTCCACAAGGTGAGATCTTGCATGGTACACCAGACCTAGGGAGACTGACAGTTGTTTTGTGTTTCTTCCATTTTTGAATGATGTCACCTTCTCACCAAGCTGCTTGGCAATAGTTTGGTAGCCCAGTCCAGCCTTGTGTAGGTCTACAATCTTGTCCCTGACATCCTTGGACAGCTCTTTGATCTTTGCCATGGTGGACAGTTTGGAATCTGATTGTTTGATTGCTCCTGTGGACAGGTGTCTTTTATACAGGTAACAAAATGAGATTAGCAGCACTCCCTTTAAGAGACTGCTTCTAATCTCAGCTTGTTACCTGTATGAAAGACACCTAGTAGCCAGAAATCCTGCTGAATGATAGGGGATCAAATACTTATTTCCCTCATGAACATGCAAATCAGTACATAATTAGTTAGATATGCATTTCTTTTGAATTTTGTGTTGCTAGTCTAAATCTCCCATTCGATTTTTAGACTGATCATTTCTTTGTGAGTGGGAAAACATTAAAAATCAGCAGGGAATCAAATACCTATTTCTTTCACTGTATAGTGTGTGTGTATGTATATATGTGTATATATATATATATATACAGTATATCCACTGCAGAACTATAATCATTTTTTACTTTTACAAAAGCTCATGTGAACAGCGCCCCTATACTACTGTTGGCTGCTGTTGCCATCTTGATATGTACAGTCAGGACAGATACAGGGCTATTCTCTGTATTATACAATATCATACTTTCTGAGATGGGAATGAGAGACCCTTGTTAGCAAAAGTATGTAGGCATAGGACACACCCCCTGCCATGCTCCCTTAACCACTTGCCTACCGGGCACTTATACCCCCTTTGTGCCCATGCTAATTTTCAGCTTTCAGCGCTGTCACACTTTGAATGACAATTGTGCGGTCATGCAACACTGTATCCATATGACATTTTTATATTTTTTTTCATACAAATAGGGATTTCTTTTGGTGGTATGTACTTGCCGCTGGGTGTTTTATTTTTTGCGCTATAAACAAAAAAATTGCAAAAATTTTGAAAAAAAAAAGTTTTCTTTGCACTGATTGGCAGCACTGATAGGCACTGATAGACGGGACTGATGGGCACTAATAGGCGGCACTGATGAGGTGGCATGGATAGGCAGCACTGATGGGCACTGATAGGCGACACTGATGAGCTGGCACTGATGAGGCTGCACTGATATGCAACAATGCTGGGCACTGATAGGCGGCACTGATAGGCAACACTGATAGGTGGCACTGATGGGCGGCATTGATGGGTGGCATTGACTGACGGCACTGACTGGTGGCACTGCTGGGCACTGACTGGTGGCATTGCTGGGCACTGATTAGTGGCACTGCTGGGCAGCACTGCTGGACGGCACTGATGTGTGGCACTAATGGGCACAGGTGGGTGGCACTGATGGGCACAGGTGGTTGGCACTGATGGGTACTTGTGGGCGGTACTGCTGGGCACAGTTGGGCGGCACTGGTGCGTGGCACTGCTGGACACTGATCATCAGGGTACTGATCATCAGTACCCTGATGATCGGTGCCGATCCATCCTCTGACAATTGGCAGTTACCGGCAGTACTTTCCTCACGCTGTGACAGCGTGAGTAAAGTGCAGCCGATAACCAGCAACTGCATTTACTGGTGATTTGCTGTGTCATTGGACACGGCTAAGCACGTGGTAAAAGGCCGCTGTGATTGGCCTTTTACCACATCATGTGATCAGCTGTGTCTGTAGGACACAGCGATCATGGAGATCGCCGGGTGCGCGCCCCCGGGGGTACGCGGGAGGGCGCGTTCTGGGAGGGTGTCATATGACGTCCTCCAAGAACTGGCCGGCCGCAGTGAAGCCGTCATTCGGCTATCTGCGGTCGGCAAGTGGTTAAAGGAGAATTGTACAAATAAAAAGATTGGCTAAACCCACAAGTGCTTTTATACCACTACTATTCCTTTATATTGGCTTCTGGAATTTATAAATGCAGTATTTTAGAAATTGGATGAAAGGTTTAGCACTATAAAACACTTTTTGATAGATAAGTATTGCATTTTATATACAATTATATACATCAGAACAAAATAAGGGACAAATGAGGAGAAAAGAGGGACAGAGGTACTTGAATGAGAGACAGCCCCTAAAAATCAGGGACTGTTGGGAGCTATGCACAATATTACTTAAAGTGTTACTCAGCCCACAACAGTAAAATCAGTCTTTATATGCAGTGAAACATGCCTATTATACTCACTGTGGAATCCTCTACATTGTGCAAAAAGGATGTTTGATCCTGTCTTCTCTGATCCTCCCCTTCTTCTACTGTCCCCAATCCATTTCCTGATAGAACAGAGCCTTGGGGGCAAGCTTCATATGCTCAGTTTGGTGTGTATTGCTAGAGAGCTTTTTTTTTCTTGGGAGAGTGCATGTGTTCAGCACAGGGCCAATCAGCGCTGTCCAGAGGGTCAGGGGTCCTGCATCCTCATAGGACAGTCAGAAGAGAATGAAAACACCTCCTACAAGCTTTAACCAATGCTCAGCTGAACACTGATAGAAGTCACATGACTGCTCTAACTGCTGATGAGAAAAGGTATTTAGCAGTTTATATTTACTAAAATAATTTCATATCCATGTTCTGTGTACTGTGGGAGACCAGATATAGTGAATGCAGGGTCCTGGGTTTAGTAACACTTTAAATTCGGCTCTTCCCCAGCTCAGACCTGGACACTGATTGCCTCTCCTGAGGAGTTTCTGAATTTGAGCATACCCTAAGATAAAGGGTCCACACAGATGAGTACCTATTTTTAAAAGTTAATGTACAAATAACCACCTACGCATTATGATTAGCAAATAAAAATAACAATAAAAATGTAAATGCAGTGCATCACTTCCGGTGGAATATACACTGAGGGATCAGTGGCTTCTGCAAGATCAGACCGGGATTGCCTGTATGTTTTGTAGTATTTTTATGGGCATAATCCTTTATATGATACCATTCTTCTTCTCTCTTTTTTTAAATGTATGCCGTTATCACCTTTGGAAATCTATTAGGATTGCTGGAAGTAACAACGCTGATAATAGCCAAGCAGGAGATCTCAGCTGTCCATAGGAGACCACAAAGCGCAGGTGACATTTCTTGTTGTATAAGAAGGTCAATGAAATCTGGTGAGTGAGGAGATAAAACACATATTGGTGGTGGCACATTGGAAGGTGAGATCAGTGTACAGAGCACTTTTATTGAACTTTCATATGGACTTTACATAATTTTATGGTGTTGGAATCGATGGAAGTACACACTATTTGGGACTTTGCACAGTGATTTGTTTTGAATATAGATACATTTTTAAAAATAATTTCCTTTATGAGATTTGCACATTGTATTGAGTGTTGATTTGCAAGCGCTCTCAGGTGTATGTAATATTTTAAAAGTTGCCTTACGCTGTTTGACTTTTATCAGGTTCCTGATACACTGGAGAAAATTTGCTTAGCAGGCGTTCCTGTCAGCCCCCTCCCACCCAACATCATATCATTGAAAAGTCAAAGAAGCTAGGAGAAAAATGTCAGCTGAACAGTGACTGCATTCAGTCAGATGTGTGGGTATTCTGGCCGCCACAGTATCAGAATACATTAGCCCAGCAGGGAGGTTTATGGATTGTGGATAGCATGGATGGAGGAATCTGTTAGATTCTAACAGTGTATGGCCAGCTTAGGAAGAGTGTTTTGGCTAAGGAGTGCCTCTAGCAGAGAAGTCTTGACCATGGAATTCTGCAACGAGGTATGCCTCTGGAACACCCCCAGGTTTGACCCACTAGTAACAACTCAGATGTACTTGGTTGTACCTGGAGAAGACTGTGTGACAGAGGTATTACAAATATACTGGCAGCTGGTGTTCTAGAAGATGAGACAGAGGTGGCTAGATGGAAGAGAGAGATGAAGTTGGATCTAGGCCAAGCCAAGGTCAGTGTTGTCAGACTGAGTGCCAAAATGTCAGCCAGGAGCAAGATCTGATTCAGACTGTGTTCAGCAGAGGTCAGCAGAGAAGGAAGGGTGCCAAATTGATTTGGAGCCAAGAGATATAGAAGTGTTAACTCAGGTCAAGTCAAGGGAGTGAGATCAGATCAGAAACCCTTAGGACACACAAAGCCGATTTCCTAAGCACAGGGCTCTTGCAAGTGCTTACTAAAATAGGCCTTCTGATGTAATGGGCATCTGAAAGCATATACACCCTAGTTTTTTTCAATCAGAAATAAAGTTTTTTTAATAAACTTAGATTCCAGAGTGTTTGTGTCACATCATCAAAATACAGCAGATCACGTTTCATTGGGAAATACAGTGATACAAATTATATAGTGAAGAAACATGGGCTCACCCCAGCTAAGGTAATCAAACCGTTGAGCAATCTATAACAGGAAATCCAAGCCATCATACATATAAAATAAAAAAAAGTAACAATATCCAAGGAATACCATGAAGACCAAGCAGTGAGTCTAGAAAATGCAGCCCTGACCCAGCAGTCGATGCAAGACAAACTCCTCCGGGGCTAGGCCTGGCATAGAAAACCTGTGCAGAGGGAGATGAGACAGAAAGGAGCTTCCAAGTACAGTATTCCAAGGTCAATTTTAATAAAATCGATTAAAAACACTTACAGTGTAGCAGTACAAACAGACCAGAAATTGATTACTTTGTATGCATTTTCTGCACATCATCACCCTGTGACTCTAGGAATGGACTTAATAATAGGGTTTTTGTAGCAAAGAGAGAGAGGAGGACTGCTATTTGCAGTCTCACAGGTAAGTTGTTAAAGTAACGCACTCCATGCTAGCCAGATAGCAGTTTGTTGTTTTATTTTTTAGGCTGAGTAGCAACCTGGGATGAGTAAGCCTGTGAGTGAGGCAGGAGTTCCGCACAGAAAAGGCTAGGGAGGTTCTGAAAATCAGAGCTTCTGGAGCCCTCCCACCTCTCCAGAAACCTGAAAGCTTTCTGGAGGAGGGATGGAGTGGGGGGGAGCTCGGATTTGCATGCTTAAGAGACTTTGGTCAATCCCCTGGGAGGAAGCTGTGTATGGTGACCAAGGCAACCCTTAAGACTCACAGAGCCTGGGAGCAGTTTGGCAGTAATGGGTGAAAGATAGAGTGAGCGGCTGGAGTGGGAGGGGGCCCAAGGAAGAGGCCTACCTACATGCAGGTGCTGGAGAAGAGGATCTCCACTGTACAACCTTCTCCAAGGGAGGATATCCAGAGCAACAGGGAAGGAGCCGGCCTAGGAAAGGCTTGAAGGCAGCCACCAACCCATTAAGCTATCAGGAGAGGACAATATAAGTACTCTTACACACCCTGGGCCGGATAGAGGGAAAGGGTAGTTAGGTGGAGGACCCAACTAGCTTCTCATCCAGGGCTGCTGTGTTAAATTGGCAGTTTCTGGGGCCCCATGCATCTGGGTGAAGAGGAGCATTAATCTGGGGTCTGAGGAGGTACACCAGAGAGCTGGAAAGCTCTTAAAGGAGAGACTATTTTGTCTACACCTGTACATAGTTGCTAAGGAGTTTGTCTTCAAGTTTGCATCCCATACACCCCTCAACACTGTCCAAGTTCTAAGCTCTAAGCCCCTTAATAAAACAACAACAAAAAGACAATTCAAGGACTGTTTACTGACACCTTTGTGCAAAGTTTGAAAGAAAATGCCTGGCTGTACAGGGCTTTAGGGGGACCCAAATCTCAGTGACTCCTACCAGGGTAGTGCTACATTAATATCAGGGCTTGTTTACACCACAATATGTTTGCTAACATTCATTATCACATAGCACATTTTCACACTGTATATGTACCTGCAATTCATTTCTAATTACACCTTATCACACATATACAGTGAGCTGAAGTGCACTGCATTGCAGGGATGTAAATGTTTTGTGCTTACAGAGAATGAAAGGGCTGCCTAGAGCAACACACCCCAACACATGAATCATGTGGTAAAACTTGACATGAGTCATGGCATGACTGCACCTTCATTGCTGATTGGCTGGGGTATTAAAAGTATGGTTTATTTCTCTGCATGATATTGGGGAAATATTATATATATGTTTAGCACTACTCCTGTAGGAGCCACAGCACTACTGTCTGGGTCTTCCCCAAAAACTTTGCCCCACAGCTAGGCACATAGGCACATTCACATGTTTCTTCAATGACCAGTCTAGGGGTGTTTTTATTGTTTTTATTTTTGGAGAACTTGGATAGGGTTGAGAGAATTAGGTAGGATGTTCCAAAAACAAGACCTATATACAGTTGAGGTATTCTTTTGGATAAGCTATGATGAAGTCCATGAAACAAACAGTAGACTTCAGCTTTAAGGCAGTGGTAGTAGTAGTAGTAGCAACTAGAGTCCCTTTGGGTAGGAGATTAAGTGGAAAAAGCTCTTCAGAACACCAGCTGGTGACCCCTTCAGCTAGACTCACAGCTGAATCTCTAGCACCAGAGGAAGTTAAGTAGCACGCAGTCTCTAAGATCCTTTAGGGGTGTCTGTATTCATAACGCCCAAGAGCAGATGGTTGCCATCCTCCATGATATCAGACCAGAACCTCAGTAGACAGCCCCTTAGCCAGCTTAGGCAGATCCCAGATCTTAACATTCATGCCCTCAGGTCACCCACCTGTGGCTGCACAGCAGTAGATCCAGCAGCATTGCTTGGGAGGACAACATACCCCCTCCAGGTTAAAAGAATCCTATACAGTAAAGACCCAGAACTCAGTGTGCTCACTGAACATATACAGTTACTCAGCACTCAGCATGCCATCAGAGCCTTTCTCTCTGGGATAAGTCAGGGCTGTATCAATATTCATACTGCCATCTGCATAGCTCCACACCTATTATCCAGAATCTTCTCAAGCTTTCTGGATGCAGAGAGAGCTAACAGCCTAGCTGCAGCTGATCATACTGAGCAGACCTAACTAGTAGAACACAGCAACACTGATTACAGTGTGCAAGTTATGCTTTTACTTAACAGCAATTACAACCACACTGTCTACAGTGTGACAACTAAATTTACCTATCAAAATACAAACTAAATCTAACTATCTAAACCTAGCACCTATCTAGGAGTGTGCTACATATGTATTGCTTCCTAGGGGTTAATGGTTGGCGAGGACGTGAACTCTGGGGGAAGTTAACAAAAAAAGGCAGGCAAATAGTAAAAGATAGTCTGTGGTCCCCATGCAGCTGATCTTTCAAAAATGACTCACTTACCATGTCTTGCTCTGCATTGTGTGTCATGGTAGAGACAGGCCTTTGCTTCTTCTTGTTGATGCCTCCAGCAAGAAAAACAGCAGCACAGCAGTGGTGTCATCAAATCTTACTGAAAATCTCCTGTGTTAATTTCTAAATGTTCCCTATAAGAAAGGAACATCTTTTCCTTTTGAGTTTTGATCCACTTTAAGACATTAGAGGGTAGCTGGACTTGCAGGCACAATTCTACTGTCCTGCCAATGGTGGCCTTATAACGCCATTTATGCCTATGTGGTGGAAAGGTCCTACCACCCATGGCTCCATCTTAAAAGGAAGAAAAGCATGATGGGATAGGTTGTGTCACCTCTATTCTCCTCCAATACCTCCTGCAGAAACATTGCCACTGTTAAATAGGAGGTGGAGGGCACACTTTGGTTTCTTTGTCCTAGTCACTAGAGTAACCTGTCTTAGCATTGGGTAGATAAATATATATATATATATTAAGTGCTGGGGAGACCTGGAGTTCTGCTTTTAAAGCTACTCTACCCTGACAATTTAATTACTTTCAACACAAAATATTCATGTTTGACTGAAGGAAAATAGCACATTCCCAAAAAATCACCGCAAATGGAAATTTTTTTTAAATGGAAATCCCATTGTAGCTGAACATTTTGAACTTTTTAAGTCACTGAATCATTGAGTCCATGCCTGATATTACTTCCTCATTACTCTCCAGATATCCAGCCAATTGCCTCCATATATAACTCCCATAACGTCTCCACCATGCATGGTTCTGTAGAATGATTCACACAAAATATTTAAACTTGGTCATAAATACACCCAGAACACACACAGAATCCCCTCGTCGGGCTTTATTGGTTTATAAGGTGTTTCATGTATTGTGACGAAGGCCTCCACCTGGCTGCACCAAATGGACCATATTTCCTTCCCGTCATCTTCCCATTCCACTTAAACTAATTCTTGATTTCACAGCCTATTTATGACGGAAAATAAACTGTGATCCAAATCTTTCTTCTCTGTGTGGAGGTGTAAAGGGCTCATGGTCTGTTCATTCTATGGCACACTGATGTTTCTGATTAGGTATATATGGGCTGTGCAGACTCACCTAACAATTGGTGCTAAAAACCCTTCAGAATTGTCTTAATCTGACTCATTCTGCACTCCCTGCAGTTGAATATAAAAAACAGAGCACAATTCACCTCTATTGCTTGGAGTACAAGTGTTTTAAGCCTATAAAAGAATAACGGGCTTATGGAAATCAGGTTCCCACACAAATTCAAATCGATCAGTCAGCAACTCAGTCATTTAAAGCCCCACTCTACTTTTCCCTTGACCCTCCAATCTCTCTACTTGTAGAATAAACATAGAAAGGGCAATTTGTGCAAAATGCATGAAGGTTCCCTTATGTTGATGTCTGTTTGTCTGTGCATGCCAGTTATACAAAAAAGCCACTTGCACAAAAACTTTCACAGATTTTTTGCTTTGTATTTTCATTGAGCAGGCAAGGTCTGAGATCTCAAGTTTCTCAAGCTTTTGAGTATGTTGAGTCACTCTCTTGCAATAGCAAGGATTTCATTGTTCATGACCCTAATCTGGAAATCCATAAGTAAACAATTTAGGAGATGGGTCAGCCTCAGATGATATAATACCTGGGTAAAAACACATCCGGCCAAATACTCATTAAGTATAAAATACGTCAACTTTCGCTCAGTACACTTCTTCCTCTTTTGCCCAAAATGTAATCTTCCCCATATCAATCTACCACACTGTAAATTGTTTTACAGTCATATCTCTAGTTTTCAAGACCAAGTTATTGGCTTGGTATAATTAATGTGCAAAATCCACAGAATTCCTTCTGTTTCATTATCATTGACCCCTGAACCAGCAGTTCAAGTCAGATGCACCACTTCTTCTCAGGTTTTCTCATGGTAACGTATTAGCTGTTACCCAATAGAAGGCTTTCACCAAAAGGATATACTCCACCCCTCCCAAATCTGATACTGCTCTGGATGAATTTATTAGATCTTCTAAATGGAAATCTTGACACTCTATGATGAAAAGAACCAATGTCTCTTTAAAAAATGGAAATCTGCCCTCTCCAGTTACTGCATCCGATCCAGTATACCTAATATGTTATCAATTACTTGGTTGACTCCTATAACCCTACAAGTTACCCTTAATGTTTTCCATTTGACCATTGAGAGAAAGTAAAGAAAGTGGTATGCAAGCTCAAAATTTAATTGACACTGCAAGTCTGAGATACTTCCCATGCGACAGCGACTGAGTCTGTCACTAGCACTTTAAAAAGCAGAAAATCACATGTTCACTTCTAATGGTTGAATGGATTGGTGAAGAAGTGACGGATAGGTTAGTATATGCCACTGAGAAGGGGGGAGTTTAGTGATCCTGTTACTTTGCTGTATATGTGAAAAGTAGAGATTTTAATACTGACTTTTATATGGTAAGGTCTAGCAGAACCCTGGACAACTGGGAAGGGTGCTGACATGTCTTTTTTTTTTTTTTTTAGTGCATGTAAGGCCAGCTAGGAGTAGACAGATTTAACCTATAGGAAATAGGAGGGGGATTGTAAGTTTAAGGAGAGGTTGTAAGGAAAGCTGAAGGAGGGGAAGAGTTTGGAATCTGGGTCTAACTTGCGGCCTTGTGAATGCCTTCCCCTTTGGCAACAGGCAGAACCTGTTCTCCCAAGTGGAGCTTATCAAGATAGCTTGATAAGGCCTATAGAAGTGGAACTCAGAGCAACACCCCTGTAGTGGGCGATGGATCTGGACTGGACAGCCATAAAAGTTGAAAGTAACATTTGAACAAGTTAATGTTGAACATTGACTTGCTCTGAACATTGGACTGTTACTAACAACTTTCTATTAGGTACAGATAAACATGGAAAGTTGGAATCAGGCTTATTCTTATTGGAATGGAGTATAAACCTATACCATTGACAATGATTATAGTTGTGTATCAGTCGGTTAAGAGAGTCACCCATTCAGTGAGCAATGGGGTCGACCTGCAGTGCTATGCACCAGTAAGCCCGGGACCCCCTGGGGTTTATTTACTAAAGCTGGAGAGTGCAAAATCAGACTCACTTCTGCATAGAAACCAATCAGCCTCCAGGTTTCATTGCCAAAGCTTCATTGAACAAGCTGAGGTTAGAAGCTGATTGGTTTCTATGCAGAAGGGAGTCTGATTTTGGACTCTACAGCTTTAGTAAATAAACCCCCCTGTGTCATGGAGGCCCAGTTTTACAGTTGAATTCTCTCGTAAACTAGGTCTGGAACCATCAGAATCACAGGGGCCCTTCTCATGTGTGCGTGTATGGGTTCTTCCCAATGTGTCCTGAAGGCTGAAGCATAGTGAACCAGATTGTTTGTTTACAGAGTCTCAGACCATTCTTTACTAAAAATGCACAATCTGATTGAACCATGAGCTAGTAATATAGGGAAGCAGAAACTTGCTCAAAAGAGCAAAGTGTGGATCACAACTCTGAGGAAGTTGCAGAGCACATAGTGCACATCGCAAAAGACAGGGCACTGGATATTGGGTCAGCGAGAGATGGAGGAGCTTGGCTTCTAGATACAGGGCTCTGTTTGTTTCCCATGGAAGTATGCTATTCTGCTGAATTGGAGGCACCAAGGTACTGCTGCCTGTTTGCCCTGAGTGCCTACAGGTATTGTCTGAAGCCACCTCCTGCGTGCATTGCAGTCTCTGCCTAAGTTTTCTGTTCTGCATTCTGCCCTAGCAAAAAAAGCATCAGGAAGTACAGTTGGGCTGGGACGTGAAGAAGTTTCGAATTGTTGAGAAGAGATTTCCCTATGAGCAAGGAGTGGTGTCAGAGTCACTATTTGGACTTCTATTCATGACCACTCCTGCTGGTACGGAGGCACATGAAGAAGCTGAGAGTGGATTTGGCTGCCTTACCTTCAGAGTCAGAATGGACAGGCTCTGGTGTACAGGGAGTCACACAGCAGCAGAGTCGTTGGAGGTGGGTCCACCTGGCAAATCACTATTGAATACAGAGAAAGTAATCACTGATACCATGTATTTGCTTTCTGTTTCTTCTCATGATGAGAGATCATTGGCCACTGAACTTACCAAGACTCCATGATCAGTTCATCTTGAAACCCAAAAGGGTGCCAGAATTAATTTGTGCTGAGGAGGAAAATTCTTGGAGTTTTTACCCTGCAAGTCTGTCTCTGAGTTAAAACCCACAGAGCAGCAGACTCCAGACTCATACTTACCTCCAGGAGAGGGGTTTCAGCAACAACTTACCTGCTTTTTGTGGCTTCAGTGCCACTTGTTGCAGCTGGAATTGGGCTGGGAATTTCCTTTTGTCACAGAGGATGTTTTTGATCTTATTGATCAAGAATGGCAGAGTATGTACCAATGGGCATGCTAAATGTTATAAATAAAGGAGACAAGAATGAGGCCAGTCATTTTTCCACCACATGTTCTTTTGTTTGATTTGAATTTATTTTGGTCCACAGTTAGATTTATGATATTCACTCTCGACAAAGCTCTTGTAAATGAGTGAAACATGTTGAGTTAGTCCATTGCACCTTTATTTATTTATTATTTATTTTTTTGTTTAGGGGGTTACACACGTTCAGTAAGATGGAGACGGATTATACATAGATTATCTCTAGTACAGTTTGGTGAGCTCTGGAGTGTATCAGAGTTAGTTTCTTTTTGGCTTTATGGAGAGAGGTTAAAGGGTTATAGGAGAAGTTGGGGTTAGAATTCTCACCAGTTTAATAGTCTCTCCCTTTTACCCACCTTTCTGCTTAGTCTCCTTTCAGTGCAGCTCTTTGGAACAACATTCTTACACTGAGATCAATTTACTAGTGTTAAGTTGGTGACTCAAAGGAAAATCAGTCTAGTTTGGCTGTTACTGTAGGGAGGTAGCTATTTGTTTTGAAGATATTTTCAACAATGCAAAAGCCGAAGATTATTGCTTGAAGGATTTATTAGAATAGGTGATAAATCCACCTTAGAGAGAAGTGGCTATTATCATTCGTCTATTATTAGATGTGCTTTCGTTTTGGAAAATATTCTCCCACTCCTATATTGAACAGCGTGGGTAGTAGTTTTCATTCTTTTTTCGAGTATCTATGGGTCTCCATCCTAATTGTATATAAATAACACATACGATGTTCCTACCATTTAATAAAAAATTCTAAAAAAGTTAGGACATTTGAACCACCTGTGGCTTTTGGTGCGTGGGCATACGCACCCTCGTTTCCTTGTAACTGTATAGTATCTATATAAAACATGCCTTAAAAAAGTGATAGATTACATTTGATGTGACAATTCTATAGGCATAAAACATGGAGAATGATTATAAATAGTTATATTTGACAAAAATGTTGCTTGGCTCTTTATCCTTCATCTATATACAGTACATGTTGCCATTTGCTGCTCTTTAGCAGACATAATGAGAGATTGTTTTTAGGATATATGTATATATGACCACTTTTAAATTGATCTAATTAGATTTTATATTGATCCAATATAAGACCTCCCAAACTTTGGTTCACTTCTTAGAACCAGAAAAAAATATAAATGGGCCAAGCTGTTGGGGTCTTTTAAGGCTCAAAATCAAACTTGTTTCAGAGTTCCATGTGTTTTCTGTCTGCTGTGTTGGGATTGAGAAGCACTTTGTAATGGCTTGGATATTTATCACACAAATTGTGCCAATCATTTTCTTACTTGAAATGCGTATAACCAGCCAAGCTACCTCACAGGACTCTTAAAATGCCCAGGAGACCTAATGGAATCACACATGTCAAGTTGTGCCAAAAATTAGATTCTTATATAAATCTGATTTTAAACATTATAGAAGGGGCTCTGGAGCAAATAACAATTTTTACTGTGGATGTATTATATTAAGTGCACATGGTCGAAAAGCAAATTTTTTATGATTTACTGCATGCCATTAATCTGAAAAAACAAACTGAGCCAAGGAGTGAATAAAAGTTTAATATGAGGTACAAATGTGAATTAACTTGTTTCCTGATATGTTGTTTTTTTAAAGTGCTGTTTTATTGTCTTTACGCCCGTTAGCTCCTCAAATCTTGAGTTATGGGCACGATCCTGGCTTGTGAGATACCGGTGAGCACGCCAGGCTATATCAGCAGATCTTGATAAGTTTTTTTTTCAGGATTAGAGTGAACACAAATGTTGCCATATATTTGATGAAGACGGGTTTAGAGCTCATTGAGCATAAAGTAGAGATCAAAGCCTGTTATTTAGGAAAAACTGCAGACACACTGACTCCTAAGTATGATAATCGTATAAAGCTTGTACCTCCTACCTATGCTTAAAAGTACTCACATGTAGTGCTCAGTTGTTTCTTAAATACATTCATATCATTAGACTATTAAAGGTACACCCCAGTCAATAAGAACTCCGGGATGGTGATAAAAACTGAAGAATAGTCCTGTGTAAGGCTGGCCATACACTATACAATTTTCTATCCAATTTCTGCCCAATTTTCTTTAGTGCAAGGACTTGCCTAATTGGATACAATTGAAAGTGTTGTTAAGGTTTGACCTCCTATTATATGGTTTTTGGTAAATCTAAAGCAATTTTCTAAAGAAAATTGTATAATGTATGGCCAGCATTAGTGGATAAGCAACCCCACTATTGTGATTTTGAACAAAAATGCACACTATATATAAAACGCACAGTTTTAACAAGCTGTGGCATCATCTCCCATTCTTCCTCTATCCACAGGCTCTTGGAGGAGGGAGGTTTGAAGCAGCAGCATCACTTCCTGTTAGTGCTTGTTATTGCATCTTAAAACTACAAATTCCATCATGCCGTGGGATATGGAGTCTGAATGGGGGGCACTGGGGGCACTGGGGGCAGGACTGTGGGTATATTTGCAATGGATAAGACTCCTGGCCTGTCAATCTATGCTGCACAGTGGACAGATCAGACCGGGAGTCTGAGACTCTGGGATCCACCCACAGTAGCGAGCTGTGTGAAGGCTCCGATGTGCTGGGTGAGGAGCCTGCCTTGGGGACATCTGCAGGAACTGTAGGCACCATGAGAGAAGGAGATCTTCCACCCTTTGGCTGCTCTCTGAGTCAGTTGCTGCCTTTCCCAATCTCTTAGTGGACATTGACCCACCGGTACTCAGGATTAGTGAGAATATAGTGTTACTAAACCCAGGTCCCTGCATTCACTATATCTGGTCTCCTACAGTACACACAACATAGAAATGCAATTATTTTAGCAAATATAAACTGCTAAATACCAGCACTTAGAGCAATCTTGTGACTTATATCAGTGTCCAGCAAAGCACTGGTTAAAGCTTGTAAGAGGTGTTTTCATTCTCCTGTAGGAGGATGCAGGATTCCTGACTGTGATAATTGTGCACACAGATATGGACAATGACAACCATAATTTGGATCATACTCTGCAAATGTCAGTCTCACTCCAAATCAGTCTTCCCCCTCCCTTTTTTTTTTGAATGGCATGTGGTGTGTGTGTATGCTGGGGTCACAAAGGCATCGGGCACAGCTGGATATGCTTCATGGTTGTAAACCCAATTAGCTGGTTCCATGATGTCTGTCAGACCCTTGCCTTGGCCTCGTAAAGCTATAACCCAGTCAGTCACTGGACATGAAAGCATTCCAGAGGGGCAGTAAAACATACATCCCACTTGAAACCACTTTTTCATACAATTTCATAAATACTGGCAGGAACAAGGTACAATAAAACAAAACATATATTCAGATAGATCAGTTTAATACGAGTCACCTGATACCTTACACCCCTAGATAACATCTGCCACAGAGTAGAAAGCGACATCTTGTTATCTGTCACAGCCGGATATGTCATATTTGGTGTCTGGATTTTCAGAATATCATTCTGCATATTAACCTGCCAGTGGCTAGGCTGCTGCATGCACCTATGGAAGGTTATTGACTAGGGTATAAACTCGAAAGGGATTTGGTCCTAACCTGGGTCTCCGCCTAACACCCCTCCCCAAATGAGGCGATTGGCCCTTGGCTTCAGTAGACACCCCCTGCTGGGTTCCTAGAAAACAGGCTGTCATGCCTGGAGAGAGTTGATAAAGATATTCTCCCTTTTAACATCAGGAACCAACTTCGGGAGAAAAGGTACCCTTTTGTTCAGGACACTTGAATTCTGCCTAAACCAGGACTTCTGCAAGTATTCTACCTTCTTAAACTTCTTTCTTTTATCTCTCTGTTGTGTTACTGCTCTCTCTATTTATATATATATATTGGTTACATCTTTTCTGTAAATATTTGTATTGCACCATTTTGACCTTTTTAGTTATAAATCCTATTTTCTGAAAAGTGTTGAATTGTTTCTAAAGCTTTTTAATGCAAACTAAGAATCCCTGTCTCTGAAGAGTGCTACTGTGTGTTTTAAAACCTCTGGATACATCTGTCTGCGGTGACAGTGTGTATACAGATGCTTATTCAAACATCATAGTGTTACTGCTAAGATTTGTGAGTTTCCTCCTTCTCTGTAAAAAGGTGGTGGTGGCAGTGTGAAGGGTTAATTGCGTAATTAACCTGACCCAGTAGCAATCGCTCTCAGGTTGTTGGCACCTAGATTGGGGTCCAGTGAGCTGGAAAATCTTTGTGCAGGGTGCAGCTGAGAGTGGCATTGTTACGCAAGTGGCAGCACTGTTTTAGATTGGCTAGTCCTTCGGTCACAAGTTGGTGAAAAGGACTGGGGTCTGCCGCTGCGCCCGTCACACTGACCTTTGTCTGGAGAGTATTGATTGGCCCTGTGCTGATCACATGCACTCTCCCAAGAAAAAAAAACTCGAGCAATACACACCAATCTGAGTATTTGCAGCTTGCCCCCAAGCCTCTGTTCTTTCAGGAGATATTTAGAAGACACTGGAAGAAGAGGAGGATCAGAGGAGTCAGGATCGAGCAGCATTTTTACACAATGCAGAGGCTTAACCCCTTAGGTTCCACAGTGCTTTACTGCAAATACAAACTGATTTTACTGTTGTGGGTTTAGTAACACTTTAAATGCTATAAAGACAGGATGACAGTGACAGAGGAGCTCCCTCTCTGGTTCACATCCCAGCTACACCCCTGCAGTGAGTAATGTAATCACATCACAGATTTCCAGTCTGATCCTCCCACTGTGCAGCATAGATTGACACTGATCCATTCCAAACACGCCCACAGTCCGCTGCACAGTGCCGCCCATTCACATAATTACTAACAACTACAGTCTGAGTGGGCGGGATTGTGGGAGTGTTGGAATGGATAAGTGTCAATCTATGCTGCACAGTGGGAGGATCAGACCGAAAGTCTAAGGCGCTCCGATCCACCCACTGCAGCAAGTGGTGATGTAATCATGTTACCCCTCGCTTTACTAGAACTACAGGGGGGAATGTACAAGACCAGTGGCCAGGGGGATAGAGGACACAGTGGCCAACAGTCTTATAAGTAGGATGTAAGGGGAACAGAGAGCTCATCATACAGCAAACAAGGCTGGATTTCTGACTAGCAAGGGAACTGTGCACTGTAACACCAAGAAATTGTTTAAAGGTATGGAAGCACCTGTATATAGTGTATGTAGCCAAAAACAAATGCTGCACAGAGTTCTGCTTTAAAATGAAAGTGTGTGTTAAGCTAAAACCTGTTTTCAGTTTTGGGTAGACTAGTGAGTCTTGTGTCCTGGAGAGCAGATTCCTTCGCTTCCTGTTCCAGAGATGCAACAGAAGGCAGAAATCTCTACAAACTGATGGGAAATCCATTCTAATCTTACCCCCTTATCTGTTGTTTTGGTGACAACTGTACAATTTTCACTTTCTGTCTCAATGACAGCAGTCACCAGGATGGACAGGGTGAATCTCCCACAAAGGGACACAGACAGCAATACAGACCTGACAGGGGGCCTTTCCCCAAAACTAAAAAAAAGTTTGGGCTATGCATACACTTTAAGCAGAACTATACTCACCTCCACTCCTGTGCTTTGGTGTCCTGGAGCTCCCTCACTGGCCACTGGCATCTTGGGCAAGTCTTATTCTGGGTATCGATCTTCAGCCATTTTGATTGGCCAGATTGAGATGACAATGAGTTCTTTCATCTCAGCAGATACCAACATTTTTAACCCCTTGGTGCCAAATGTACACAAATATTTGGCCCCACTGGACTGAGTTTTTTTCCTTGAGGCCACATATTTGCATATCTGTCTTTGTGCTGCCAGAGCCCCGGTTCCCCTACTAACGATTGGGACCCAGAACTCCAGATTCCTCGTCTCCTGATCGTTGTGATACCCTCTGATTGGCTATCACAGTGATCAGTCACTGTGAAGCCTGGCCCCATGTTTTTTCTTTCTGAATGGAGGAGAGAAATACATTGTATCTCTCTCTCTCCTTGCAGAGAGAGAAAAAAACAACTGTGTGTAAAAATGTAATAACAATAATAATAATAACATTTTAAAAAATACCTAGATCAATGTTTGATCTGGGTCAGGGTTAGTGTTTGAGTCAAAGTCAGGGTCAAAGGTCAAGGTCAGGGTAACTTAAAGGAAGTCTATGATTTGCTAGAAAATAATATTTTAAGCAATAAGCAGCATGGATTCATGAAAGACAGACGTTGTCAAACAAATCTGAGGAGGTAAGAAAAAAACTTAGACAAAGGAGTGGCTGTGGATATAGTATACTAAGATTTTGCAAAAGCGTTTGACGCAGTTCCCCAACCAAGGCTAATGTGTAAGTAAATTCTATAGGCTTGGAAAAATCAGTTTGTAAATGGATAGAAAACTGGCTAAAATAGAGTAGTGGTTCATGATTCATACTCTGAATGGTCTAAGGTTATTCATGGTGCACCCCAAAGTTCAGTGTTGCGACCCTTATTTTTTTACTTATTTAAAAAACAATATAGGGTCTGGGATTAAAAATATCTTTACTGGATCTCTCCAACTTACAGGCCAACCTCAATGCACTGTTTTAATTGGGCAACTATGTGGCAAATGATGTTTAAAGTTGAAAAATGTAAAGTTATGCACTTGGTGGCTAAAAATATGCATGCATCATAAATGCTAGGGGGAGAACAGCTGGGGGAATCAATGGTGGAGAAGGATCTGGGTGTTTTGGTAGATCACAAGCTTAATAATGGCATGCAATGCCAAGCTTCAGTTTTCAGAGCGAGGTATGGACCACAAAGAGAAAGACAGACATAATTCTACTCCTGTACAAATCATTAGTAAGACCTCATCTAGAATAAGCTGTTCAGTTTTGGGCACCAATTCACAAAAAGACCATTGGGGAACTGGAGAAAGTACAGAGAAGGGCAACCAAACTGATACGAAGTATGGAGGAGCTCAGCTCAGGAAAGATTAGAGGAACTGAACTTATTCTCTCTTGAGAAGAGGAGATTAGGGGGGATATTATTAACATCACAGAAGACAAGGGGACACTCTTTACATGGAGAAAAAGAGATTTAACCACCATATATGATTAGGCTTCTGTCAAGGTCCTACCTTTCTTCAGAGCTTGTGCATCTCCATGAGCTGGCATCCATCTTGGTTTTCTGCAAAGCATGGTGGGAACCTTTATGCCTTCAGGCTTCTGCGGCTCCTCCTCAGAAGGGTGTGGTTGAGCACATTTAAACCTGCTGTCTGCAAGTGTGCTCTGCACTTGTGTCCTGTATGTTGCCCTGTTGCAAGCTCTTGTGTTGTTCCCATTGCTCTCCTGGTAACCGACTCGGCTTTGACAAGACTATTCTCTGTGTTAACCCTTTACCTGACCTCCCGTTGCTGAACCCGGCCCGTGACCTGAGTATTCTTTGCCTACCATCTAGTACTGTCTGCTCCGTTGTTATTGACCCGGCTTGTCTGACTACTCTACTCGTGTTCCCATCTAGCTCCCACCAGCTGTACGCCATTGGCGGCAGTCGTTATCGCAGCTGGGGTCACTCGGGGGCCGCGACCTGGTCTCAGGCTGCGTCAAGTCCATCCCCACCATCAGGGGCCCTGGTGAAGGGTAGCCTGGGGCTTAGACTCCGCGCCCTGAGGGACTCCGGTCTGTGGGTAGTGGCTATCATCAGTCGCAGTGTGACCGTACCATAGGCCTGCCTGCCCGTTCCAGCGTTCGCGCCCTGACATTACACAAGTGCCATGAATCCTGACGGTGCAGGTATGCCTTCGATCCCTATGTTACTCACCAGACTTGACCAACAGGATCGCTTGTTGGATCAGTTCGCTCAGGCGTTGCAGGCTCTGCTTGCACGCACAGCGCACCTTACTCCTGGGGCTATTAGGTCAGTTGTTACTCCGGTGGACTCTCCCACTGTTGCTCCGGTTGTTGCACCTACCTCCGCATCTGTTGCGGAACCCGCGGTACCCAGAGGGTTGACTGGTTCTGCCCCTCTTCCTCAGCGCTTTGGGGGGGAACCGAGTCAGTGTCGTGGTTTCCTTAACCAAGTGGGGATTTACTTTGAATTAATACCTCACGCTTTCCCTACTGAGAGGGCAAAGGTGGGCTTCCTAATCTCGCTACTCTCTGATAGGGCCTTGGCCTGGGCTAATCCCTTATGGGAGAGGAATGACCCGGTGATTCACGTGTTTACCCGTTTCGTTGCCTCCTTCCGTACGGTATTCGACGTGCCCGCTCGCTCCGCTTCTGCTGCCAAATTGCTCATGTCCATGCATCAGGGTTCACGAACAGTTGCCGAGTACGCCATCGAATTTCGTACTTTGGCGGCAGAGGTGGGTTGGAACAATGAGGCTCTAGTGGCTGCTTTCTCTCATGGTCTCTCTGATGCGTTGAAGGACGAGATCGCAGCCAAAGAACTGCCTGTGGAGTTAGAGGCACTCATCTCCTTCCTAATCTTGATTGACACCAGGCTCAGAGAGAGGCCTTCATTTAAGGAGCGTCTGCGGAGGCCTCCTAACCGTTTGGCGCTAACGTTTTCTGTCCCACCCGTGCCTCCCTCTCCTCCCACGCCTCCTGGGGATGGTTTGTCTGGTAGTGAGCCCATGCAGCTGGGGTTTGCTCGCCTTTCCGAGGGGGAGCGGGCCTCTCGGCGTCGGGAGGGTCGCTGCCTGTACTGTGGACTCGGGGGGCATTTTCGGCAGTCCTGTCCGGTCCGTCCGGGAAACGCCCGCACCTGAGATCCTGTCGGGGGCAGATCTTGGGTGGAGTTTCCTCGTCCCCGGTTTCCCGTAAAGATAAACCGCTTATCACTGTTGTCCTCTCTTGGGCAGGAGGCTCGGTGACGGCCCAGGCATTGGTAGACTCTGGGGCTGGCGGTTTGTTTATGGACAGTTCGTTTGCTGCCCAGTACTCCATTCCTATGCAGGCTCGAGAGACTCCATTGGTTCTCGAGGCGATAGATGGCAGGCCCTTGCAGCCATCGCAGGTTACCCACGAGACCCTGCCTCTGGAGGTAGCTATTGGGGCTGTTCACAGGGAATTGGCCTGTTTCCAGGTAATTTCTTCCCCGCACTACTCTGTGGTTTTGGGCTATCCCTGGCTTCAAAGGCACAATCCGACCTTTGATTGGCGGTCGGCCGAGATTCTCTCATGGTCACCACGGTGTGGGGCTGGTTGCATCCGTGGTCCGGTTAAGGTGCTGTGCACCTCCTCGGACTCTGTGCTGCCCACTGAATATGGGGAGTACCTGGACGTGTTTGACAAGGTGCGCGCCGGTGCTCTGCCTCCTCATCGTCCATACGATTGTGCCATAACCTTACAAACTGGTGCCACTCCTCCGCGTGGCAGGGTGTATCCTCTTTCGGTGGCAGAGAATCAGGCCATGGAGGAATACGTTGCGGATGCGCTTTCCCGGGGGCACATTCGCAAGTCTACGTCTCCAGCAGGAGCTGGGTTTTTTTTCGTGAAAAAGAAGGGAGGTGAGCTGAGACCCTGCATTGATTTTAGGGGTCTCAATCGGATCACAATTAAAAATGCTTATCCTATTCCGTTGATCACCGAGTTGTTTGACCGCCTCAAGGGAGCAACGGTCTTTACTAAACTCGACCTTAGGGCTGCCTACAACCTCGTACGGATCAAGGAGGGCGACGAGTGGAAGACCGCGTTCAACACCAGAACCGGCCACTATGAATACCTGGTTATGCCCTTCGGGTTGTGTAACGCACCCGCGGTCTTTCAAGAGTTTATTAACGATGTCTTACGTGACTTGTTGCAGCAGTGCGTGGTGGTTTACTTGGACGACATCCTAGTTTACTCTGCGTCTATGGAGACTCATATCCAGGATGTTAAGCGGGTGCTGCAACGGTTGCGTGAAAACGAGCTTTTCTGTAAGCTCGAGAAGTGTGAATTTCACCAATCCCAGGTTGCCTTTTTGGGCTACATCATTTCCCCGGTGGGTTTTTCTATGGACCCTGAGAAGGTTTCAGCGGTTCTGCAGTGGCCTCGTCCCAGTGGTCTTCGGTCCATTCAGCGCTTTTTGGGATTTGCCAACTATTATCGGAAGTTTATCAGGAACTTTTCCACACTGTCCAAGCCTCTCTCAGACCTGACCAAGAAGGGCAGTAACCCTCACGAGTGGTCACCCGAGGCCATCTCAGCTTTCAAGGCTCTGAAAGCCGCCTTCACTTCGGCCCCAATTCTGTCTCATCCCAATCCTGGGTTGCCTTTTGTTCTCGAGGTTGATGCATCTGAGACAGGAGTAGGCGCTCTCTTGTCCCAGCGTCGGTCACCCGAGGGACCCCTACTTCCTTGTGGGTTCTACTCCAAGAAGCTTTCTTCTGCAGAGTGCAACTACCAGATTGGAGACAGGGAGTTGTTGGCCATTATTCTGGCTCTCAAGGAATGGAGGCACCTGCTTGAGGGTTCTGTGGTCCCGGTCCTAGTTCTCACTGACCACAAGAACCTCACATATCTCTCGGAGGCTAAGAGGTTGACACCCCGTCAGGCCAGGTGGGCTCTGTTTTTGTCACGTTTTAACTATGTGGTCTCTTACTTGTCTGGTTCCAAGAATGTCAGGGCTGATGCCTTGTCGCGGCAATACTCTGAGCTGTCCAGGGAGGACACTGAGCCGACCTCGGTCATTCCTCCAAACCAGATCCTGGCTGCCATTCGTACCAACCTGACTTCTCCCCTTGGGGAGCAGATTTTGGCAGCTCAAACTAACGCTCCCCCTGCGAGACCGGCTGGAAGATGTTTTGTACCTGAGGGATTGCGTACCCGCTTGCTACGTACCTACCATAATTCTAAGACTGCCGGTCATCCTGGTAGGAACCAATTGTCCTGGGTCGTTTCTCGGTTATTCTGGTGGCCATCTCTCCGTTCTGACATTGCCTCATATGTAGCAGCTTGTTCGGTCTGTGCCCAGAATAAATCTCCTCGGCACCTTCCATTGGGCCTTTTGCAACCCATTCCCAATGGGGAGCGTCCCTGGTCACACCTGGGCATGCATTTTATTGTGGATCTTCCTGCGTCTCAAGGTCATACAGTCATTCTTATGGTGATCGATCGCTTTTCTAAGATGTGCCATTGCGTTCCGTTCAAGAAATTGCCGACTGCACAAGAACTGGCTACGGTTTTCGCAAAGGAGATCTTTCGCTTGCACGGGTTGCCCAAGGTGATTGTCTCGGACCGTGGGAGCCAGTTTGTGTCCAGGTTCTGGCGCGCCTTCTGCTCCCAGTTGGGTATCGAGCTTTCCTTCTATTCGGCCTACCACCCTCAGTCCAATGGGGCTGCGGAGCGTTCCAACCAGGCCCTGGAACAATTCCTTCGTTGCTATATATCGGATCATCAGGACAACTGGGTCGATCTCCTGCCATGGGCAGAGTTTGCGAGGAACTCGGCTGTCAACTCCTCCTCTGGGATGTCCCCCTTCATGGCCAACTATGGGTTCCAACCCGCTGTATTGCCTGAGTTGTTCTCTCCTAAGGACATTCCGGCTGTGGATAACCACCTGGCTGCTCTGCGCTCCTCATGGGGGCAGATTCAGAGGTCCTTGAAGGACTCTGCACAGCGCCAGAAGCTCCAGGCTGATCGTAGACGGTTGCCCGCTCCCTCATACCAGGTCGGAGATCGGGTGTGGTTGTCCACTCGCAACCTCAAGCTTCGGGTGCCCGCACCAAAGCTGGCCCCCCGTTTTGTTGGTCCTTTCCGCATTCTTCGCAGGGTGAACCCGGTTGCCTATGCCCTTGCTCTTCCTCCTGGGATGCACATCTCCAATGTCTTCCACGTATCCCTGTTGAAACCTCTGATTTGTAATCGCTTTACTGCCTCTCCGCCTCGGCCTCATCCTATCAGGGTCGACGGCCATGAGGAGTATGAGGTGAGCCGCATCTTGGATTCTCGGTTGGTCCGCGGTCGGGTACAGTTTCTCGTCCATTGGCGTGGTTATGGTCCCGAGGAACGTTCCTGGGTTCCTTCCGCGGATGTTCATGCTCCTGCCCTCCTCCGCGCTTTTCACGCCCGATTTCCTCAGAAACCTTTTGTTGAGCCGCGGAGGGGCCCTTGAGGAGGAGGTACTGTCAAGGTCCTACCTTTCTTCAGAGCTTGTGCATCTCCATGAGCTGGCATCCATCTTGGTTTTCTGCAAAGCATGGTGGGAACCTTTATGCCTTCAGGCTTCTGCGGCTCCTCCTCAGAAGGGTGTGGTTGAGCACATTTAAACCTGCTGTCTGCAAGTGTGCTCTGCACTTGTGTCCTGTATGTTGCCCTGTTGCAAGCTCTTGTGTTGTTCCCATTGCTCTCCTGGTAACCGACTCGGCTTTGACAAGACTATTCTCTGTGTTAACCCTTTACCTGACCTCCCGTTGCTGAACCCGGCCCGTGACCTGAGTATTCTTTGCCTACCGTCTAGTACTGTCTGCTCCGTTGTTATTGACCCGGCTTGTCTGACTACTCTACTCGTGTTCCCATCTAGCTCCCACCAGCTGTACGCCATTGGCGGCAGTCGTTATCGCAGCTGGGGTCACTCGGGGGCCGCGACCTGGTCTCAGGCTGCGTCAAGTCCATCCCCACCATCAGGGGCCCTGGTGAAGGGTAGCCTGGGGCTTAGACTCCGCGCCCTGAGGGACTCCGGTCTGTGGGTAGTGGCTATCATCAGTCGCAGTGTGACCGTACCATAGGCCTGCCTGCCCGTTCCAGCGTTCGCGCCCTGACAGCTTCTTAACAGTAAGAGCTGTTAATATGTGGAATAGACTCCTTCAAGAGCTGGTTCTGGCCAGTTAAGTACCGGTTTTCGTGCTCCATAAGATGCACTTTTTTCCCCCAAAAAAAGGGAGGAAAATGTCAGTGCATCTTGTGGAGTGAATATTCCTGCCGCCGCCATGTCAGAATACCAGGCCGGCCGCTCAGCTCTTCTCTGCAGCAGAACCTTACCTGTTCCTCGGTCCAGCACTGTACAGTCTTCCAGCGCCGGCATCTTTAGTGTGGGCACCCGGCTGTGCCCACTGCGCATGCGTGGACAAATCCATGGAAGTGGGAGCGGGTATCTGTCAAATTCCCTCCCCAAAGGTCCGCAGTCTCTTGGTCATCCCCTGTACTGTCTGCAGTATCTGGTCATCCCCTGTACTGTCTGCAGTCTCTGGTCATCCCCTGTACTGCCTGCAGTCTCTGGTCATCTCCTATATTGTCTGCAGTCTCTGGTCATCTCCTGTACTGTATCTGCAGTCTCTGGTCATCTGTACTGTGTCCTCAGTCTCTGGTCATCTCCTGTACTGTATCTGCAGTCTCTGGTCATCTGTACTGTGTCCTCAGTCTCTGGTCATCTCTTGTATTGTGTCCACAGTCTCTTGTTATCTCCTGTACTGTGTCCACAGTCTCTTGTCATCTCCTGTACTATGTCCGCAGTCTCTGGTCATTTCCTGTACTATGTCTGCAGTCTCTTGTCATCTCCTGTACTGTGTCCGCAGTCTCTAGTCATCTTCTGTACTGTCTGCAGTCTCTGGTCATCTCCTGTACTATGTCCGCAGTCTCTGGTCATCTCCTGTACTGTCTGCAGTCTCTGGTCATCTACTGTACTGTGTCCGCAGTCTCGGGTCATCTCCTGTACTGTCTCCAGTATCTGGTCATCTCCTGTACTGTCTCCAGTATCTGGTCATCTCCTGTACTGTCTCCAGTCTCTGGTCATCTCCTGTACTGTCTCCAGTCTCTGGTCATCTCCTGTACTGTGTAAGCAGTCTCTGGTCATCTCCTGTACTGTCTGCAGTCTCTGGTCATCTCCTGTACTGTTTCTGCAGTCTCTGTTCAACTCTTGTACTGTGTCCGCAGTTTCTTGTCATCTCCTGTAGTATGTCCACAGTCTCTGGTCATCTCCTGTACTGTGTTTGCAGTCTCTGGTCATTTCCTGTACTATGTCCGCAGTCTCTGGTCATCTCCTGTAGTATGTCCGCAGTCTCTGTTCATCTCCTGTACTTTGTCCGCAGTCTCTGTTCATCTCCTGTACTTTGTCCGCAGTCTCTGGTCATCTCCTGTACTATGTCTGCAGTCTCTGGTCATTTCCTGTACTGTCTGCAGTCCATTGGTTCAGAATATTTTACCTAGGTGCGTCTTATGGTCTGGTGTGTCTTATGGAGTGAAAAATATAGTAGATTGTTTTAAAAAAGGCCTGGATTCTTTCCTAGATACACAAAATATAACTGGATACTAATCCTTATAGGTAAAGTTGATCCAGAGTACTATCTTGGGGGATCAGGAAGAAATTTTCCCCTGCTTGTAGAAAATTGGATCATGCTTTACTGTTTTTTTTTGCCTTCCTCTAGATCAGTGGTTCTCAACCTTTCTAATGCCGCGACCCCTTAATACAGTTCCTCATGTTGTGGTGACCCCCAACCATAAAATTATTTTCGTTGCTACTTCATAACTGTAATTTTGCAGTGGGAGGACTAGCGCCCCATCACTGATGTCAGTGGGATGAATAGTGTCCCATCGTTGGTATCAGTGGGATGAATAGTGCCCCATCGTTGGTGTCAGTGGGAGGAATAGTGTCCCATCGTTGGTGTCAGTGGGAGGAATAGTGCCCCATCGTTGGTGTCAGTGGGAGGAATAGTGCCCCATCGTTGGTGTCAGTGGGAGGAATAGTGCCCCATCGTTGGTATCAGTGGGAGGAATAGTGCCCCATCATTGGTGTCAGTGGAAGGAATAGTGCCCCATCATTGGTGTCAGTGGAAGGAATAGTGCCCCATCATTGGTGTCAGTGGGAGGAATAGTGCCCCATCATTGGTATCAGTGGGAGGAATAGTGCCCCATCATTGGTGTCAGTGGGAGGAATAGTGCCCCATCATTGGTGTCAGTGGGAGGAATAGTGCCCCATTGTGGGTGTCAGTGGGAGAATAGTGCCCCATTGTGGGTGTCATTGGGAGGAATAGTGCCTCATTATTGGTGTCAGTGGGAGGAATAGTGCCACATCATTGGTGACAGTGGGAGGAATAGTGCCCCATCATTGGTGTCAGTGGGAGGAATAGTGCCCCATCATTGGTGTCAGTGGGAGGAATAGTGCCCCATCATTGGTGTCAGTGGGAGGAATAGTGCCCCATCATTGTGCCAGTGGGAGGAATAGTGCCCCATCATTGGTGTCAGTGGGAGGAATAGTGCCCCATCATTGGTGACAGTGGGAGGAATAGTGCCCCATCATTGGTGTCAGTGGGAGGAATAGTGCCCCATCATTGGTGTCAGTGGGAGGAATAGTGCCCCATCATTGGTGTCAGTGGGAGGAATAGTGCCCCATCATTGGTGTCAGTGCGAGGAATAGTGCCCCATCATTGTGCCAGTGGGAGGAATAGTGCCCCATCATTGGTGTCAGTGGGAGGAATAGTGCCCCATCATTGGTGTCAGTGGGAGGAATAGTGCCCCATCATTGGTGTCAGTGGGAGGAATAGTGCCCCATCATTGGTATCAGTGGGTGGAATAGTGCCCCATCATTGGTGTCAGTGGGGGGAGGAATAGTGCCCCATCGTTGGTGTCAGTGGGGGGAGGAATAGTGCCCCATCGTTGGTGTCAGTGGGGGGAGGAATAGTGCCCCATCGTTGGTGTCAGTGGGGGGAGGAATAGTGCCCCATCGTTGGTGTCAGTGGGGGGAGGAATAGTGCCCCATCGTTGGTATTAGTGACACAAATGATGGGGCACTATCCCTTCCACTGACACCAATGATACTTACCTTGCTGACCCCTGCTCCAGTCTGGGCTCGCTCTCTCCCTCTCCCATCTACAGCCTGCATACCTGGCTGCAGCAGCAAAATTTGCACTTACCTGTCAGCTGTCTTCCTTCTCTGGCCTCTCTCTTCACTCGCTCCTGCAGCTCCCTCGATCTTCTTCGATCTGCACGCGCTGCCGCTCGGCTCCTCCTCTCCAAGCTCCACCTCCTCACCGGTGATTGGCCGCCTGTGTGCCTCTCCTGAGCTACAGTTCCGGTGGCCAATCAGCGGCGAGGAGGCGGAGCTGTTGAGTGATCCCGGAGGTGTGGCCAGGTTACAGGGGCAGCATATCATCCCGCCCACAGATCGCCTGAGACAGGAGCGGTGTCTCGGTTCCTAAGACCATCGGAAATATGTGTTTTCCGATGGTCTTATGCGACCCCTGTGAAATGGTCGTTCGACCCCCAGGTTGAGAACCGCTGCTCTAGATTAACTGTGGGTATTTGTTTTTTGTTTTTTTCTTCTATTGGTTGAACTGGATGAATTTGTTTCTTTTTTCAACCAGACTAACTATGTATCTATATGTAACTTTCCATTTGTTATCCAGGTGCTGCTACAGTGGTCTACTGTTGTCCCTTCAATTGGTAATAAAAAGATATTTTCAAATACACTCATGTGGGGTCATTGCTGTCACTCGTATAGAACATCTAAAGTAAAAAGTATTAGATGATTACTCCAAACCAGCAGTCACATTCAAACTTTTTTAAAATGTAATTGTAATTGGTGATACAGTAAGCAAAAAGTGAGGAAGTTGCAGAAGTTTAAGGAAGAACATTCCCATTGGACTTGGATATACTGATGAGTTTGAATTACGATTTTCAATATAAAATGTAAGGTAACCTCTGTTTGTGTATTTTTTTGCCATATACCCAGCTTAAATTTCCCAGGATTTCCAGAATTGCTTTAAAGAGACTATTAATTGCTTTTGAAACATCCTGAAATTAGACAGCCAGCACTTTTATCCTTCTGTGGTGGCATCTCCATGACCTTTGGTGGTCCTCTGGTTTTTTTCCTGGAATAATCACATGGTCTACAGAAACGTATTCTGTATTTTTCTCTGGCAAGTGAATAGACTTTGTTAGGCTCATCGCTGTATTTTTCATTCCTTTGTGTTCATATTAAATCAACAATAAATGACATGGCTCTGAAACAGGAATGTCTAATTTGCAGACTGAGATCAGTGCATCCTTTTTCAAACAAACACTCATAACAGTTACACATTTAAAGCTGAAAAAAAAGAGGAAAATCTGCAGACTGCAGCGGATCTATATTTTGCAGAATGTTAAGTGTAAGCCAGCGCTTGGCTGTATTGTAAACTGTAAACCCCCTACGGAATGAGGTTTGGATGAGAAATCCTGGGAAACAGGTGGGTGGGTTTTATCCCAGCATTCGTTCCACACAACGCAGATACACAAAACCCTACTCCAAAATATTGCAAAGGCTGAGGGAGCAACTACGGTATTTACTCTCTTAAGATTCTTCGAGATGACAAACAACTCAAGGAATGTACACAAGATGACAGGCTCCTTGGTGACAAATCTCTCCATTTATGTTAATTCCAGCCAAAAATGGAAAAAGTGTCCTTTGCAAGGCTTTCCCTAATATTGTATAATCATTAGTAATATCTTCTATTTTCATATACTTAGATTATAGATGTAATGTTACCCTTTGGTCCTTCCGTTCCCTGAGTTCCTGTTAGTTCCTAAGCCAGTCTGACAATGGGGATTAGCTGCTATTGTTGGCAGGGCTTTTTTTTAGTTTGAACGTGGGGGAACGCAGTTCCTTCACCTCCAGAACCGAATGTATGTAATGGTAAGGGGTGATGAGGTGTGCTGGAGGGTCTATTGATTCTGGCTGCTGGGGAATTTCTTGTGGCTGGGAGGGATCTACTGTTTCTGGAGAGTCTTGTTGCTATTGTTAATGGTGGGGGATTTATTGCTGCTATGGGGGTCAATTGTTGATGGGAGGGATCAACTGTTGCAGGAGGGGTCTATTGTTGATGGCTGCTGAGGGAGTCTTTTGATGCTGGCTGCTGGGAGATCTATTGTTGCTGGCAGCGGTCTATTGTTGCTGAGGAGGTAATTTGTTGTGGAAGGTCTATTGTTGCTGGAGGATGTATTCCTGCTGGCTGCAGGAGATCTATTTTACTGCTTTTCTTATCTTTAACAAATTCCATACAAATTATAAGCACCGCAAAATAGTACATGGCTCTGCATCTTCTAAAAGGGGTGGCACTGGGAGGTGGGTAGAGGGTGAAACCAAGGGATGTTTCTCAGAGATGGATAGGGGCAGAGACATAGTTAGATAGTTCCATAGTTAGTCTGGCTGAAAAAAGACAAAAGTTCATCTAGTTCAGCCATAAAAAAAAAAAAAAAAGGTATAATCTTATACCCACAGTTGATCCAGAGGAAGACAAAAAAACAGCAAAGCATGATCCAATTTGCTCCTGCAGGGGAAAAAATTCCTTCCTGATCCTCTGAGAGGCACACGGATATTCCCTGGATCAACTTTACCTATAAATGTTAGTATCCAGTTATATTCTGTGTATACAAGGAAGAATCCAGGCCTTTTTTAAAGCAATCCACTGAGCTGGCCAGAACCAACTCTTGAGGGAGTCTATTCCACATTTTCACAGCTCTTACTGTGAAGAAACCTTTCTGTGTTTGGAGATTAAATCTCTTTTCCTCCAGATGTAAAGAGTGCCTCCTTGTCCTCTGTGATGACCTCAGGGTGAATAACTCTACACCGAGTTCATTATAAACCACTGATGTATTTATACATGTTGATCATATCCCCCTTAATCTCCTCTTCTCAAGAGAGAATACATTCAGTTCATCTAATCTTTTCTCATAGCTGAGCTCCACCATGCCTCTTATCAGTTTGGTTGCCCTTCTCTGTACTTTCTCCAGTTCCCCAATGTTCTTTCTGTGAATTGGTAACCAAAACTGAGAAAAGGAGTGACTCAGAAGGGGAGAGTACCAGCACCTATTTTCTGAGAAAAAAACCCTGATTTTCGGTATCCAGAAACCTTACCTTTTCATTAGTAAGCATATCCTCTTCTGATGGTTTTCCCTTGTTGCACATGTGCAGTAGGCCAGATGCTCCCTTCTCTGGTCATGCACTGTAAAGCCTTGTTTAGTCTATCACTTGTGGGGCATTAAAAACATGCAGTTGAGCCATGTTTTTAGTGACCCTCCTTAACTGCCCCCTTAAGCTGCAATGGCAGCACAGAGGGGTGCTTTCATGCAGGCTCAAGATGCTTCACATCACACCCCCGGCAAAAATGATCCAGCATGTTGTGCTTGGCAGGCAGCAACCCGGCCAAATGCAACTCATTTGTGCAAGCAAACGTTAAAGTAACACAAACACCCAGCAACTTTTGTACAATGCATGTGGTTGATCTGCATGCGTTTTACAAAAACGGGGTTAAAAGAGGCAGTGAGGAGGCATCACATCTCCTTTGAAAAACAATCCAAATGCAAAGAGGAGCAGCAGTTTAACCAGTTCCTGACCATGTTATTGCCAAAAGACAGCTACAGCACGGTTGGGTAGTTCTAGGAGGGCGTCCATGGACGACCTTGCGGAATCACAACCCATGCGCACCATACTCGATTTGTGTAATCGCTGTGTCATTCAGACACAGCTGATCCCGTGTTCAGGCAAAGGGCCAATCAGAGTCACCTTTTACTATGTGATCAGCTGATCACAATGTAAATAGGAAATGCGGATTATCGCCAGTCCTTTCCTCACGCTGACAGCGCATGAGGAAAGGAGAGCCGGTAAGCAGCATTTCTCAGGGGGACATCTACACTGATACTGATCCAGTGCCCTGATGATCAGTGCAGCCAATAGTGCCCATCTGTGCTGGCTATCAGTGCCCATCTGTGCTGGCTTTCAGTGCCCATCAGTGCTTGCTATCAGTACCCATCAGTTCTGGCTATCAGTACCCATCAGTTCTGGCTATCAGTACCCATCAGTGCCTCCTCAGTACTGGCTGTCAGTGCCAATCAGTGCTGGCTATCAGTGCCTATCAGTGCTGGCTGTCAGTACCAATCAGTGCTGTCTGTCAGTACCAATCAGTGCTGGCTATCAGTGCCCATCGGTGCTGGCTGTCAGTGCCCATCAATGCTGGCTGTCAGTGCCAATCAGTGCTGGCTGTCAGTGCCAATCAGTGCTGGCTGTCAGTGCCAATCAGTGCTGGCTATCAGTGCCCATCAGTGCTGGCTTGCAGTGCCAATCAGTGCTGGCTATCAGTGCCCATTAGTGCTGGCTGTCAGTGCCCATCAGGGATGCCTGTCAGTGCCCATCAGTGATGCCTATCCATGCCCATCAGTTTCGCCTATCAGTGCCCATCAGTGGGCACCTAACCTAATTGTTTCTGAGCATTTTCTGGGCTAAGGCACAATTACAGCACATGTGGAGTGAGGAGAGCATCTGGCCTACCACACATGTACAATGAGGAGAAGCATCTGGCCTACAAAACACTTACGATGAGGGGAGCATTTGGCCTACCACACATGTACAGTGAGGGGAGTGTCTGGCCTACCACACTTGTACAGTGAGGGGAGCATCTGGCCTACCACACATGTGCCGTGAGCGGTGCATCTAGTCTACCACACATGTACAGTGAGGGGAGCGTTTGGCCGACCACACATGTGCCATGAGGGGTGCATCTGGCCTACCACACATGTATAGTGCGGAGAGCATCTAGCCTTACCCAACATGTACGGCGAGGGGAGCGTCTGGCCTACCACACATGTACAGTGAGGAGAAGCATCTGGCCTACAAAACACTTACAGTGAGGGGAGCATCTGGCCTACCACACATGTACAGTGAGGGGAGCGTCTGGCCTACCACACATGTATAGTGAGGGGAGCGTCTGGCCTACCACACATGTATAGTGAGGAGAGCGTCTAGCCTACCACACATGTACAGTGAGAAGAGCGTCTAGCCGATCACAGATGTACGGTGAGGGGAGAGTCTGGCCTACCACACACTTACAGTGAGGGGAGCATCTGGCCTACCACACATGTACAGTGAGGGGAGCATCTGGCCTACCACACATGTACAGTGAGGGGAGCATCTGGCCTACCACACATGTACAGTGAGGGGAGCATCTGGCCTACCACACATGTGCTGTGAGGGGAGCATCTGGCCTACAACACACGTACAGTGAGGGGAGCATTTGGCCTATCACACATGTACAGTGAGGGGAGCATCTGGCCTACCACACATGTGCTGTGAGAGGAGCATTTGGCCTACCACACATGTGCCATGAGGGGGGCATCTGGCCTACCACACATGTAAAGTGAGGGGAGCATCTGGCCTACCACACATGAACAGTGAGGGGAGCATCTGGCCTACCACACATGTGCCATGAGGGGAGTGTCTGTCCTACCACACATGTAAAGTGAGGGGAGGGGAGCATCTGGCCTACCACACATGTAAAGTGAGGGTAGTATCTGGCCTAACACACATGTAAAGTGAGGGTAGTGTCTGGCCTAACACACATGTACAGCGAGGAGAAGTATCTGGCCTACAAAACACTTACAGTGAGGGGAGCATCTGGCCTACCACACATGTACAGTGAGGGGAGCGTCTGGCCTACCACACATGACCGTCCTCAGGAGAGGATTTGAATACTATTGCAGCTCTTCCTGACTACATCACGCCTCAGGGAGATCTTCTCCCCCAGGGAGGAAGTAAAGGAGCAGTGGTGGTCATGTGACCGCATATAAACAAACAAGAAAAGTATTCCATTTGCAATTTTTAAAAATTGAAATAGGAGAGTGATAAAGGGATACATTAGGTAGCATTTGGGCTGTTGGGTAGCGAATGACTTTCTATCTACTTTAACATTATCTTTGAAATTACTTTTCAGCAAAGAAAACAGCAGTATTTTAACCATGGGCAGATGTTGTTTTTGCACCTTTAATGGAGTATTTTTAGAATTATGCAAAATAACAGGACATTGTTTGTAGCATAGATCTTTTATGAAAGAGTAACTGGTTTGGTATGCTTTAAATCCTGTCAAAAACTCAGAAAAAGATGTATTATATTTCAGTTTACCAGTGCTTAGATGCGGTGGGTGCATTAGTTTTCTTTTTTCTTCTTTATGGCCCATTTACACTATTGCGCTGAAGTAATATTATGCTGCAAATTAATAATAGTTGCTTTAAGACAGCCTATTCATTTGAATAGGCTGCCTAACCCGCTTAAAAAAGTGCATGTAGCATTTTTGTCAGTGCTGCACCACTCATGTTAATGTGTTGCCACGTCTGTTGCATTGAGCTGCAATGCATATGAACCCACAAAAATGAATAGCACCACACTGAACCAATGCATGTGGATACCATGTAGTACCATACTTTGGGGTAACACATGCCTTACTACAGCACAATAGTGTGACTAGGCACTTTTTTCATCTAGGAGTCCTTCCAAAAACATACTTCCTGCCCAAGGGTGACTACACACACTTCATTGTATCTATGCAGGTAGCCATGGCTGCTCCCAGAATTCGGACTGCAAACACATGTTCCTGTCTTCACCTTCATTACATGGGGGGGGGAGGGGAATTAGTAGTTTACATGTGGCTCCCCAGTAGGCTACTGTGTAAATTACATTTATGGCCTCCCTGTAATCAGGAAGAGCAGCAATTGTTAGGTAAGGTCTGCTCTGGGCTCTGCTGGTGTGGGCTCAGCTACTTTCCCATCTCCCAGGGGACCCTGGAACATAGTGGGTGGAAGAGCACAGACTCCAGCCTGCTTATTTATGCCTCTCCAGCCAATCCTTGGTCAAAGTCGGATCGGTTTGTTTGTCGGGGCTTGTTTTAGGTGAAATGGTAATTTTTCAGGTACAGGTAAGGTTAATTGTGGCGGGAGGGGGGTTAGTGTAGGGGACACTTTACATCTTTTTGACAGATAGGAAAATTTGGTGATTTTTACTTATTTCTCAGCATCAAAAGCCCCTGGCTAAAACCTTATGTGCTGGATTTTTGCTGCTCCGTCACACTTAAATTCTACGATCTCCAGTAATACAGCAACACAAGACTCAGTGGAGCCAGCTCTTCTCAGATATCTGTCATACTTGGAGCTACTTAAGAAATCACTTTGGTGAAATATTTACTTTATTTAAAGCCAGAGGATTCTCATGTTCTCTTAAGCAGCAGGTGTCTGCGTTTTCCAAGAATAAGTACTTTCATGGATGTGACATTGTTAGAAAAAAACATCAAACATAAACCCTTAGAAGATTATTTACACTCACTGAAGAGCTTCCATATCAAACTGGACATTAGCTGGAAATAATCTAACTCTTGGATCTGTGGACACACAGGGGGTGATCACCTTGGAAAACCACCTAAATGAATAAATGTTCTACCCATACTATGCCCAGGTCTGTCTAGATGAAATCTTGAAGGTGTCTGTTTAAAGTAAACCTGTCAAATTTTGGGGGGGCTACTATTGATGATCACTAAGGATGAAAAAAATTGAGTCTTCATTTTCTTGAAAATTTCAGCAAAAAAATGGTAAGATTATCGCAAAGTTTTGCCATTTTGGCAAATTGCATTGAAGTCAATGAGGAAGGCAAAAATAAAGAGAATGCCATCAACTTTAAAAAAAAACAAAAACCTTATGTCATTTAAATGCCTACTTTCAGTTTTTCCTTTCCATAAATTATGTGAATTCACTTTCAATTGTGACTTTGAAATTGCTAGAAAATGTGATTACTCCAGGAAGTCAAGTCCCCTCCTAGTCCTCTCCTTATCTGGCAGTGCCTAATTACTTTCTGTGCTGGCCCAGCTTCTGCACCCCTCAACTCACTGCATAACCTTTTATGTAGCTGCCAGGGAAGGAGTGAATGGGAATACTATTGAGTGTCACTTGAGCTCTTTGTCTGCTAGGGTTGCTGGCATCACATCCGAGATAGCGGTATCCAGCTGCAGTCTTCTGGATGTCTACACAAGGGAGTCGTATATAAGTAACTAATGTGCCTAGAATGTGTTAAATGCATATATAATCTTAACCACTTCAATACCGGGCACTTATACCCCCTTCCTGTCCAGGCCAATTTTCTGCTTTCAGCGCTCTAACATTTGTATGACAATTGCGAGGTCATGCAACGGTGTACCCAAACAAAATTTTTATCATTTTGTTCACATTTATTTATTTCAGGTACTTGTATAGCGCTGTCAATTTACACAGCACTTTACATATATATTGTACATTCACATCAGTCCCTAACCCTCAAGGGGCGTACAATCTAAGGTCCCTAACTTACATTCATACATACACATAAATACTATTATTTGAGTTAACAGGACATAGTAACTGTATTTTAATTTCAGCTATTTAGCTGTGTTTACAGAAAATAGAATTATGTGCATCCAAGGGCAGATCAGGTACTCTGAATGCATCTAAATTTATTTATTTATTACAGGTACTTATATAGCGCCGTCAATTTACGCAGCGCTTTACATACATATATTGTACATTCACATCAGTCCCTAACCCTCAAGGGGTGTACAATCTAAAGTCCCTAACTCACACTCATACATATACATACTAGGGCCAATTTAGACAGGAGCCAGTTAATCTAGCAGCATGTCTTTGGAGTGTGGGAGGAAACCGGAGCACCCGGAGGAAACCCACGCAGGCACAGGGAGAACATGCAAACTCTAGGAAGGAGGTGCCATGCCTGGGATTCAAACCAACAACCCTAGTACTGCCAGGCGGAAGTGCTAACCATTTAGCCACTGTGCTGCCCACTTGACTAGAGCTTTCTTTTTATGGTATTTAATCACCTCCGGGGTTTTTATTTTTTGCTAAACTAACAAAAAAAAGAACAAACATTTTGGGGAAAAAACACATTTTTCTTTTTTCTATTGTAAAATTTTGCAGATAAATAAATGTTCTTCATTAATTTAGGCGAAGATGTATTCTGCTATATTTCTTTGGTGAAAATAACCCAAATCAGTATTTATTATTTAGTCTATAGGAAAGTTGTAGAGTTCACAAACTATGGTATACATCTGAATATTGATCAAGTCTGGACAGCCAATCTAATTTCTTGAGGCCCAAAAATGTCTGGACAGTTCAGATATCCCCCAAATGACCCCTTTTTTAAAAGTAGACAGAGGTATTTAGTAAAAGGTATGGTGAGTTTTGTGAAGCTGTAATTTTTGTCATAATGTTTTGGAAAATCAAGAAATGAAAAAAAATGTTTTCACAATTTTTTTTTTCTTTTTTTACATCCTGTCACCAGTGCAGTACAGCGTCATCATATAAATGGTGTGGTGGTGATCAGGAACACTGACTGGTGATAGTACGAAAAAAAAACAAAAATTATAATTTTTTTAAATTTTTAAATTATTTTTTATTACTTTTTTTTCTTGTTTTTAAGATTTTTTTTTTTTTGCAATATACTGTGGCCAGAATAGTATAATGTTAGCATAGTAACATTGTACTACTTTGGGGAAGTGATCAGTATTTCTTTTTTTTTTTTACACATTATGATTGCTTATAGCAATGGATTTATTTGCTATAAGCAAACATTTAACTGATTTTTTGTTGTGATTAGCTGTGATTGGCCACACTTAATCACATGATACAGATGGGCTGTGATTGGCCCAGTCTGTACATATGATCACTTTGACCAATCACAGCTAGTGACACAATGGTATGCAATGGATGGCATGAAAGCTAGCCATCCATTGTTTGCAATTGTCATGTGATCTGCTGTGATTTATCACAGTAGGTCACATGGTACTGGCAATGGGCCAGTACACAGATCTGTCATCGACTGTGACAGATCTTGCCACAGCGCGGACCCCAAGTCGCAATCTAGGAAGGACGTCATATGACGCTCACCTGGATCGACGAGAATCATGCTTAGCTGTCATTCTGCTATTGGCGGGGTGGAAACAGGTTAAGAAAATATCTCAGATGTAGTGGCTGTTTCAAATTTCAGGCTAAGTACATTTATCTGCCAGTACAGCAGATACCTGTTTATTCTTCCAGAAATCCAATGTACTTGTAACTTCCTGTGTACTAAACCAAAATGTCAAACAATGTTATCATCCTTCCTAGTTATCTTCTGTAGACTACAAAACGTCTCTCCCACATTTAATGGAGATGAGTAGAGGAGGCGGTTTCAGTAGTCCAAATCAGGAGAGCAGCCATGGGTGACAATGTTGTTCCTCCTACAGTTGAGTGATGGAGCTTTGTCACCATAGGATATCCAGAATCACCAGGCAAAAATAAAGGTCAAAAACCCTGCAAGAAAGAAAGCTTAAGCAGTCACCACAACTAGGGACTGGTTAGCTGCAATATATTATTTTTGGGAGGAGTTTAGATACATTTTCATAAAACCCTCCACATCTCTCTCATACAACTGTTCCCCCACAACAGAATTACTTATAGTCAGGGTCAGTTCCCACCACTGGAGCCTGTAGGAAGATAACCTCAAGTTGCTTGGAATATCATGAAAATGTGAAACTATACAGTATATAATAACTAGTTCTGCTCATGATAGAGGAACATTGTATGGGCATTAGCTATACAGGAAAAAGTCTTTGTCCTGGTCAGTTGTAAGGCCCAAGGATTAAAGTAGAACTATAGGCAAAACTTTTTCATTTTAGATAGAGTAAGGAAGGGTTATAACCCCTGTTAGTTTATTTTTTATCATCTGTGTCCCATTGGGGAGATGTGCCTTCACTTCCTGTCTCATAGTCAAAACAGGAAATGGAAAGACATCTCTGTAAATTAAGGGAATTCATTGGGGGCCCCCAGGTCATCAGAGTTGTGTCCCCATTGGAAGATTTCCCCTCTATTACTTTTCTGGCGACCAGCAAAAATTGTGGATTTTCTTTTACTTTCACTTTCAATGATAATGGTAAATAGGACAAATAGAGATGGTGAATTTCCCTCAGGGGGGGGGGACAGACTGCAATAAAAACCTAATCCGTGTTTTAATTAATCTACATTCTATCCAAAACTAAAAAAACAAATGCCTTTAGTTATACTTTAATAGTAAATCTTGCCACGCTCAAAGCCCTCAGCTGTTCCTCTTTTCAACTACGTTTTCTTTGTCCATTTCCTCCACAGTTGATATTCTGTTCAATTTGATGTGTAGAGCTTCATAAAAAATTATTTCTTTTACTGAGAAAAAACTAAACCTTTCCCATCATTTCTAAAAACTGTTTAGATATCTAAATATATCCTATTAATCATTTGTTTCTAAAGCTGAGAGTGCTGAAATATTCAAATTAGAAAAATGATTTTTAAAGCCAAACACCCCAAATCTTTTTGTTGTTTCTGTTTTGCGATCATTGAGAGTCAATGGGAGCCATTCGACAGGATAAGTGTTGGTGGAGTTCTGGAATAGTACAAAAGAGTACAACTTTCAGAGGCAGCTTTCTCTCAACTGAGGTGTTTCAGGAGGTTCCTAGAGTAGTATGGAATGCATTGAAAAAGAGTGCCACAAGACTTGAATGAGTCAAACAACAACTTATTTTCAGTGACAAGTGGTCAGGAAGTCAATGCATATTTATGGGCTCAACTCCCCCTTCATCAGGGCTTGAATACTGGCAATGAGTTCACAGAGATACTGGACTATGGTTAAAATTAGAGATGAGCGAATTATTCAAAAATTCGATTCGGCGAATTCGCGGAATAAATTCGATTCGAGTCGAATATATTCGCTGCGAATTTAACTTATAAAAAGGGTGTTTCTAGGCTTCAGAGAGCCTTTATATTAGTGCAGAACACTGTACCTTTAATTTAAATGCCCTTGGAGTCTGCTGGGGAAGAGAAATAATACTGTCAGTCAGTATGACATGCAGATGAGTGCCGTCGATCTTAGAATCACCGCACACTTCACTCATTTGGGCAGTCACGGGGCCAAAACCAGAGTGTGGAGCCACAGTGTGGCGGTGGAGGCAGCAGCAATGGGAGGCCATAGAGCACCCTATGAAAAAATGGAACCCACCAGCAGTGTGAGGAGACCTGAAAGTGGCACATGGCAGAGTGTGGCGATGGAGACAGCAGCAATGGGAGGCCGTACAGGGACCCATGACACACTCTGGACCTGGCAGCAGCATGAGGAGGCGGTACAGGGGCCCATGACAGATTACGGGCCTAGCAGCAGCATGAGGAGTCGGTACGGGGGCCCATGGCAGATTACGGGCCTGGCAGATGACGACGAGGCTGCCAAGTGCGATCAGCCTCATCATCATCAATTAGGGTTTCCGCCTCACTACTAGCCCCCTCGGCTGCGTGTGGGTCAGGAGACAAACCTGTCTCTAGACCGGCTACCGAGCCACTCTCCTCGCCAGTACTTCTTCGCCTGGCTGCTGAAGAGGCGGATGTCTCCCCCCGTTCCTGACCGCCCTCTGTTAGCTCTTCCTCACTGTACAGTGGGGCTGAGCCCACAGCATGCGATACTTCGCTTGGTGAGGGAACACCAAAGGACAGGGGCAGGTAGAGGACACGTGATTTCAGTGGGCTTGCTCCCGGGCCATGCCAACTAACGGTTGTGTCTGACGTACCCACCGACCATTGGCTGTAGGTGTCAGAGGTGACCTGGGAAGAGGAAGACGACCGAGCCAACCAATCGATGACGGCAGGGTTGTCGGTGGAGACACGACCGCTGGATGACACCGGGAGCACTGGCCTCTGGCTGCGACTAGTGCTGCCTCGACCCCTTCCTCTGCTGCCACGTCTGCTCGCTCCTGAAACATTGCCTCCTCTGCCACTCCTCTGCGTGTTGCCTGACATACTCTTTAATTCAACGATTCTGTGTCCCTGAGTAACGATTCTGTGTCCCTCAATAACAATTCTGTGTCCCTGAGTAACAATTCTGTGTCCCTGAGTAACGATTCTGTGTCCCTGAGTAACGATTCTGTGTCCCTGAGTAACGATTCTGTGTCCCTGAGTAACAATTCTGGGTCTGTCACTGAGTAACAATTCTGTGTCCCTGAGTAACAATTCTGTGTCCCTGAGTAACGATTCTGTGTCCCTGAGTAACAATTCTGTGTCCCTGAGTAACAATTCTGGGTCTGTCCCTGAGTAACAATTCTGTGTCCCTGAGTAACAATTCTGTGTCCCTGAGTAACAATTCTGTGTCCCTCAGTAACGATTCTGTGTCCCTGAGTAACAATTCTGTGTCCCTGAGTAACAATTCTGTGTCCCTGAGTAACGATTCTGTGTCCCTCAGTAACGATTCTGTGTCCCTCAGTAACGATTCTGTGTCCCTGAGTAACAATTCTGTGTCCCTGAGTAACAATTCTGTGTCCCTCAGTAACGATTCTGTGTCCCTCAGTAACAATTCTGTGTCCCTGAGTAAATATTCTGTGTCTGTCCCTGAGTAACAATTCTGTGTCTGTCCCTGAGTAACAATTCTGTGTCCCTCAGTAACGATTCTGTGTCCCTCAGTAACAATTCTGTGTCCCTGAGTAACAATTCTGTGTCCCTGAGTAACAATTCTGTGTCTGTCCCTGAGTAACAATTCTGTGTCCCTGAGTAACAATTCTGTGTCCCTGAGTAACAATTCTGTGTCTGTCCCTGAGTAACAATTCTGTGTCCCTGAGTAACAATTCTGTGTCCCTCAGTAACGATTCTGTGTCCCTGAGTAACAATTCTGTGTCCCTCAGTAACGATTCTGTGTCCCTCAGTAACAATTCTGTGTCCCTGAGTAACAATTCTGTGTCTGTCCCTGAGTAACAATTCTGTGTCCCTGAGTAACAATTCTGTGTCCCTGAGTAACGATTCTGTGTCCCTCAGTAACAATTATGTGTCCCTGAGTAACGATTCTGTGTCCCTGAGTAACGATTCTGTGTCCCTGAGTAACGATTCTGTGTCCCTGAGTAACGATTCTGTGTCCCTGAGTAACGATTCTGTGTCCCTCAGTAACAATTCTGTGTCCCTGAGTAACAATTCTGTGTCCCTGAGTAACGATTCTGTGTCCCTGAGTAACAATTCTGTGTCCCTGAGTAACGATTCTGTGTCCCTGAGTAACGATTCTGTGTCCCTCAGTAATGATTCTGTGTCCCTGAGTAACAATTCTGTGTCCCTGAGTAACAATTCTGTGTCCCTGAGTAACGATTCTGTGTCCCTCAGTAACAATTCTGTGTCCCTGAGTAACAATTCTGTGTCCCTGAGTAACAATTCTGTGTCTGTCCCTGAGTAACAATTCTGTGTCCCTGAGTAACAATTCTGTGTCCCTGAGTAACGATTCTGTGTCCCTCAGTAATGATTCTGTGTCCCTGAGTAACAATTCTGTGTCCCTGAGTAACAATTCTGTGTCCCTGAGTAACGATTCTGTGTCCCTCAGTAACAATTCTGTGTCCCTGAGTAACAATTCTGTGTCCCTGAGTAACAATTCTGTGTCTGTCCCTGAGTAACAATTCTGTGTCCCTGAGTAACAATTCTGTGTCCCTGAGTAACGATTCTGTGTCCCTGAGTAACAATTCTGTGTCCCTGAGTAACGATTCTGTGTCCCTCAGTAACAATTCTGTGTCCCTGAGTAACAATTCTGTGTCTGTCCCTGAGTAACGAATCTGTGTCCCTGAGTAACAATTTTGTGTCCCTGAGTAACAATTCTGTGTCCCTGAGTAACGATTCTGTGTCCCTAAGTAACGATTCTGTGGCCCTAAGTAACGATTCTGTGGCCCTAAAGTCTCTCTGGCCCTAACTCTGTACCTAATACAGACAGGTCTGTCTCTCTTGAATGACCGGAGGCTAATGGAGAATTGTAAGATGGCCGCAATTTATAGCTCCACCATTACACAGTGCTGGCTGGCTGGCTGCTGATTGGCTAATGCGATCACATGTCATGAATGAATGCATTATGGGTCAGCGCGCCTTGTCTGCGCGCCTTCCCAGAGATCCCCGCTCCGTCGCCACACATGTCGCCGCCATTTTTGGGAAAATTCGATTCGTGCATCCGAAGTTTGCTAATTTTCGGATTCGGCGCGAATCGAATTTTTCCTGATCTTCGAAACGAATTCCACTTCGCCATGTTCGATTCGCTCATCTCTAGTTAAAATACAGATAGTAAATGTGGGATTTGGGTCACAAAACTGAGAGCCTGGGTTGCCCGCTGTCAGTCTGATTATCCAAGTCACTAATCCACTATCTGCTATGCATCCATTTTACATTGTAAATGTTGAGCTTCCGAAACACGCTGTCCTTGTGACTACTTAATTTGAAAATAAATTCATATTGGACTCATTTAAGTCTTGTGGTGCTTTCATTCAGTTCATTGTTAGGGGCTTAGCATGACAGCTGCCAACAAGAAAACCATCCAACTAGCATTTTCTACAGGTGGCTAGAAATCACAGTACTTTTCTCAAAATCAGGTTCGCTTTAGAGTCTAATGCAGGCCATAGATGGGGAGAAAAACTGCAGATTTTTCTTTTAAAAAACGAAAAATCTTTGACAGTTCTCTGACAGTTCCTTGACATTTATAGAAGTTGCAACAATGTATCTATTTGTTTCCATTTAGGATACAGATGTTTTTATTCGGAAACAAATAGATACAATGTTTCAACCGCTGTAAATGTCAAGGAACTGTCAGAGAACTGTCAAAGAAATAGCAGAGCTCTCTGCAGAGACACTTTTTGCTGGACTGGAATTCTTCTTATTTTCATCCTACTTCTTCTTCTTCTTCTTCTTCTTCATCCTCATCCTCTTCTTCTTCTTCATCCTCATCCTCTTCTTCATCCTCATCCTCTTCATCATCCTCATCCTCTTCTTCTTCTTCTTCTTCTTCATCCTCATCCTCTTCTTCTTCTGCATCATCATCCTCATCCTCTTCTTCATCATCCTCATCCTCTTCTTCTTCATCATCATCATCCTCATCCTCTTCTTCATCCTCATCCTCTTCTTCTTCATCATCCTCATCTTCTTCTTCATCCTCATCCTCATCCTCTTCTTCTTCTTCTTCTTCCTCATCCTCTTCTTCATCCTCATACTCTTCTTCATCCTCATCCTCTTCTTCATCCTCATCCTCTTCTTCTTCATCATCCTCATCCTCTTCTTCTTCTTCTTCTTCTTCTTCTTCATCCTCTTCTTCTTCTGCATCCTCATCCCATTCTTCTACTTCTTCATCATCATCCTCATCTTCTTCTTCATCCTCATCCTCTTCTTCATTCTCATCCTCTTCTTCTTCTTCTTCATCATCCTCATCCTCTTCTTCTTCTTCTTCTTCTTCTTCTTCTTCATCCTCATCCTCTTCTTCATCTTCTTCTTCTTCATCCTCATCCTCTTCTTCTTCCTCATCCTCTTCTTCTTCTTCTTCATCATCATCATCCTCATCCTCTTCTTCATCATCATCCTCATCCTCTTCTTCATCCTCATCCTCTTCTTCATCCTCTTCTTCTTCATCCTCTTCTTCTTCCTCTTCTTCATCCTCTTCTTCATCGTCTTCCTCTTCTTCTTTTTCTTCTTTTTGTCTTCCTCTTGCAGGTCACTGCTCATGCGCAGATTTTTTTATCGGTAAAAAATCGGCCGATTTGCCCACTAATTGCCGCGCAAATCGGCCGATCGGCAAAATCGGCCGATTTTTTTCCAACTTTACCGAAAAAAAAAACGGCCAAAATACCGAAAAACGGCCGACCAAATCGCCCACTAACGATCCGAAAAGAAGAGGATGAGGAAGAAGAAGAGGATGAGGATGAAGAAGAAGAAGATGAGGATGAAGAAGAAGATGAGGATGATGATGAAGAAGAAGAATGGGATGAGGATGCAGATGAAGAAGAGGATGAAGAAGAGGATGAGGATGATGAAGAAGAGGATGAGGATGAAGAAGAGGATGAGGATGAAGAAGAGGATGAGGATGAAGAAGAAGAGGATGAGGATGAAGAAGAGGATGAGGAATAAGAAGAAGAGGATGAGGATGAAGACGAAGATGAGGATGATGATGATGAAGAAGAAGAGGATGAGGATGAAGAAGAGGATGAGGATGAAGAAGAGGATGATGATGAAGAAGAGGATGAGGATGAAGATGAAGAAGAGGATGAGGATGATGATGCAGAAGAAGAAGAGGATGAGGATGATGAAGAGGATGAGGGTGAAGAAGAGGATGAGGATGAAGAAGAGGATGAGGAAGAAGAAGAAGAAGAGGATGAGGAAGAAGAAGAAGAAGAGGATGAGGATGATGAAGAAGAAGAAGTAGGATGAAAATAAGAAGAATTCCAGTCCAGCAAAAAGTGTCTCTGCAGAGAGCTCCGCTATTTCTGACAGTTCTCTGACAGTTTCTTGACATTTACAGCGGTTGAAACATTGTATCTATTTGTTTCCGAATAAAAACATCTGTATCCTAAATGGAAACAAATAGATACATTGTTGCAACTTCTATAAATGTCAAGGAACTGTCAGAGAACTGTCAAATAGCAGAGCTCTCTGCAGGGACACTTTTTGCCGGCTCTAGACGGGTAGAAAATCGGCCGATTTTTTTTTACCATTGATGGTAACGTCGGCCACTTGAACAACCGATTTTTCATTTTTTAAAAGAAAAATCTGCAGTTTTTCTCCCCATCTATGGCCTGCATTACTCCAGGCTTTTTTTTTCTTTTTTTTTTTCCTTAAAATGTTCCCCAAGTCTTCCAGACATCTGTAAAAGGTCATTATAAAACAAAAAATTGCATGCGGAGAATGGACCTCAGTGTGGAAAGGTACATTCTGAGGTGCAAAGTACGGAGCTAAGATTTGAGCTATAAAATGTACATTTCCCTTAGATCTGAATTCATCTATTTGAACATTAAAACATTATTTGGGATTATTTGTGAAGTTCATTTTCTTGGAAGTTTTTTTGTGGTTTTCTTTTTTCCTTCAGACGCATTTAAGTCCCATGGAGCCTATGTATGACATTTTTATAAATATGTATTTGTGTTTTATAGAGAACAGCATGATCTGACGGGACTATTTTAGCTGAAAAAGAACACACAAAAAACAGGAGCTCAGCGTCTCGCAATGTGCAACAAATCATGTCTGTGTTTCAGCTCTGGTCATTTTCTCTGTCTCTTTGCTATGCAGTCGCAGACGTATCCAGCGGTGAAAATTGTCCAGACCCCCCGAGATGTGATCTTTACCCCCCCTCAACCCAAACAATCACAATGTTTGGCTACATCTATATTTGCCCCACCAGAAAAGAAAGTCTGTCCATTTTTCAAAACAAATAGTTCATTTGGAGCGAACAGTGGCAGCTTCACAAGGGAGAAGCTTCTTTTGGATTAAGCTAATGTTTCAAGTGTATGTTAACCCAATCACTAAAATCTCATGGAATCTTTAACACAGTAAAATATTTCAAAACTAATTTTCAATGTTTTTAAATATGCAACTGTCAATAAATTAACACCTGGTAATACTGCCATACAGGTCCTTGTTCAGCCACTTCCTGGTATATGGTGACAACACTCTGTCCCTGTCTCCCAGTTGTTCTGCACTGTCACCTCCTTACATGTCCTTCGATTGCATTTCAGTACACATTACAAAGACATTGTCAACTGTTGATATTGATAGGAAATGCCATACACAGCCATCCCTGGAGTGTATGCAGACAGTAAGTAGCTGCAAAAAGGTTGCAGGAGGTTAGCAGCATTGAGATGTGACAAACAATGAATAAAAGGTAAATTAAACTATTTTATTTACAAAATGGCAAATAACTTTAGGAAACTAAGGGGTTGACTTACTATAGGTGAGAAGCATGTTTACTTTACAAGGTAATAATTACTTTGGGAGTTTTCTTTTAGCAGCAGGTGAATGAAAAAACTGATCTGATTTAGCTATCCACACACTTGATGAGAATGCTGGAATCCATTCCACTGTGTCTTTGTATTCTGACAGCAGGGAGGCTCCCCATCTGTTAGAATACACAACTCAATGCTGCAGTCTACTGTTCAACCACAGTGGCCACACATGGATTAAAATTCAGCCTGGACAGGTAGAGGGATCCAGTTCTTTCCAGAATCTCCCTCAAGAGCCATCACTAGGTTGAAAGTAGTATTTATTAAATATTTTCCATTAATTAAATGTTTAGGGGTAATGAACAATCTGAAACTTCATGAGGGGTTCAATGATCTGAACAGTTTGGGGAACCCCAGTTAGGGTTTCTGTCTAACTGTAAAGGAAAAGTATAGCATATTTCTGTAAATATACTGTATTTTCGGTCTTTTACTCTTCCTTAAGGTCTATCCATTCTATGACCTAGGGATTTGATGCAACTTTACATCTCCTAAGTTAAAACTGTTATATCCACCTAAAGACCAGACTTTTTCTGACACTTAGAACCCTTAAACATTATATATATATATATATATATATATATATATATATATAATTCATTATTTATTTAAAGGCCCAAGAGAGTAAATTGGTGGGTTTTGCAATTTTTTGTCACACTGTATTTGCATAGCAGGTTTTCAAATGCAATTTTTTGGGAAACAAACACTTTTTTGAACTTGAATGCAAAAAAACACAGTACATAACCCAATGTTCTTTATAAAATATAAAAAAATGTTACACTGAGTAAATAGATACCAAATGTGTCACGCTTTAACATTTTGCACGCCTGTGCAACAGCTACCAAATACGTAAATTTTTCAAATCCTTTGGCAAAGTTTAAAAGCCTTTACAGGTTACCACTTTCAATTTACAGAGGATGTCTGGTGCTAGAATTACTGCCCATGATCTAATGTTTGTGGTGATATCTCACATGTGTAGGACAATCGCTGTTTGCGTGCATGAGGAACCAAGACATGAGTTCACCTTTGCGTGTGAGCTCAGGGGACAAGGGCGCTTTATTTTATTTTTTTTAATATGAATTAATTTATTTTTTTTATTTTTACACTGCTTTGATCACTTTTATTGCTGTCACAAGGGATGTAAACATCCTTGTGACAGCAATAGGCACGTGAAAGGTGTTCTTTATGGAGGGATATAGGGTCTATAAGACTCCGAATCCCTTCTCTGCACTTAAAGGCATTCAAAGCTCCAAGATCAGGGTTTTTGAATGCTTTTGAGTTTTTAAAAATGGCGCTACTTACATCTGGGTAATCTGGAAGTGATTTCAGGTCATCGCTTCCAGGTTACCATAGCGGAGAGCCAATCAAAGCCAATCCCGGCTTTGTTTGGCTGTCTGGCCAGCCAGCGGATGTGCTGGCTGGTTGCTTGGGTCTCCCAGTGGGACAGGAGAGCCCGAGCAAGTGGCAGAAGACAGCAGGAGGGCAGGGATGTTCTCTCCTGCTGCTTGTAATAGAGATTAAGTGGCTAGTTAGCTGCTCTGGTTACTTTTACAAGAGAGACGACTGCTGGCTCTAAAGAGCAGTAGCGGGGTGATGCCTGCAGCTGCAGGCATCACCATGGTACAACTACATGAAAACTGTTGATGTACCAGGTACATGACTGGTCTGCAAGTGGATATTGAACCCCCTGTTAATCCTATTAACGTAACTGTAGAGATGTACATATATTTTACCGTGATGGATTTATATACATTCTTGTATCCCATGAAAAATGTTCAATAAAGCTTTATTCTTTTTTTTTTTTAAGATTTTGTTATAAACTTAAAATGAAAAAAAAAATACTTATAATCCCTTTAAATTCAAACAAATAATTGACAATAGCAGATTGAGCAATCAAATTGAAACACGTGTAGGCAGATTTTCTCAGGATGATGTTCCATAAACATACATGAGTAATCTCTGGGCTGCTTGATCGTTTTTCTGTAAGTCTAAATTTATACCTGACAGGAGACCCACACAGTAGAAATACACAGGGTTAGGCTAAAAGTCCACTGTACAGACAAGGGAGGAAGAAGAGAACCATATGTCATCTTATTGCTCCAGGGAGGGAAGACACTTTTCAAAATAATAATCTGGAATAATAGAGTTGTGTTTATATAGAGAAAACCAACAGATAAGAGTCACAGGACACATCTACACTTTTATATTAATTTGTTTTAGTAGAAACGAGTTTATTTGAAAGCTATTCATATAAAAATATAATGTATAGCACTGGAAGACTAAAAACATCCAAAGAGCATGGGAAAGGTTATTTTATATATATATATATATATGTTTTAAAACAGTCTAGAGAATTTTGAAGAACCCTCATATAGATATATATACAGTGTGTATATATATATATAAAGTATATATAAAATTATGTCATTTTAATTACAAATCACTATACAGTCCACTCCACCCATTTACTTGTCAATTAAATCACATGGGATCTAATAAAAAAAATTAAACAGCATACTAAACCCAACCAAATTGTGAACTAAAATAAAAATTTGATAAAAAAGCTAGGCAGCTGCCCCATTAAGTGAAACAACACTTACCATATTTTTGAATAAACATTTGCTGCACTATGATTATCTTCTTGGCCTTTTTCTGAGATACTGAGGCACATCACACCTAAGGCAAGGATCTGGGTGTTTACAAGCTTGCTGGCTACTTTGTTGGCCGACTTGATTTGGTGAGTTCCCATTTCAGCTATGGTGGAACACAAATTAAAGTTGCAAGAACTAGTCACCAGTTGGACAGTCACATCAGAATGATTTTTGGGATTTTGGATTTCAAATTTTTGTGATACAGTATGATAGAGTATATGTTATGTTGATTCATAATTAGTTGTATGATTATCACGAATGCACTATTTCGGTGAGTACCTACTTCTTTTAATTGCACAATTAAATCACACGCCAGCTATTTTTTTATCTCTTTGATGAAGGGGGAAGGTTATGGTCCCTAAAATGTATTTGGGGATATTGCAGTGCCAGCCTCTCTAAGAGATAAAAAAAATAGCTGATTTATTGTAATGTTTATAGCCACATGTTTATATTCGTTTTAGCTCTGATGAAGGGGGAAGGTTATGGTCCCTAAAATGTATTTGGGGATATTGCAGTGCCAGCCTCTCTGAGCTAAAACGAATATAAACATGTGGCTATAAACATTACAATAAATCAATCAAATGTAAATGAAGATATACACCCTGTTCAAAATTATTAGGCAAATTCTATTTAAGTGTCACAAAGATTAAATATTTTGCTTTTCACTTTAACTCATGGATGGCAGTGTGTGTCAGGGCTCTTTTGATCACTGAAAACAATCTCGGACACCTGTGATAATTAGATTGGCAGGTGAGCCCAATTTAAGGAAAAACTACTAAAGGACGGTGTTCCACATTATTAAGCAGAGCACCACATTAGATATTTCACGAAAACTTAAGCGTGATCATCGCAATATTAAGAGATTTGTGGCTGATTGAGGAAGATTTCTGCCAGATCCATGCATCGGATCAAGAGAGCAGCTGGTAAAATACCATTACATAGCAGCAAACAGATATTTGAAGCTGCTGGTGCCTCTGGAGTCCCACGGACATCAAGGTGTAGAGTCCTCCAGAGTCTTGCAACTATGCATAAACCTTCTATTCGGCCACCACTAACCAATGTTCACAAGCAGAAATGGCGGTATTGGGCAGAAAAATACATGAAGACTAATTTTCAAACAGTCCTGTTCACTGATGAGTGCCGTGCAACCCTGGATGGTCCAGATGGATGGAGTAGTGGATGGTTGGTGGACGGCCACCCTGTTCCAACAAGGCTGCGACGTCAGCAAGGCGGTGGTGGAGTCATGTTTTGGGCCGGAATCATGGGAATAGAGCTGGTCGGCCCCTTTAGGGTCCCCGAAGGTGTAAAGATGACCTCTGCAAAGTATGTGGAGTTTATGACTGACCACTTTCTTCCCTGGTACAGAAGGAAGAACTATGCTTTCCATAATAAAATCATCTTCATGCATGACAATGCACCATCTCATGCTGCAAAGAATACCTCTGCATCAATGGAGGGATAAAAGGAGAGAAAGTCATGGTGTGGCCTCCATCCTCCCCTGACCTCAATCCTATTGAGAACCTTTGGAGCATCCTCAAGCAAAAGATCTATGAGGGTGGGAGGCAGTTTACATCCAAACAGCAGCTCTGGGAGGCTATTTTGACATCTTGCAAACAAATTCAAGCAGAAACTGTCCAAAAACTCACAAGCTCAATGGATGCAAGACTTGTGAAGCTGCTCTCAAATAAGGGGCCCTATGGTAAAAGGTAACGTGACCTGTTAAAATGTTTAAAAAGTTAAAATGTTGTTAAAAGTTTGATTGAAATAGCTTTTGATTTCAGTAAATATGCTGCAAACACAACAAATGGCAATTTTCAGTTCTTTACAACCTATAAAGTGTTTTGAAACTTACTGTGCGTAATAATTTGGAACAGTGCATTGGAAGTTTTTTATGTTTAAAAAAAATACTGTTATCATTAGGTTTGTTCAATAAAATTTGAATTGTACTCTTAATAGTTGATTACATGAGAATTATGCTGACTGTTATTTACATCAATTATTTAGGTAAATGAGAAAAATATAATTTGCATAATAATTTGGAACAGGGTGTAGAATAAGGTGTGATTATGAATAATTACAGTTGAGTTGGTCTGTCCAAACATAAATGTAGACAATGTGAAAAAATATTGAGGGCCCCTTCACATCAATGCATTGCACAAACATTAGATAAACTATATGTGTTATTGCCATGTATGGTAGCCTACCTAACATGTTGTACCCCAACATGCTTGGTAAAAAAACATGCACTTGGGGCATTGGGGCCCTTTCAAAATGAATAGAATGCAGTAATGCATCACACTACAGTGCAAAATAACGTGCTCTGCAGTGCAATACAAGCTGCCCTGGCAGCAATAACGAGTAAATTAAATAAAATGTAGTTAATTTAAAATAGAAATATTTATTGTATTTTACCCCTGCTATTCAGACATTTTTTTCAAGTAATAAAAACTTAAACCTAAAAGTGGTTTTATTCCCCACTATGTTCAGTTAAAAAAAGATCAGTTTAAGTCCCACTTTAAGTACATAGAGTATTCTGGACCTAAAAGTAGAGGAGAACTAAATTAAGACACAAGGATCTATCTATAAAATTTATGTTTAAAAAAAGAAAGAAATGCATATCAGTTGCCATGCTGAAGGCACCCTTAGTGTATTCTCTATATCCTTTTACAGAACACTGTATTTTGTAGGTTATAATGAAGTCAATGTTGTGTGTAAATCCATGTAATCATCACGATTGGTTTCCTGTTTACCGAGTTGATTTTGGCTCAGAATTATGTATCATTTGAGTCAAACCATAACAAACTCGTTACTGCTATCCAATCATTTTTAATACTTTGTAAAATCACGGATTAAACACCTGAATCCAATGTGTATACTACTGACTCAATAGGGGTTCCTTTCATTGCGCCAGTTAAAGAGTTAACAAGGTCAAAACAATTTATTTATTAGATTACTTATATTATAATAGTGCAATATCTGTAAGAGAACATATCCCTTTCATTGCCAAATCAATAACAAATTATTCAAATGCATAACTATATATTATGTATCACTCTTATATTAATTTTTCATCTTAATCTTTGGCTGTTGTGATTTTTCAAACCTTTGAAAAAATTAACCTCTCACTTTCTTGCAATACAGTAACCTAGAGGCTTTGTGTACAGTCTAACTACAAATCTTCATTCCTGCTAATTTGATTGAATTACTGCTTTGCTGAGAAGTCTGCACAGAGATGGAAGTCAAATTACAGGCATTCACTGGCAGGAGTTTAGATCTGTCTAGGATGCTTTCTAGGGCCTATTTGGTGCCTTAAAGCAGGGGTGTCAAACTCAATTTCAATGTGGGACACATCAGCGTTAAGGTTGCGCTCAAAGAGCCTGTTGTATCTTTAAGACTAGATATCCTCCCCTTTACTTAAGATGTCTAGATCCCCCTCACCATCAGAAGTCAAGAGACCCCACCCTCCTGTACATCACAATGCACCCCCCTTACCTTGTGCTGCAGTTGGGAAGAAGCTAGGGGTGGAGCTGGGAAAGTATATGTTAAATAGAATGGTGCAGCGCTAAATGATAGAGCATAGTTTATACACACAATATATTTTATACTTGGGAAAGTGCAGGGTCTGGAGGAGGACCAGAGGAAGTCTGGAGTCAGCTGCCAGAGTCTACTGAACATTGAGACCAGGGCAGGTGGAGACAAGCCTCTCAACAGCTGCACAGAGAAGCGCAGGATCTGGTGGAGGGGTTCTCAGCCAGTAAGCAGGACAAAAAACAGAATCCCCCCACTAGGACATTCTATTCTGACAGCGGCGGGTCCACAGCGGGTCCACACCAAACAGCGTCCACAGCCAATTATATGCAGCTTCTTATCAACAAAATCTTTTCAGTGTGTGTCCATTTAACAGAAGTTGATCAAGTGGTCAACTTCTGTTCAGCAGGGAAAGCTACATACTGATCGGAATTTGGCTATTCCCTGCTGAAGCATACAAATTTCAATCAGTGTATTTATTTATTTCAGGTACTTATATAGCGCCGTCAATTTGCACAGTGCTTTACATATATATTGTACATTCACATCCGTCCCTAACCCTCAACGGCCATACAATCTAAGGTCCCTAACTCACATGCTAGGGCCAATTTAGACAGGATCCAATTCACCTACCAGCATGTCTTTTGGAGTGTGGGAGGAAACTGGAGTACCCAGAGGAAACCCACACAGGCACAGGGAGAACAAGCAAACTCCAGGCAGGTGGTGCTGTGGCTGGGATACGAACCAACGACCCTAGTACTGCCAGGCAGAAGTGCTAACCATTTAGCCACTTAACAGTTGCATGACCAGCTTAACAGTTATTTATTTGGAGCAGAGGTAATAGAGTTCAAAATTCCTTGCAATGTATAGTTGACCTGTTGTGGATTTGTTTGCTTTGAGGTCCACAGGCATAGGGAGCCCGAAGCTGTCTGGATACGTAGCGATTTATAGTAGACGTAGTATAGTAGCTCTAGTAGTACCATTTGGACAAACTGAATTTGTATATACTGTATAGTAGTCAATGTGGCCAAAAGTTTGTGGATGCTTGACTATCAGACACCATATGAGCTCTCTGGACATTCCATTCCAAAACCATAGACGTTGATATTTAGTTGTGCCCCCCTTTCCCTCCTGTAAGCAGGTGCTCATTGTTGCTGTTCCTTTTTGGTTATTATGCCATATTCCTTCACTGCTGACCCATGAGATTACAAGTGTCAGGACTTGTTATATGAATCCTTCCTGCTGCTGCTACTGCCATCCCCTTATAAGGGCTCATCTTCAAGGATTCCATTTACTATGGACGTTGCTCCTATGGACATTATCCATCAAAGGTGTGGGCTGCATGCACTATTATGCACCATATCCTGTGGAAAGCTGCTAGGCAAAGTTCTATGTTGCTGCAGCATAGCTAATTTGGTCTCAGTCAACTGATGATGAGCAATATCTGTATTTTCTCAAGTTCCTCAATAAAAAGGAACTTTATTCAATCAGATAAGTTGTCAGTGTCTTTTACTAATAGAAGTATCTATTATGGAAATGTGTAACTTTGGTGTATCTGAAGAAATGTATACAGTTAAGCCATTAAACACTTGGGTTAAGCAGCCTTGTGCTGCTGTAGAACAATGGTACCAGATTAACCTTTGTGGTTTGATAACCTGGGGAGCATGCATTTTAACGTTCAAGGTTGGGGCACAGTCTCAAGTGATGGTGGCCAGTTTGCAGAGGCAGCAGGTGACTGTAGCTGGAGACAGTGGCCCTGTTTAGTGGGAGGATAGGTGCGTTTTATGTCCCTCACCTCACAGTAGGATACTTATCTTGAGATTATTATTATTATACAGGATTTATATAGCGCCAACAGTTTGCTCAGCACTCTACAATATAAAGGGAGACAATACAGCAACAATACAGTTCAATACAAGAGGGATAGGAGGGCCCTGCTCCTTGGAGCCTACAATCTAGGAATCGGCTGTGTCATGGGGTCAACCTAGTGACCTGGCCTGGGTAGTCATGAGAGCAAGGTCTTGCATTAACATAAAGTGGTGGCTTCCTGTGGTGTGAGCCTTTATGGCAAAGAGAATCTATAAAACTGAGTGATAGTGTGAGTCAAGTGTTTGTGTCCAGGGCAGGGACACTGTAGACTGGCGAGGTATGGTGCAAAATGTTCTGCATCCCCATCCCAAAACGGCTGATCATCTTGAGAAAGAGAGAGGAAAATATTTGTGTCTGTTGGTTCCCTGTGTGATTAATTCTTCTAATGGCTTGCGGTTTCTAACCTGCCCTCTAGGGGAACTCCAGTGCATACCCCCACACCCCCACCCTTCTGGAAATAACAGATCCCCTTTTCCTGAGAGAGCTTTCCGTCAGCTTTTGGCGTGCGTCTCTGGGAATTTCTGCCCAGGAATCGATAGGAGCATTTGTGAGGTCAGGTACTGATGTTGGATAAGAAGATCTGGCTCACAATCTGTATTCCATTTAATCTCAAAGATGTTCAGTAGGGTTGAGGTCAGGGCTCTGCGCAGGCCACTCAAGTTCCTTCACACCAAACTCATCAAACAATGTCTTTATGGAGTTAGCTTTGTGCACTGGGGCACAGTCGTGCTTAAACAGAAAAGGGCCTTCTCCAAACTGTTACCCAAGGCAACTGTCTATAATGTCTTTGTATGCTGTAACATTAACAGTACCCTTCACTGGAAACACCTGAAATCAATAAAATTATATTTATAATCCTGACCATAATATAATGAAAAAAAACACACACACCATTAAAATAGCCTTCAAAAACAATTTTCATGTAATTTTACCAGTAATCAAAATATGTACTTACTGAAGATACCACATTGTGTGGATACAATTCTGCTTGGTTCGGAGACACTGTATCCCGCGTAATGATGAATCGAAGGTCCACTCCACAACCTCGGCCTAGCTGTTTCACACACAGTACCTCATTCAACACCGCAAGTATCCCCACGATTACATTCATTTTCCCTAATTACCTCTCAGCTGATCCCCACGTTCGTTTGCTTAGCGCAGCTGAAATGCGGATAGCTTTGCTTTTATTGGAAAGGGGATTTGTGGAAATCTTTCCTCCAGCCTTGATTAGGGCCTCTGGGGAAATATGAAAAAAAACACAAATACAAACTGAACCGGCTGTACTGAACTCGGCTCTGCTCCCTCTTTATTTTTCACACTTTTTGCTATTACTCAACAGAAAATGAATTAATGCAAAGGATTCTCCTGAGAATAGCCAATGTACCAAATGCTGATTTAGCAGTACATTACTTTCACCTCAGATACGTCACTTTAAGATTAATCCTAATAGTGTTTTGTTCACCTCACGTACCCCTTCACCTTCTGACTGTACATTTGCAATATGGCCACCGATAGAACAGAAAAGTGAAAAAGCTCATATCCATAAAGAAATATGTATTTTATTTTAGCTCATATGTTATTATGTTTGTTGCTTATGTGGTAATAAATATATATAGTGGATATGTGTGTGTGCGTGTGTGTATGTGTATATATATATATATATATATATATATATATATATATTTATATATACACTATATTGCCAAAAGTATTGGGACGCCTATCTTTACAGGCACATGAACTTTAATGGCATCCCCAGTCTTAGTCCGTAGGGTTCAATACTGAGCTGGCCCACCCTTTGCAGCTATAACAGCTTCAACTCTTCTGGGAAGGCTGTCCACAAGGTTTAGGAGTGTCTATGGGAATGTTTGACCATTCTTCCAGAAGCGCATTTGTGAGGTCAGGCACTGATGTCAGACGAGAAGGCCTGGCTCGCAGTCTCTGCCCTAATGCATCCCAAAGGTGTTCTATTGGGCTGCAGGTCAGTCAAGTTCCTCCACCCCAAACTCGCTCATCCATGTCTTTATGGACCTTGCTTTGTTCACCGGTACGCAGTCATGTTGGAACAGGAAGGGGCCATCCCCAAACTGTTCCCACAGAGTTGGGAGCATGAAATTGTCCTAAATGTCTTGTTATGCTGACGTCTTAAAAGTTCCCTTCACTGGGACTAAGGGGCCAAGCCCAACCCCTGAAAACCAACCCCACACCATAATTCCCCCTCCACCAAACTTTACACTTGGCACAATGCAGTCAGGCAAGTACCGTTTTCCTGGCAACTGCCAAACCTAGACACATCCATCAGATTGCGGACAGAAAAGCGTGTTTCGTCACTCCAGAGAACACGTCTCCACTGCTCTAGAGTCCAGTGGCGGCGTGCTTTACATCATTGCATCCGACACTTTGCATTGCACTTGGTGATGTAAGCCTTGGATGCAGCTGCTCGGCTATGGAAACTCATTCCATGAAGCTCTCTAAGCACTGTTGTTGTGCTAATCTGAAGGCCACATGAAGTTTGGAGGTCTTTAGCTAATGACTCCGCAGACAGTTGGCGACTTCTGCGCACTGTGCGCTTCAGCATGTGCTGACCCCGCTCTGTCATTTTATGTGGCCTACCACTTCGTAGCCGAGTTGCTGTTGTTCCCAGTTGCTTCCACTTTGTTATAATACCACTAACAGTTGACCGTGGAATATTTAGTAGCCAGGAAATGTCACAAATTAACTTATTGCACAGGTGGCAACATATCACGTTACCACGCTTGAATGCACTGAGCTCCTGAGAGTGACCCATTCTTTCACAAATGTCTGTAGAAGCAGTCTGCATGCCTAGTTGCCATAGAGGTGATTGGAACACCTGAGTCCAATGATTTGGAGGGATGTCCCAATACGTTTGGCAATATAGTGTATATATACAGGCTTGTTTGTTGTTGTGGAATTGGTACCAGGTTACAACTACGTTAAAACATATAGTCTTCAGGGTCATAACTATGTGTACGGGTTTGTTAAAATTGCCTGCACAGTAAATGCTCCTTTTTAGCCTGCGGGCAGCTGCCAACTTTCAGGTTGCAGAGAGCCAGGGTGAGGGGTGGTGTAATGTATGATTGAGCACATCACACTGTTTACTTTTTTCTTTTTTTTTAACTTTACTTAAAGTGCACAAAATGACACTTCTTTCATACCTGCACACAGCAGCGTGGTGCATTGCACTGCTGTGTGATGGCATTTCGGGGGTTTATTAACCTTAGGTTCATATCCAAGCGTTTTCTGAAGCATTTTGCAGAAACGAAGTACAGTCCATTTAACATGATGTCCTATGGGACAGGTTCACATCTCCGCGTTTTCACCCGGTGCGTTTTTTGGAAAGGGTCAGGAACTTTCTTGAATGCAAAACATTGCGTTTTTAACTTTATAGACGTCAATGGGAATGCTGCAGAAAAGCATGTATTGCGTTTTTGCTGCGTTTTGCGTCAAAAGCAACCTGCATAGGTGTGAACCTAGACTTACTAAAGCCGGTTCACTTAGAAACTGGTATAGCTGTGCAATGTAGCCAATCAGCCTCCAACCTCAGCAATTAAGCTTCAGCAATAAAATCTGTAAGCTGATTGGTTTATGTGCAGAAGTGCATGAGAATCTGAGTGAACCAGCTTTAGTAAATAAACCCCACAGTGCCTACCTGGGCAATGTGATAAATTGCAGCATGTCTGCATTTTACTGCAGCTCACTGCACTGCACCTACAGGCTGTGTAGCAGTGCAAATGGGGTACATATAACCCAATTGTTTTCTATGTGCCCTAGTGGGGACTAGCATTTATCTCGTGTGGAAAAATGTCAGTCATTGTGAATGAGCTCTTATTGGAAGCAAAGCTATTAAAGGTCTCTCTGCTCTCTAATTCCATCTCGAAAGCAATACCAGGATGCTAATTTCTTCAAAAGCAATAGTATAGAGGTTCCCAAACTACATAGCTAAAATGATGTGTACACCCCTCTAAAGTACTGAGTTCAGCAATTTCCAGTGAAGGATACTGTTAATGCTACACAATACAAAGACGTTTAGGACAAATGTGCACTTCCAACCTTGTAATAACTCTTATTTGTTTTTAATTCCAGCATGGCTGTGCCGCTGTGCGCAAAGCCAGCTCCATAAAAACATGGTTTTGTGAGTTTGTTGTTGAGGCCTGCACAAAGCTCTCACCTCAACACTACTGAACGCTTGGTATTGGAATGATGATGCCAGATATTCTTATATAACATGAGCACAGGACCTCACAATTGATCTTTTGGCTAAATAGACACAAATTCCCTTCGACACGTGCCAAAATCTTGTGGACAGCCATCTACAGGCTGCTGCAGGACCCTTTTTTTGGTCCGCACTAGAATCGGTGCAGGTCACATGCCTGATGAAGGGGTCCTGCGAGACTCCAAAACGTTGCCTGGCTTTAACTATGTGATCGTTCATTAAAACCTTTGGACCCATATTGGTGATCCTTGGTGTGCTGGTGACATTTTTCCTTGCTGATTTTGTTTGGTTCCAGCCGACGGTCGCTGAAGCACCAAACTTATACACACAGCCATTTTTAACGCAGGAACGTGTGCGTTTGGACTATACACTCGCACTAGAATCGGATTGCATGGGTATTCACACCTATGTGATCCGATTCTGACATCGCACCACGTTTTGTGGACCGCTTTCAGGGTGTTGTTAACTTAACATACACACCTGCAGCGGTTCGCATGAACAGGGTGCGATTCTGATGTGGTGCAGAATTCACGCAGAAAATGCTGCGAATTCTGCACTGCATCAGTGTGAACCTGGGCTTACTCCCTATGATTGTCAACTCCATCTAGTGGCCACAATGTAGTATATTAAAGAAATATCTCAATTAGGGTAATAACACATTATGACCACAACATTGAGCTGACAATCATAGGAAATAAATTTATCAGACAACAATGAGACATTCGTACAGCAATTTTTTTATGAATAAATCTCTTAGCATCATGCAACTGGGAGTAAAGAGGGGGCCATTCTGAAGCAAATGCAACATTATAAGTATGCTCTGAGGACAGAAAGGAACATTACTGCACAGAGAAAAAAGCTTTTTAGGACAATGCGCCCTTTGCTACTGCAACTAAGCAGAGAAAAATAGTCTGGAGTTCTACTTTAAACTTTACTGTGATTTTTTTTGGAGTTGGGCTTTTCTTTTAGACTGCAAACAAATCATACACCATATGTGTCCCTTTACCTTGCTTTTATAGTATCTGCTTAGGTCTGTAAACAACTGTATGCTGTAAATAATCCATCTTGTTTGGCTCCCTGCCCATAATAGTTGATTTCTGTGTTGGATTTTGCCTTGGGGGAAGTTGGAATTTTATGCTCAGTGAAAGTATTATTGTTTACAACCTGGAAAGGAAGATCTACTTCACAGCAATCAACAGTTAGCTTGGTAGTGTGCATCTCCTCTGACCTACAGTAGTAAAACCAAGATAAGGAGTCGAGGGTTAGCACCCTCTGGGCCACACCTGTATGGATCGTGTCCTGTAGAAAGTAGTGTATATAGTGATTCATAGTGATATGCCTCTTTATTGGTTAGCTCAGATGGTGGAACAATACTAAAGGACTTGTGTTTAGGGCTTTCATGTACATTTTGCTTAATTTAGTTGAACATATGCTCAAACCTAAGCTAGTCAACATCTTAATGGATGGTCTTCTTCATTGATATAGTCAGGAAAAATTAAGGTCAGGTCCTGAATTCCAGCAGTGATGAATCCCTGTTAACACACTGTAACTTATATAGTGTTGGAATAAAAAAATTAAAGGCAAAGTACATACACCTTGGACTACTATGTGGGCTCTTAAATGCACCTGCACCCAGACATATTCATGAAGATCACAATTAACACATACCATCCTTATAACCCTCTCTATTACAGGGTACACATTTACATTCTTGCTCCCTCATACTCATGGCATCATTGTCGGTACTTGCTCCCTCATCCTTATAACATAGCCCTCAGTTCACCCATTTCACATCCCCACCCATTAAAATAACGGAAATAGTTGCTGGAAATGGCTGCCAATGCAGCCCCAATGTTTCTGGTGTAAACAAGCCCTAACAAACAGCAGAAGAGCTTTAACCACTTGCCCTCCTGAGGATTTTCATCTCTTCATGACCAGGCCATTTTTTTGCGTTACAGCACTGCGTTACTTTAACTGACAATTGGCAGTCATGCAACGCTGCAACCAAATTAAATTTATGTCCTTTTTTCCCACAAATTGAGCTTTCTTTCGGTGGTAATTGATTGCCTGTGCAGTTTTTATTTTTTGCGCTATAAAAAGAAAAAGACCAACAATTTTGAGAAAAAACAATATTTTTGACTTTTTGCTATTAACCACCTCCCGTCCGCCCGTTGTATATAAACAGACGGTGGCAGTGCAGGGTCGGGTGGCAATTTATAAACGGCCTCCCCACCCCCTGCTTGCGTGTGCTCCCTGGGAGTGCGCAGCACCACGATCCGGTGCCTGCTGTGTCCTCCGGACACAGTGGAAGACCGATCATTGTACGGGACCTCTGTGCGAGGTCCCGATCATGTGATCACCGATTGGCCAATCAGTGATCACATGCAGAGTAGTAAGAGTAGTAAGAAAGATGTCACTTCTGACATCATTGCTTACTACGTGTGAAATCTGTGAATGATCACAGAGGTCACATGGTACAAGGCTATTCACAACAGCCTTGTACTATGTGACAAGCTGTGACCAATCACAGCTCACACAGTAGTTCTCAATGGCTGCAAGAATGCAGCCGGAGAAAAAGAGAAATGATTGCTTTTACAGCCTTTATGGATGTAAAAGCAATCAGTGTAATAAAAAAAAAAAATCTTCATCGCCCCCGACAAGTAGTACAGTGTCACCATGGTACTGCTAGGGTAACAGTATGTACAAAAAAAAAAACATAAATAATAATATAAAAAATAAAATAAAAATGTAAAAAGAATGTTTAAAAATTATAATTTTTGGTTATAAACTAATTTGGGTTATTTTTTTTTACTAAAAGATAACAGAATAAATTTTGCCCAAGATTTATGATGAAATATTATTTATTTGCAAAATTTTTAAGAAAAACACTTTTTTTCAAAATTTTTGGACTTTTTCATTTACATAGCAAACAAAATAAAAATCCCAGTGGTGAATAAACACCACCAAAATAAAGCTTTATCTGTCTCAAAAAATGCTAAAAAATTCATATGGGTACAGTGTTGCATAACCGTGCAATTGTCATTCAAAGTGTGATAGCACTGAAAGCTAAAAATCGGCCTGGATAGGAAGGGGGTAAAAGTATCCGGACTGGAAGTGGTTAAACATATCCAGTAAAAAAAATGTAAAAATCAACTTTCGTCATAAATTTACACCAAAATGTATTCTGGTACATGTCTTTGCTAAACAAAAATCCCAATACGTGTAAATTAAATGGTTTACATGAAAGTTTTAGCATTTACAAATGGAGATATAGATACTGGAATTTTTTTTTTTTACTTGTAATGGCAGCGATCAGCGACTTATAGTGGGACTACGGTGGGCATTCTGAAACTGGGGTGAATTGACTTGGTGTCACTGACATCTCCAGTGACACCAATACAGTGATCAGTGCTAAAAGAAAAGCACTGACACTGTACTAATGGCACCTTGCAAGAAGAGGTTAACATGAGACGCGTTCAAAAGGTTAACTGTGTGCTGGGAGTGTTTTACTAGGGGGCTGTGTCAGTGTGCTTCAATGTAAGCACACTGCTTTGGATGGCTGTGCTGTGCACAGCCATCCATAGCAGTGTGCCCGAGCTGAAAGGGAGGAGAACTGTTAGTAAACAAAACAATTCTCCTCCCCTTTGGAGATCGTCGGAAATTACCAAGAGAGATGCAGTGATTGACAGCCGTGGCCGCGAATGGACCCCTACCAGGGAATGCAAAATCACGTATATATATACTGTACATGATTTTGCACACCCGTGCCGCCCTGTAGCAGTATATCTGCTATAGGGTGGATGGGAAATGGTTAAATAAAGCCAGCCCTGACCTTTCTACTTCTAAATTTAAGTAATTTGTTTTCTTAAAAATCCACACAACTAAGTGTTTAAAGTCAATTTTCACTTACAGTTTTTGCCAGCTTATAAATATCTGCTGGTAGGCAGGTGCCTACTAAGTGGCTGTTATGCCATATTTATTTATTTATGCCTTGACTGTACTAACTTGTAATCAGGCTGAAATGCTGGTTAGTGAGACAGCTGCTGCCTTAGCCAGGAGGCAAAGAGTTATCCTAGTTTCCCACACCTTTATGGGCTCTGCATCTGTGCTGTTAAAGTGTCACTAAACCTACATTATACAAAACTATCAATAAATGCCATATTGCATGCTGTTCATACTCAGTCACTATGAGATTTGTTTTCTGTATTCTGCAAAAAACCTGGTTGATCCTGCTGCTCTCTATCTCCACCTTCTGTTCATGTCCCCAATTCAGCTGGGGATTTTGCAGCTGTAGAGGCAACTCTGTACATGCTCAGTTTTCAGGGAGTTTCTACTCTGAGGATTTCCTCCTTATCACATCTGAGCAGCCCATGTGACTATAGAGTCACACATGAGAGAGTATACACAGTAGTAAATGACAGCTCATTCCCTCTCTCCTTCTCCATGCCCGCTAACCAGTTAAATGGGGGCGTGATATTACAGATTAGCGGTGGCTTCACCTCCCTCTTATTCTAAGACACTGGCTGGAGCGGAGTGACACAACCTGTGACTGGCAGAAATCTACCCATACCATGTTATTTCCACAAAATAAGAAAGATTTGATTTAAAATATATATTTGGATGCCGATTTAAAGCAGTTTATTGATATTATTGATTTATTTTCAGTCTGTATTCTAAAGGCTGTTTTGGTTTTTTTTTAACATGTGACCAGCAGTAGAGGACTAGAAGCTCCTCCTCCATGCAGACAGACTGGGAAAGATCTGGGTAATGTGACAGCTGTATATTAATTAGGAAAAAGATATTCAGATTTTTTTTATAATTAAAATAATTACAGTGGCATCATCTACAAACATAAATAAAACGGATAATGTAAATTAAACAGTGTGTGCTTAGTATCACTTTAAAGCGGAGTTCCACCCAAAAGTGGAAGCTCCACTTATTTGCCTCTTCCCCCCCTGCACTGCCATATTTGGCACCTTTTGGGGGGGGGGGTGGTGGAGCGAATACCAGGTTTTGACAGGTACGCGCTCCCACTTCCGGCTCAGTTCACCGCTGCAAAGTGAGATGAAAGTTCGACCCCTCCTTCCGCCTGCAGTCTTCTGGGAACCCTCAAAGGTCCCAGAAGACTGCCGGACCAATCAGGATGCACAGAGTGACTCGTGCATGCACAGTGGGCACCCGGCTGTGAAGCCGCAAGCTGTCACAGCCTGGTGCCCACAGTTGAGATGCCGGGGAGAGAAGAAGGAGAGAAGGGACGGCTGCTGGACCCCGGGGACAGGTGAGTGTGTGTTTATTAAAAGTCAGCAGGTACAGTTTTTGTAGCTTCTGACTTTGAATAAACACAACAATAGCTGGAACTCCACTTTAAGTGCTGAAAGAGAACACAGACAGCGAGCAAGATGTGACCTCTAGCTGCTACGTGCCTGTCTCCAGGACCTTTCCACATGTAGGGGGATTGCTGGGACCTGCAGTCCGCCCTGCAGCCGCCAACATGTTGGAGCAATGCCTTGAAGGACTTTCCTGACCATGGACTCACCTATGCAGGTACACTGGGGCAGCCAAAAGCCTGAGTGAGGCTCTGTTTACCCCTAGGTGTTTTGAATCGCGGGCAAAACTGCCACATTTCTACCTATGATTTCAAAAGATTCTGCTAAAATAACAAATCGGACAATGCGAATTTCAGATGCCATTTATTTTAATGGCACCTAAAAAATACGGTGTGGTTCTGCTGTGATTCTTGCACAATAAATAATAGGTAGCTCCTGCTCCTTTTTGGGCGACAAGCTTCACGCAATGCAGTTTGCAGCACCATTTATCGTGCGACAATCATGACAGAACCACACCAAATTTTTAGGTGCCATTAAAATGAATGGCATCTGAAATTCTGACTGTCCGATTTGTCATTTTAGCAGAACGTTTTGAAATCATGGGCAGAAATGTGTCAGTTTGCCCGCGATTCAAAATGCCAAGGTGTAAACCGAGCCTTGGGGATTAGGATAGATAAGAGACTGCACTTTGGAACTGTTACGCCAAGTTGAGCAAAGTTTTGGAAGGCTGAAGTTACTAAAGAGGTGTATGCGAGTAAACGGCACACATGTGGTTTCCAGCTTGGGTCAGTTAAGACACACTGGGGTATGAAGGCAACAAGTGGTTACCAAGGGTAATGGAGATCGAGCAAACCACCCATTCCGTGATAGGCAGAACAGCCTCTTGCAGGGAGGTAGTTGTCGGCATTATCTCTTCTGGCAGTCTCCCATAGCAACAGAAGAAGATCAGCTCTCAAAGGTTCCCAGCCTGGACACTAGGTACGGCAGCAGAAGAGTTGATTTGGTGCATACATAGAGTCCACGCTAGGTACACGGCAGGGCTCCATGCCATTACTGGGAGTGGGGTAGCAGAGGCATGTGCGCTATCAGTAATAGGACACACTTGCCACTCACTACTGCGTGTAATACTGCCACACGAGCCTCACTTTTTATACCTGTAATATTAAAAGTCCCGGTTTGACCTGAGCGCCCCTCGTATTTTACGTTTATTTTCACGTATTAGTTTGTTGAATACATCCCATGTTTGTTTTTTGGTGTGTTTTACACTATGCATATATTAGTTTGTTGATGTATGGGGTGCTGTCTGTGCTACTGTAGAGTTCTTCCTTAAGACACATGTGGGCTCCTGGTTGTAGGCCTGTCTTATGTTTTCTCACAGAAACAAAAATACACTGCAATAAATCTTCGGATCCAGAACCATACCGGCAACAGTAAGTCCCAGTGGGTTTTGTACAAAGCATGCACGTGCTGACACAGTGAACTACTGATAGAGGGAAAACATATTGAATGGTTTAAGAAGAAAACAGCAGTTCCTGGCCTGGGCAGATGGGTTGACACTCTCCCATACATCCACGTCCTTAATAAAAATCATCCATAGCTTTATTTTTTTTCCACAGCCGTAAACGAGACCTGGAGGATTTCAAAGCAACATGTATACTAATAAAACACGATACCTCAAAACGTTTTCTGGATTCACCTTCTTTTCTTCAGAGCAAATGTGATCATTGTACACAAGCTGGAAAGCAGAGCAGATTAAGTGCAGAGATGTGTCTATAATAAATCATAGACTGATATTTAACTCATTTCCCAGTTCTGAGGGGTTTAAACACCTCACAGAAATGTTTTAATTTAATCATGGTTGATCCAGGTCTCGTAGGGGGTAATTAAACAGCTCAGTATGTGTGGATTGACTTTTTATACCGGTGTTCGGTCATACTCAGGGACAAGGTGAGCAGGGATTGCACTAAAAATCCAATCAGGTGCAGAATTTGGGCACGGCTGTTAGGTCTCTATGGTTGGAGAATTTCCAACAGGGGCTTAAATAAATTCTTTAGGGCCCTATACAAAGTTGAAACCAGGGCCTAGGACGGTTTTGCATTTTTAACTGGAAACTATAATGGTTTTGTGTCACTGTCAAGTTTATACATTTTTAGTGATATTTATAATTGTTTATATAAAATTTAATACAGGGTTCTTCTATGAGAAAGGATCCCAGAGCATTGATTGGTGACCTATGGCCTGCGGGGAACATAATTAACTGTCCTTTTTATTGTAGAGACAGATTTTTGTGAGCTACAGAAAGAATACGATCATGTACCTGGCAGATACTGGAATGTTGTGGGGGCCTCTCTTGTACCTCATACCCAACACTCCTGAAGGTGGAGACAGAGAGTGTGAGGGCATGGAGTGGCATGACTGCAGGAGTACCCAGGAAGTCCAGGAAGCAAGCCAAGGTCAGTAACAGCCAGGCAAAGCAGTGCATTGGAAGATGTCCCCTTACTTCGTTTGTGCTCGCATGACAACTTTAAAAGTTAAGATTTCTTACCTTGGAGCACCCAGATTTGTTGATTACCCTGTAGACGGAGTTAGAATTTGTTGTTTTCTGCAAAATACCAGGTATCTAAGTCACAAAAAAATTGGATTTCTACTTGTTTTTTGTCTCAGAAAACGATTCTTACCTTGAGAAAGAAAAGAGGGATTTCCCTTAGTTATGTTTCAAACAGCAAAAGAAAACTTGGCAGAAGGTCTAACCCTTCCCTACTCTATCCAAACCTTAAACACATGTGTAGAAAAGTAGAAAATCAGAATACGCTTTTTGAGCTAGTTGTGTGCCTTTCTTTCTACAACTAAATCATATATATGACAATACTGGAATCTCCAATTCACACCTTCGGTGAATGAAGTTTCTGCAGCCTTAAGCCATATACGCACAAAGAGAATATCTGATGAATGATCATCCGTTTTTTTTTTCACATGTTAGTCTCATATAATAAAAGAATAGGTTACTAAAGTTACAAAAGTTCTTGTAAGACAGAATACAACTTCTGAAGTGATGTATAGTATTGTAATGTATTCTTTCATTCTGAGCATGCGTGGTCTTGCTATTTGTTTCTTTAGGAAAGGAACAATTGAGTACTGTCCGTGATACTTTTTTTATTTGCACTAACATTCAATTTTGAGGACAATCACCTAATGTCTTTAGGAACAAATACTGTACTAAGTAAACCAAAATCGCTCGTTCTGTTATCGTATGAGAAAAATTTTCGCACTTGTCCCTTTGGATATTTTTGCATGAACTGTCGTGGATCAGCTCTTGAAAGCTGTGTACTGACGATCAGATTATTGGATGATCGCTCCAAAAGCAGTGTTTTTTGTCCAATTTTCTCAATGTGTGTAATAGGCTTTAGACAGAACAATATCCTCAACCCCAGTGCTGTTTCAATGAAGCTATGTTCCTGAGAAGTTATTACTATTTCATTCTGCTTTCGTCACAATACCATTACCTCACTAGGGACCTGAGGTAGGAAATACAAGCTTCTCAGAGTTGAAGGCCAGTCTCAAGTCTTGTTATACATATATTAAAGCAAACGTCAAGGCAACAGAATGAAGACATAGATCTGTAGACTAAAATCCCCAGTACATGCATTAAACTTTTCAACAGTAAAAATAAATTTCAAGGGCTCATTCATGCCACACCTCTGAGAAATGCAGTGGATTGCTTTTCAGGGGAATTTGACAGATAGTAAGGAGTTGATATGACACCTCCTCGACACCTAGTTTTACCCTAAACACACTGAACCACGGTGAAACACACACTTAAATGGTTCGCATTTAGTGGCAGTACTGCCCACAGCAGTGCGAAATGAAGTTTAATTTCTGCTGCAGCTGCAACAATTGTACAGCCCTGAGTGGCTGCATTCCCTTCTTTAGATGGGCAGTTAGGGGGCTTTTACCAACTTGTACTGTTCTCTTTTACAGTTATAGACTGCAGAAGAAATACAGTGGTGGCCTCCCTCTTCCTCCAGCAAGCTAACTGGACACTAAAAGGGAAGCAGTGGGTTGAAAAAGTAATTTCTCGGCTCACTCTGCTCTCTCGTCCTATCAGCATGTTCCTAGCCAGCACACATGAATGCAGCATCCATTTGATCCCAGTACTGCCCCTCCTTTTTTCACTATTGCTGTATAGGAGATTACAAAAGGTTGATAGCAAGTCCAGGGGCGGACTGACAACTCATGGGGCCCCCGGGCAATAGGGGATCATGGGGCCCCTGTGTCCTTGCCCAAACTCTAAAAAGCCTATGAAAAAGGTACCAGGGGCATCTCATGGGGCCCCCTACTGACCCCGGGCCCTCGGGCAGTGTCCGAGTTTCCAAATGGTCAGTCCGCCCCTGAGCAAGTCAAATTCAGGAACTGAACTGTTTGCATAAAGGACAAAGTAAATGTAAAGTGGAACTACACTGCATCTGATTAGCATAAACCAAAAATGTTATTTAATAAATTTTTAATATTTAATGCAAACTCAACCAACCATCCATGTCTCCATGCTTTATTTTGCAGATAAATCACTTTGAAAATCACCTCGTAGCATTTCTGGCCATGGCCATCTTGAGTAAGTGCAGATGATTTTTATAGTATTGACTTCTTGGAATCCATCTACCCTTTGCTTAGGCGTTCAGGTGGGAGGGTGTGCTTAGCTGAGCAACCCCTTCCTGAAGACACCTGGGATGCATGACATCATTTGCCTAGGCCTTGAAACCAGGAATAAACTGAAGAAATGTAAACAAAAAGAAATGTAAAAAAAAGATATACTGTACTTTGTCAAAATTGTCAGTGTTGATTGAGAGAGTGAAGTTCCATAATAAAAGCTAAGTTCACCTTTTAGAATATGTTACATGTTCCACCCACCTCTCCCTCCGATTCCCTCCTCCCTGTGACAGCAGGAGGGGGATGTTCTCCCTGCACCCGCTGTCTCAATTTTACAACAGTGTGGCCGTGGTGGGCTCTGTCTACAAGGCCTCCTCATTCATTCAGTTTCCTGTGAATGAATGAACTACAAATACTGCCAGCCAATGTGGGTGACAGCTTGTAGTCTTAAATTAACTACGAGGGCACTGATGAGCGTTCTCATAGTTCATTCACAAGCCCTGCAGCTTTCAAACAGACAGCTGTATGAATGTATGGGCTGAAAGCTGCAGGGCTTGTCTACAGAAGCCTGACTTTGTACCCCTGATCCACTGATTGTGGGTGCAATGTTTTCCAGGCTCCTGCAGGAAAAAAATAAGTGCACCTTTTTTTTGCAATTATATGTGCATTTATTATTTTTTCTAAAAAGGTGAACTTATCCTTTAATAATGTGTTAATAAATACGAAGCTACATTAGTTTGTGTTTTATTATAGATGCCTAGAATTCAGCTTTAAAATCCACTTTAGGGAACAATTATTATTAAAATGTTTTCACTGTTCTGTCCCTTGTGGAACAATGTACATGTAGTACTTTATCCCATGTTCCTATGGGCTTTCTAACCCTAGCTATGAGGTCAGACTGGGTGCCCTCTCCTCCTGTGGCCAACCAAAAACATAGCTAGGAAGGAGATGGCTAATTCATAACTGCCACTTAACTACACTTTCCCAACACAGGCAGTAGCCTGCAGAAGGACAGAAGGTTGATGCTCTGCATTTCTCCTCCTGCAACTTGTCTAAGCCACTCGTCTGCTTGGAGCTGAGACAAGCAGCTGTTGTGAAGTGGCCGCCTTTCCCAAGATGGAGTTTGGTGGCCACAGGTGGTGGGGGGGGGGGGGTGCCCAGTCTGACCTCATAGCTAGTGTAAAGCCTGGAACACACAAAAGGGCAAATTATTATTATACAGGATTTATATAGCGCCAACAACTTGCTCAGCGCTTTTCAATATAACAGGGGACTATACAGCAACAATAGAGTTCAATACAAGAGTGGTAGGAGGGCCCTGCTCCTTGGAGCTTACAATCTAAAAGGGAGGGGCTAGTGGTACAAAAGGTAGTAACTATGGGGGATGGACTGGCAGGAGGAGTAGAAGATTCCATTATTAGCTGAGGGCAGGATAGGCTTCCCTGAAGAGAGGTTTTCAGGGATCGCCTAAAAGTGAGCAGAGTAGGCGATAGTCTGATAAATTGAGGTAGAGAGTTCTAGAGGATGGGGGAAGCTCTTGAGAAGTCCTGGAGACGAGCATGAGAGGAGGAGACAAGGGAGCTAGAGAGCAGGAGGTCGTGCAAGGACAGAAGAGTACGGTTTGGGGGATATTTGGAGATGATTGTCTGGGTTTTTTGCATGCTAGTCTTATATAAAAATGAATAGGTTACCAGAGTTACAAGACAGAATACAACTTCCTGCGAGGATGTAATGTATTGTATTATAATGTATTCCGTCGTTCTTGGTCACTTGATATGTTTATGGACGAATACTGTACTGATTAAATGAAAATTGGTTTGTTCTGTTATCTTACAAGAAACATTTTCATGCTTGTACTAATGATCAGATTATCAGACGATCGCTCCAAAAATGTTTTTTTTTGTCCAATTTAAGCATTGTGTGTACTAGGCTTAAGAAAGCACATAGTAATGTTGGACAAAGTACTACATGTACTTGGTCTCACAGGAAATAAAAAAGAAATTTTAATGATAGTTCTTTTTTAACCCGGTAAATATTCTGGTTATTTTCAGTTATTCTTGTGTCAGTGGCTTTGTTAATGAAAATCATGCGTACTTTTTAACCTTTCAAAAACTAAAATCTAGATTCTATAGGGGCAGCCCGAGATCTGTCCAAGCCACTCCTGAAATTTGTACAATCCTTGCATAGGGCATATTCATGTTTAATAAGTATTCATTTCTCCTTTCATGATACAACAGTCAAAACTGTTGTGATGTGTTTATGGACAGCTTGAAATGGTCCATATGGTTGAGAGCCCTCTGAGCAAGGGTCCTCAGTTTTCGGTACAAGAGAAAGCACTCTGTATGTCATCTTTTATGGCTCTTCATTTAAATTGATTCAATATGACATGATAAATAGGCTGCAGATGTAAGCATCCTTGTTTCTTGCAGACTTTACATGACATCTTTAACTAAATTTTTGCCTTTAACCCTTCCACTTCCAACTTTGGGGACTATAAAACAGCTTGATGATCACTGAAATGTTTTACTGATTAAGAGGATAAGACTGCTTGATTATTTGGCTTTATGCACAACTCTTTACATCGGTAGGTTTATGTCAAGAGTTTGTGGCAAGATTATGGTCATCGGTTTTACTGTGTGTGGGAGAAGCTAAGAATAAAAAACTCCATTAAGTACTATTTCCCTCTATACAGACCACATAACAGAACCCTGATGAAATTTTAGTACAAAAAAAAACACAAACCATGGCAGTTAATAAAAGACGGCAAACTTTTAAAGAAGGCTTAACACTTAGGCAATGTTTGCCCCTCCTGTATTTAACAGGATTTGCAAAGTAGGTTTAGGGGGTTTCAATATGAGATCAAGCATTCTTTTACCAGAGTTTTCAATATAAAATGGGGTGTGGCTTGAGACATAGAAATTAATAGACCTGTGAACTGGATTTATAGTAAAATAGAACAGTCCAAAAATCCATTTGTATGAATCTCTCAAAGTAGACCTTTTGTACTTTACAAGTCTATATGACATTTCTTCTGGAACATGACAATATACAGCAATATTATAATTGTTCAAAACAGCTTTTATCATTAAAAAGACATCCTGAAACTCCAAGCAGTGACTAGATGAAAATAATGACCATAGCAAAAAATATCATATTATTTATAGCTTATTGAACCTGCACCAAGGAATTACTTTTGTTTTGTATACAATCCTTGTGAAAAGTCAAAAATCAAATCCTACCAAAAGATTGAGATGGGTATGCCTAGAACCAAGTGCTGTATTGCAGAATAATAGGGGAGTGGGGAGGAATTTGGTTGGGTGGTGGAGTGGCAGGGAGTAAGAAGAAGAATGCCATGTGATTTCCAAAATAGACCCTTGAGGGAATCCCAGTTTCATCTACAACCCAAACGATGTAGTACATGATCCAGCCTTCATCTCTCGAGAAAGCTGAGAAAGTGTCCTATCCCTAAGTGGGTCAAACCAGGGTAGCTAAAGGATTTTTGGACAAGGTTGTTGAGGGCATAGGAAGAACTGTTAAAACTAACTGATTATGATATGCCTGCCATGTGCCCGTGAAGAGAGCTCCACTAATTAGTTAATTCCTGATATTTAACTGATGTTCAGTAAAGGAAAGAGAACAAGAACATGAACTCTGTCTCTTATTGTTCCCTCAGGTGAGGCCTATGTTGGAAGAAGTGAATCTGAACTTGGTACAACTAATTTCTATGCCCATTTTAGAGGGGAGTTGGTGGTCCTTGGAGGTAATCTTTGAGGAACTGCCTGTCCTGGGCTTGCCTTCAAAAAGCATTCAGTCTTTTTGTCTTAGATTCTCCAGTGCCGGACATGACACAGCCACCCTTGCTGGGTTGTTCACCTGCCAAGGAGATTTCATTTCCACCCATTTCTGTGATCACCTGAGAGGGATCTCCTGGGATACCCTGATCCTCGACCTAGATGAGCAGTTACCACTATCACAGGAACCTTGCATGCCTGATCCCCCTGTTCCTTGGGGATTCCTTAGATCTCTGCTGGCACTAGTGGAGTGTACTGGACACAAGTACCTCCATCCCCCAGGTGCTTACCTTCTTCAGAGATCTGTGTGCTATTGCACCTGGATCACTCGCTTGACCCAGCTTCAGAGTTATAAGGAACATTACATCATGAAAAAGTATGGGCGAGTGTTTCCTTATGTTACCGAGAAACTGTTCTACCCACAAAAAAAATGAATACATTGAGTCAGAATTTTACCAGCTGTTCCTCTTCTACAACACTGGGAGACACAATATGATCGATCAGATTGAAATTGTCAAGCCAGGAGGCCAGTTCCCGGTGATCCACCAGATTAGAGGAATAGACCCAGTTACAGGAGAACCCGTGTATCTCCCAGATCCAGATTTTTTTGTGTCTAGACTGTACACTTACTGTTGTTGAGTTCTTCGCAATGTATATCTTTCATGTTGACTACATTGTGTTACACTTCGTTTAACCACTTCCAGACCGGACACTTTTACCCCCTTCCTGACCAAGGCAATTTTCAGCTTTCAGCACTATCACACTTTGAATGACAATTGCGCGGTCATGCAACACTGTACCCAAATTAATTTTTTACCATTTTTTTGAGACAGATAAAGCTTTATTTTGGTGGTATTTATTCACCGCTGGGATTTTTATTTTTTTTTGCTATGTAAATGAAAAAGTCAAACAAATTTTGAAAAAAAGTGTTTTTTTAAAAAAATTTTGCAAATAAATAATATTTCATCATAAATCTTGGCCAAAATTTATTCTGTTATCTTTTTAGTAAAAATAAAATGCAAATTAGTTTATAACCAAAAATTATAATTTTTAAACCTTTTTTTTTTACATTTTTATTTTATTTTTTTATATTATTATTTTTTATTTTATTTATTTTTTTACATACTGTCACCCTAGCATTACAGTGTCACCATGGTGACACTGTACTACTTCTGGGGGGTGATGAAGATTTTTTTTTTTTATTTACACTGATTGCTTTTACACCCATAAAGGCTGTAAAATCAATCATTTCTCTTTCTCTCTGTGTGCATTATTGCAGCCATTGAGAAGTACTGAGTGAGCTGTGATTGGTCACAGCTTGTCACATGGTACAAGGCTGTTGTGAATAGGCTTGTACCATGTAACCTCTGTGATCATTCACAGATTTCACACGTAGTAAGCAATGATGTCACAAGTGACATCTTGCTTACTACTTTGCATGTGATCACTGATTGGCCAATCAGTGATCACATGATCGGGACGTCGTACAGAGGTCCCGTCCGACGATCGGTGTTTCACTGTGTCCGGAGGAGCGCGCACAAGCAGGGTGCGGGGAGACCGTTTATAAACGGCCACCCGACCCTGCAGTGCCACCGTCCGGCCGTTTATATGCAACGGCCGGACGGGAAATGGTTAATTGTGTTCTTGTTATGTTTGTGGCTCAGTCAGAAAAAAGCTAGTATTGGCGGGAAGTGAAGGAAAAGAGAGGCATTCAGGGTTGCGTTGTGTTACGTGAAAGTTGTTCCTACCTTAGTCTGCAAATTTTCAGTAAGAGAAAAAGTCTGTGCCTCCCCACAGAGGTCACGACAGTTGTTGTGTTTATTACTCAGGGGCAGAAGTGTGTGTGCATATGTATATGTATATATATATATATATATATATATATATATATATATATATATATATAGTCAGGTCCATAGACATCGACACAATTCTAACATTTTTGGCTCTATACACCACCATTATGGATTTGAAATGAAACAAACAAGATTTGTTTTATCTGCAGACTGTCAGCTTTAATTTGAGGGTATTTACATCCAAATCAGGTGAACGGTGTAGGAATTACAACAGTTTGCATATGTGCCTCCCACTTGTTAAGGGACCAAAAGTAATGGGACAATTGGCTTCTCAGCTGTTCCGTGGCCTGGTGTGTGTTATTCCCTCATTATCCCAATTACAATGAGCAGATAAAAGGTCCAGAGTTCATTTCAAGTGTGCTATTTGCATTTGGAATCTGTTGCTGTCAACTCTCAAGATGAGATCCAAAGAGCTGTCACTATCAGTGAAGCAAGCCATCATTAGGCTGAAAAAACAAAACAAACCCATCAGAGAGATAGCAAAAACATTAGGCGTGGCCAAAACAACTGTTTGGAACATTCTTAAAAAGAAGGAACACACCGGTGAGCTCAGCAACACCAAAAGACCCGGAAGACCACGGAAAACAACTGTGGTGGATGACCGAAGAATTCTTTCCCTAGTGAAGAAAACTCCATTCACAACAGTTGGCCAGATCAAGAACACTCTCCAGGAGGTAGGTGTATGTGTGTCAAAGTCAACAATCAAGAGAAGACTTCACCAGAGTGAATACAGAGGTTTCACCACAAGATGTAAACCATTGGTGAGCCTCAAAACCAGGAAGGCCAGACTAGAGTTTGCCAAACGACATCTAAAAAAGCCTTCACAGTTCTGGAACAACATCCTATGAACAGATGAGACCAAGATCAACTTGTACCAGAGTGATGGGAAGAGAAGAGTATGGAGAAGGAAAGGAACTGCTCATGATCCTAAGCATACCACCTCATCAGTGAAGCATGGTGGTGGTAGTGTCATGGCGTGGGCATGTATGGCTGCCAATGGAACTGGTTCTCTTGTATTTATTGATGATGTGACTGCTGACAAAAGCAGCAGGATGAATTCTGAAGTGTTTCAGGCAATATTATCTGCTCATATTCAGCCAAATGCTTCAGAACTCATTGGATGCCGCTGCACATGGACAATGACCCAAAGCATACTGCAAAAGCAACCAAAGAGTTTTTTAAGGGAAAGAAGTGGAATGTTATGCAATGCCCAAGTCAATCACCTGACCTGAATCCGATTGAGCATGCATTTCACTTGCTGAAGACAAAACTGAAGGGAAAATGCCCCAAGAACAAGCAGGAACTGAAGACAGTTGCATTAGAGGCCTGGCAGAGCATCACCAGGGATGAAACCCAGCGTCTAGTGATGTCTATGCGTTCCAGACTTCAGGGTGTAATTGACTGCAAAGGATTTGCAACCAAGTATTAAAAAGTGAAAGTTTGATTTATGATTATTATTCTGTCCCATTACTTTTGGTCCCTTAACAAGTGGGAGGCATATATGCAAACTGTTGTAATTCCTACACCGTTCACCTGATTTGGATGTAAATACCCTCAAATTAAAGCTGACAGTCTGCAGTTAAAGCACATCTTGTTCGTTTCATTTCAAATCCATTGTGGTGGAGTTTGGAGCCAAAAATGTTAGAATTGTGTCGATGTCCCAATATTTATGGACCTGACTGTAATATACACATACATACATACTGTATATATTTACATGCTATATATATATATATTTTTATATATATATATATATATATATATATATATACAGTATATATATATACACACACACACACAGTATATAAATTTGTTGCACAGGGTGCTAGTTGTCTTACTTGTGTTACCTAATCATAGTTAGGGTGGTTTTACTTTGTCTACTGTTTGCTTTTTATTGCAGACATCTTGTCACATCTGGCAGTATTCCTTCAGCTGAAGTAGCTGATGGAGTGGTGTTGGTTTAGAACTTATTCCTAGAACTGGCTACATTGGACATTTACTTTGATTCAAGGTTAAAGCAGAGTTCCAGCAGAAAAAAAATAAATAAAAGTCAGCAGCTACAAAAACTGTAGCTGCTGACTTTTTAAATATAGTCACTTACCTGATCCTCGGTCCAGCGGTGTCCTCACCACGGCTGGTTTCACTGGCCGTCTTCTCTCCCTGGCTCCAGCATCTTCAATGACAGCTTGCAGCTTTACAGCCGGGTGCCCACTGCGCATGCGCGAGTAGCGCTGCTCTTTGTGAATAGCCCCATAGTCTTCTGGGACCTGTCACGTGTCCCAGAAGACTACGGAGAGGGAGGGGGAGAGGACAATTTCCGCTTACGATCACCTGGGTGACCGCAGTGGAAGTGGAAGTGGGTATCTGTCAAATTTGGGTACCCGCTCCTCCCCCCTTAATGGGGAGCGGGGCTCAAAGGCTTAAAGTGTAACTTCCCCTTTTGGGTGGAGCTCCACGTATTATGTCCTCATAGTTGCGGACAGAATGCCAATTAGGACCCTGGGCCCAAACTTTATGGCAGGTGTTGAATTGGTTTCTGATTAAATGTGGTGGCAAACCTAAATTGGAGATACTGAAATTCCAATTTATACTGCAACATAGGTGTCCGTTTGTGAACCAGCGGTAATAGATCGCTGCTCAGTTCTCCGGCATTCTCGGAGAACACAGTTCTCCTGTGAATGCAGTTTATGAAGCAGTTCTCCGAACGAAGGGAGAATGGTCTCCAAACGCTGGAGAACGGTCTACAAACTCTGAAAAATGGCTCATTTTACTATAATCTCTCGAGATTATAGTAAAAGATCAGTTTACTAAGCAGAGGTAAACTATCTCTGCTTAGTTTTCGGTCCCTCTGATTCTCCAGCTCTGGGCTGGAGAATCTGGAGGGAGAACACAGATCTCCAGTGAAGGGCTGAACATGTTCTCCTGAGTGTCATAAACTGTGAATGACCAGAGAATAGCTGAGATCTGTTGAATCGCAGCTATTCTCTGTGTCATAAACGGACACCTAAGCCAAGGTTTCCAACCTCATTTATTGTAGCACACCCCTCTTCATAGCAATTAACCAAACAAGACAAAACAGGGAACACCCTGTGGGATTTTTAAGGCACGAAAATCATTGCAGTCATCCATATTCCATATCCAATAAATCTTTCTTTTTATTGGTATGTGTTTAAAAGCCATCATAAAACCATATATTTCTCCTGCCTCTTTGCCTATACCTATTGTCAGAAATTGTCTAACAGTGTATAATTATAACTCATATCATACAGAGTTCAACAATAAACAATTTCTGTGTTATTCTGATCTGTCTTCAGGATGTTCATTGTATTAGTACACAGTTTAAAGCTGTGTCCAATACATAGTAAAATATAAGCCCAGTAGAAAGTATTAGACCTGGTTCACATATATGCAAATTGGATGCCTTCTGAATCGCATCCAATTCGCATGACTAATGTACCTGCAGCCCTTTCTATGGAGTCGGTTCATATATGTGTGGGCTGGTCGCAGTGCGATTTAAAAAAGAGAGAGGTGCGATATTCAGCCCAGTTCAGGTGCGATTTTCAAAGTCATACATTTTAACAATCAGCATTAGAATTACACCAGAACTGCTGAATGAAGTTGCACCGGACTGGCTTAAAGTTGTTGGTCTGATTTATTTCAGGTAATGTTTAAAAATGGAGGAAGAAGTGAAAGTGGTATTAAATCAAAAAACAAAAATGTAGTATATACTGTAGCAGATTACCAATCATTAGATGTAGTGGCTGCATTAGTTTTCTGTTTTTATGCCCTTTTCCCGTTGTTTTCACCTCGTGATTTGGCCAGTAACAAACCTTCTGTATTAGAGTGCCCCCACTCTGGATGAATGAGCACAGGGAGCACAGCAGACAATAGATCGGTCACTTGGTGGGGGAGGGTAGTCTTAAATGTACTAGCAGACTTAAATACACTAACAACATGAAGCCAGACTTCAGCTCACACTGTAACTAATCAGCTGCAACAACAATTTTTTTCCTTCTTAGATAAAGATCTTACATAAATAAAAACTGATTATTGCAAGCATTCCTGTCATTGTTAAATGGTTTGTCTCATCACTGTAACTGATACATTCTGCTGGAGAGCTTGCTCTTTTGAAAAACAACAGACTGGATCGCTAGATGTAAATAAAGGAAATAAAGCCTAAAAAAGAAAACTGATGCAGCCATCTCATCTAAGAATTGGTTAGCTGCAATAGAACGGTACATTGAATGACAGATACTTACCTTAATTTTCCTTTCCTGACAGGCTCCTTGTCAGCACAGCTGGGTAAGGGCCCCGCCCTCCATGCTTCCAGGACCTAACTCATAAATTTGAGCCCACCTACAGCCTCATTGTTCTGTAACTAGCCCTACCACGCAGGGTGGGAATTGTGCTGACATGGAGCCTGTCAGGAAAGGAAAATTACGGTAAGTATCTGTCATTCAATTTTCCGTTTTCCTGACAGCTCCATGTCAACACAGCTGGGAACTAACTAGACCAGGCATGTCCAAAGTCCGGCCCACGGGCCATTTACGGCCCGGGGGTCGGTTTAATATGGCCCTCCAACAGCCCTCCCTGCTCTGTGTAATGTGGCCCTCCCACGGCCCTCCCTTCTATGGCAGACAGTCTTCTCCTTGAGAGCAGAGGGCAGTGCGCATGCCTGACTGCGGCGAGTTCTCCCTGGTCTGCGTAAATGCGGCTGTCGCACGGCCCTCCCTTCTGTGGCAGACAGTCTTCTGCTTGAGAGCAGTGCGCATGCGTGACTGCGCCGTGCTGGGAGTGACAGAGGGCGGTGACGTCAGGGCCGGGCTTCCAGAGTGAAGTGTGTTTTCTCTTCCCCTCCCGGCTGCCGAGCAGAGACTTCAGCTCCAGCTACCTTTTTCACCCTTCACATTAGTGCAGGTAAGTTTTTTTTTCATTTATTTTCAATACATTGTGAAAACTCAGCTGTCAGTTGATCTTAATGTTATGAAATGAAAGGTATGTCGTTTGCAATTAACTTTGCATAAAATAATTTATTTGCATTTAATTGTAATGGTTCAAAGAATGTTCGGAAAAATGTTCGGCCCTCCACCATGTTCACTTCATCCAATCTGGCCCTCTTTGAAAAAAGTTTGGATACCCCTGAACTAGACACACAGGGGAGAGATAATGCTACACACTCCTCAATTCTGTCTAAAAAACGAAAGTCAAGATGCCTCTGCCAAACTCAACTGTCATTAAGGCTGCTTCCATACAGTAATGAGCCATGAACGTATATATTGACCCCTATGTAGCTGCCTTGCAGATAGTGTCTGGGCACACTGAGCCTGCTGCCGCTCACAAAGTCAAGACCCTTTGAGTGGACAGAAGTTATCCCCCCTGGCACAGCCAACCCTTTCAACTTGTAGGCCAAGGAGATGAGCTTCACCAACCAGGAGGCAATAATCTTGTTGAAAGCCATAAAATCAATACATGCTCCACCTGGAATGACAAACAAGTGCTCTGACTTCCTGATGCCAGATGTTGCCTTGATGTTACATTTTAAAGCTTGACCTACATCTGATGGGCTAACTTCTTGGGTACTCCTCAAGAGGGATGTAGGAAGGACAACTTTCTGTGTGATATGGACTATGAAGGCCACTTAGGCACGATCTTGAGCATCAGCATGAGTACCACCATATCCGGGATGAACATAAGACAAGGTTCTTTAAACCCCAGGGCTGCTAATACAGACACTCATCTGGTGTAATTACCACCAGGAAAGCAGTTTTTAGCAAGAGGTACCACAAGGGGCCACTTTGATTGAAGGCATCTGATGCAAGCAAGTCCAACACCAATGGGAGATCCCACTTCACAAACAATCCCTTGGGTAGGTTTCAACCAAGTTGCAACTTGAAGGACAGTATAATTGAATGTTGGATGCCCACTGTATGCCAGTTAAGGCAGAGACAGCTGAAATATGGTCTCATAGCATTCTTACGCATAAACCTAAATCAAGCCCCTCCTACAGAAACATCAGAATGTGACAGACTTGGAGAGCTTAGTGTAAAACCTTGATCAGCAGCAATCCTGTGAATTTATGTCATATTCTACTATAGGCACTGTTAGTACTGTTCTTCTTTGCTTTCATAAGAGTATTCACAACCATTGAGCCACCGAAATCTATTAACCTCTGCCTCTCAAGACCCAAGCCATGAGCTTGAGCCTGTCAGGTGTTGGATGAATGTGACTTTGGAGAAACAGATCTTACCGGCAGAGGGAGTGGATCCTTGGCACTCATTAGGAGGCACAGAGGGTACCAAGGCCCCTTCAACCAATCTGGGATCACCACCAGAACTATCACATTCTCCTGCCACAGCCTCAACAGGAAGTTGAGAATCAGAGGGAGAGGCAGAAAGGCATAAGCTATCCTAGAGATCCACTCTGTGATCAGCCAGCACCTCCACCCCCATTGCTTGTGGATGCTGGACCCTGGAACAGAAAGCAACTTTATGTTGACTGAGGATGTGAACAGGTCTACCTCTGGAAGTGATTACCAAGCTCATTAGTTCTCAAAAGACTTGCTGCAGTCTGGGCTATTCATTGTCGTCCAGGATTGTCCTGGACTAATTGTTTGCCTAAAGATTCCCCTGACCAGGCATATATGCATCAGATAGCTGCAGGGTATTGACTTGGGCCAACTTTAGAATCAGAGAAATCTTGCCCCCTTTTTTCCAGATGTAGGCCACAGTCGTTGTGCTGTCTAACTTCACCAGGGCAGGTCCACCTTGGATGAGGTCACTGAAGGCTAGGAGAGCCTGAAATTCAGTTTTTAACTACTACTTGTCTGGTGTCGTACTGCACCACCAGCCACTAGGTCATCAGATGGGAATGACATCGCAGAAGATTCTGCTTTTCCAACTACAAGTTTTGGCTCGCTTCCATACAGGGCATAATTCATATCTTCTGACTTCGACCCTCTGACTGCTACCAGTCCAGAATCCAAACTTGATAGGGGGTGAGAGTTCAACTGAATCTACCTGACCTGCTGGATCTGATAAGTGAAGGATGAAAGATCTCCCAAATATGACCTGAAATGCCTGCCTTGAGTGATTATTAGAGATGAGCGAATCGAACCTGGCGAAGTGGAATTCGTTTCGAATATCAGGAAAAATTCGATTCGCATCGAATCTGAATTTTAGCAAACTTTGGGTGCACGAATCGAATTTTTCCCGATCAGCCGGCAAAAGTGTCACTGCAGAGAGCTCCGCTATTTCAGACAGTTCTGACAGTTCATTTACAGCGGTTGAAACATTGTATCTATTTGTTTCCATTTAGGATACAGATGTTTTTATTCGGAAATAAATAGATACAATGTTTCAACCGCTGTAAATGTGAAGGAACTGTCAGAGAACTGTCAGAAATAGCGGAGCTCTCTGCAGATACACTTTTTGCTGTACTGGAATACTTCTTCTTTTCATTCTTCTTCTTCTTTTCATTCTTCTTCTTCTTCTTCTTCTTTTCATTCTTCTTTTCATTCTTCTTCTTCTTCTTTTCATTCTTCTTCTTTTCATTCTTCTTTTCATTCTTCTTCTTCTTCTTTTCATTCTTCTTCTTCTTCTTCTTTTCATTCTTCTTCTTCTTCTTTTCATTCTTCTTCTTCTTCTTCTTTTCATTCTTCTTCTTCTTCTTTTCATTCTTCTTTTCATTCTTTTTCTTCTTCTTTTCATTCTTCTTCATCTTCTTTTCATTCTTCTTCTTCTTCTTTTCATTCTTCTTTTCATTCTTCTTCTTCTTCTTTTCATTCTTCTTCTTCTTCTTTTCATTCTTCTTTTCATTCTTCTTCTTCTTCTTTTCATTCTTCTTTTCATTCTTCTTCTTCTTCTTCTTCTTTTCATTCTTCTTTTCATTCTTCTTCTTCTTCTTTTCATTCTTCTTCTTCTTCTTTTCATTCTTCTTTTCATTCTTCTCATTCTTCTTTTCATTCTTCTTTTCATTCTTCTTCTCATTCTTCTTTTCATTCTTCTTCTTCTTTTCATTTTTCTTCTTCTTCTTTTCATTCTTCTTCTTTTCATTCTTCTTCTTCTTCTTTTCATTCTTCTTTTCATTCCTCTTCTTCTTCTTTTCATTCTTCTTCTTTTCATTCTTCTTCTGCTTCTTTTCATTCTTCTTTTCATTCTTCTTCTTTTCATTCTTCTTCTTCTTCTTTTCATTCTTCTTCTCATTCTTCTTTTCATTCTTCTTCTTCTTCTTTTCATTCTTCTTTTCATTCTTCTCATTCTTCTTTTCATTCTTCTTTTCATTCTTCTTCTCATTCTTCTTTTCATTCTTCTTCTTTTCATTCTTCTTCTTCTTCTTTTCATTCTTCTTCTTCTTCTTTTCATTCTTCTTTTCATTCTTCTTCTTCTTCGTCGTGCCCCGTGACTGCCCAAATGAGTGAAGTGTGCGGTGATTCTAAGATCGACGGCACTCATCTGCATGTCATACTGACTGACAGTATTATTTCTCTTCCCCAGCAGACTCCAAGGGCATTTAAATTAAAGGTACAGTGTTCTGCACTAATATAAAGGCTCTCTGAAGCCTAGAAACCCTTTTAATAAGTTAAATTCGCGGCGAATAAATTCGCATCGAAACGAATTTCTCCCGCAAATTCGGCGAATCAGCCGAATCGAATTTTTGAATAATTCGCTCATCTCTAGTGACTATGTGTCCGTCACCAAAGCTGTACCTATGTCCAAGAAGGGACCACCAAGTGCCTATAAGACATGTATGGTTGACACAATTTCCAAAATACCAAAAAAGCATCCTGACATGAAGCTCTTTGCTGACTTCCTGGATTATGTACTGGCTTTTTCTTTGACTCTCAGCCAGAAATGCAGAAGCTATCCTCTCTGGAGTGAGCGTGGAAACGGACTCTTGAACTCCAGTCTCTTTTAACTCAACAGATATTTATCTTGAGGCAGGAAGAAAAAATGACCACTATTAATTCAGACTTCACCTTCCAAGATCAAGAACAACGCAGTTATTGAGTACATTCTTGAAGGCCACAGTATCTTCTAATGGTAAAGTCATGTATCTGGCCAATCCCATAAGGGACACAAGGGGTGTTTCAAAACCGTTGACATCCTGCTGTGACAACATGCTCCAATCTTGTAGAACAGGCACTTGATTCAGCCACCATAAGGGAATTGTCAAGCCATCCTCTGGAGGCATTTGCAATACTTCCACAGCTTTGCTTCTATTTAAAGGAATTTCATCAACCCTACAAAAGGAGGAATCAACAACCTGGACAAAGGTCATCCTCATCTTCTTGTTCAGGAGGGATTGATGAGGATTGATTGGCTTAAGAAGGCTCTGAGACCAGTTATAATGGCCCTAAAAGAAAAACTGGACATTGCCAGAATAGATGGCCCTTGCAGAAGATGAATTCAGCAATTCCTTTATAGTGGCTTGACAATGTGCTTTATTAATTTTGACAAGTTAGTCACCATCATCTTAATCACAGTCTACTTAAACAAAGCAAAAATCATACGACCATGTTTGTCCACATGTTCTCTGGACGAATCTGGCAAGAGTTGATTTGACTGAGAAGGTTCTGAGACTGGTGATTGGCAGAATATATGATCCCTTCACAAGGTGAGTGGAAGCAACTCATTTAGAATGTGTTGACCACATGGGCAATGAATGTGACAAATCTTTAGGTGTCAACTTCTTTATCCTTGATTGCTTGAACCAGCAAGGCACACGCAGACATGCTCACCTGATTCTTCTTTTGGAAGATTCTGAGGAGGATTATTTACCTGGAAGGCTAGGAGACTGCTCATTGACAGAACAGATAACCCTTTCACAGTGTGAGTGAAAACATTCCTTTAGAGTGCATTAGCCTCATGTGACAAACTGTTAGGTGTCATCGTTATCCTTGGTTGCTCGAACAAAGCAGTATTCATGCAGTCATGTCTGTCTACATCATCCTCTTTAGAAACTCTGAAGAGGGATGCTTTGCTTGGGAAGACTAGGCAGCTTCTCATTGCCAAAGCAGATAACCCTTCGAAAGGTAAGTGGAAACCATTCCTTTAGTGTATTGACAATGTGTTTATTGAATGGGAAAACCTGTTAGGTGTCATCATCTCTATCCCTGCTTGCTTTAACCAGCAGGATACATAGTCATGCTCATTCTCATTCTCCTTTTCATAGAGTCTGAAGAGGCTGTCTTGCCTGTTATGGCTACAAGACTATTAATCGCCAGAACTAGAGATGAGCGAATCGAACCAGGCGAACCGGAATTCGAGTCGAATTTCAGGAAATATTCGATTCGCGTCGAATCCGAAATTTTGCCTACTTCGGGTGCGCGAATCGAACATTTCCCGATCAGCCGGCAAAAGTGTCCCTGCAGTGAGCTCCGCTATTTCTGACAGTTCTCTGACAGAAGGAACACATGTTTAGCGGTTGAAACATTGTATCTATTAGTTTCCATTTAGGATACAGATGTTTCAACCGCTGTACATGTGAAGAAGCTGTCAGAGAACTGTCAGAAATAGAGGAACTCTGCACATACACTTTTTGCCGGCTTGGAATTATTCTTCTTTTCATCCTACTTCTTCTTCTTCTTCTTCTTCATCCTCATCCTCATCCTCTTCTTCTGAGGATGAGGATGAGGATGAAGAAGAAGAAGAAGAAGAGGAAGTAGGATGAAAAGAAGAATAATTCCAAGCCGGCAAAAAGTGTATGTGCAGAGTTCCTCTATTCTGCAGATACACTTAGAGGAGCTCTGCAGATACACTTAGAGGAGCTCTGCACATACACTTTTTGCCGGCTTGGAATTAATCTTATTTTCATCCTACTTCTTCTTCTTCTTCTTCATCCTCATCCTCAGAAGAAGAAGAAGAGGATGAGGATGAAGAAGAAGAAGAAGAAGTAGGATGAAAATAAGAATAATTCCAAGCCGGCAAAAAGTGTATGTGCAGAGTTCCTCTATTCTGCAGATACACTTAGAGGAGCTCTGCACATACACTTAGAGGAGCTCTGCACATACACTTTTTGCCGGCTTGGAATTAATCTTATTTTCATCCTACTTCTTCTTCTTCTTCTTCATCCTCATCCTCATCCTCAGAAGAAGAAGAAGAGGATGAGGATGAAGAAGAAGAAGAAGAAGAAGTAGGATGAAAATAAGAATAATTCCAAGCCGGCAAAAAGTGTATGTGCAGAGCTCCTCTAAGTGTATCTGCAGAGCTCCTCTAAGTGTATCTGCAGAATAGAGGAACTCTGCACATACACTTTTTGCCGGAAACCGCTGTATGGAGGGAATGTCCCATAACTGTCAGAAATAGACTATTTCTGACAGTTCTGGGACATTCACTCCATACAGCGGTTTCAACCGCTGTATGGAGGGAATGTCATAGAACTGTCAGAAATAGACTATTTATGACAGTTCTGGGACATTCACTCCATACAGCGGTTGAAACATTGTATCTATTTTTTTCCATAAATGACATTCTGCAAATACACTTAGAGGAGCGCTGCAGATACACTTTTTGCCGGCTTGGAATTAATCTTATTTTCATCCTACTTCTTCTTCATCCTCATCCTCATAAGAAGAAGAAGAAGAAGTAGGATGAAAATAAGAATAATTCCAAGCCGGCAAAATGTGTATCTGCAGCGCTCCTCTAAGTGTATCTGCAGAATGTCATTTATGGAAAAGAATAGATACAATGTTTCAACCGCTGTATGGAGTGAATGTCCAAGAACTGTCAGAAATAGACTATTTATAACAGTTCTGGGACATTCACTCCATACAGCGGTTTCAACCGCTGTATGGAGGGAATGTCATAGAACTGTCAGAAATAGACTATTAATGACAGTTCTGGGACTGTCCTTCCATACAGCGGTTGAAACATTGTATCTATTTGTTTCCATAAATGACATTCTGCAGATACACTTAGAGGAGCGCTGCAGATACACTTTTTGCCTACTTCTTCTTCTTCTTCTTCTTCATCCTCATCCTCTTCTTCTTCTTATAAGGATGAGGATGAAGAAGAAGAAGAAGAAGTAGGATGAAAATAAGATTAATTCCAAGCCGGCAAAATGTGTATCTGCAGCGCTCCTCTAAGTGTATTTGCAGAATGTCATTTATGGAAAAAAATAGATACAATGTTTCAACCGCTGTATGGAAGGAATGTCATAGAACTGTCAGAAATAGACTATTTCTAACAGTTCTGGGACATTCCTTCCATACAGCGGTTGAAACATTGTATCTATTTGTTTCCATAAATGGATCCATTTATGGAAACAAATAGATACAATGTTTCAACCGCTGTATGGAAGGAATGTCCCAGAACTTTCATAAATAGTCTATTTCTGACAGTTCTATGAAATTCCCTCCATACAGCGGTTTCAACCGCTGTATGGAGTGAATGTCCCAGAACTGTCATAAATAGTGTATTTCTGACAGTTATGGGACATTCACTCCATACAGCGGTTGAAACATTGTATCTATTTTTTTCCATAAATGACATTCTGCAGATACACTTAGAGGAGCGCTGCAGATACACTTTTTGCCGGCTTGGAATTAATCTTATTTTCATCCTACTTCTTCTTCTTCATCCTCATCCTCATAAGAAGAAGAAGAAGAAGTAGGATGAAAATAAGATTAATTCCAAGCCGGCAAAATGTGTATCTGCAGCGCTCCTCTAAGTGTATTTGCAGAATGTCATTTATGGAAAAAAATAGATACAATGTTTCAACCGCTGTATGGAGTGAATGTCCCATAACTGTCAGAAATAGACTATTTCTGACAGTTCTGGGACATTCACTCCATACAGCGGTTTCAACCGCTGTATGGAGGGAATGTCATAGAACTGTCAGAAATAGACTATTTATGACAGTTCTGGGACATTCACTCCATACAGCGGTTGAAACATTGTATCTATTTTTTTCCATAAATGACATTCTGCAAATACACTTAGAGGAGCGCTGCAGATACACTTTTTGCCGGCTTGGAATTAATCTTATTTTCATCCTACTTCTTCTTCTTCATCCTCATCCTCATAAGAAGAAGAAGAAGAAGTAGGATGAAAATAAGAATAATTCCAAGCCGGCAAAAAGTGTATCTGCAGCGCTCCTCTAAGTGTATATGCAGAATGTCATTTATGGAAAAAAATAGATACAATGTTTCAACCGCTGTATGGAGTGAATGTCCCAGAACTGTCAGAAATAGACTATTTATGACAGTTCTGGGACATTCACTCCATACAGCGGTTGAAACCGCTGTATGGAGGGAATGTCATAGAACTGTCAGAAATAGACTATTAATGACAGTTCTGGGACATTCCTTTCATACAGCGGTTGAAACATTGTATCTATTTGTTTCCATAAATGGATCCATTTATGGAAACAAATAGATACAATGTTTCAACCGCTGTATGGAAGGAATGTCCCAGAACTGTTAGAAATAGTCTATTTCTGACAGTTCTATGACATTCCCTCCATACAGCGGTTTCAACCGCTGTATGGAGTGAATGTCCCAGAACTGTCAGAAATAGTCTATTTCTAACAGTTATGGGACATTCACTCCATACAGCGGTTGAAACCGCTGTATGGAGGGAATGTCATAGAACTGTCAGAAATAGACTATTTATGACAGTTCTGGGACATTCCTTCCATACAGCGGTTGAAACATTGTATCTATTTGTTTCCATAAATGAATCCATTTATGGAAACAAATAGATACAATGTTTCAACCGCTGTATGGAAGGAATGTCCCAGAACTGTTAGAAATAGTCTATTTCTGACAGTTCTATGACATTCCCTCCATACAGCGGTTGAAACCGCTGTATGGAGTGAATGTCCCAGAACTGTCAGAAATAGTCTATTTCTGACAGTTCTGGGACATTCCCTCCATACAGCGGTTGAAACCGCTGTATGGAGTGAATGTCCCAGAACTGTCAGAAATAGACAGAAACTGTCACAGAACTGTCCTTCTTCTCATCCTTCTCCTCTTCTCATCCTTCTCCTTCTTCTCATCCTTCTCCTTCTTCTCATCCTTCTCCTTCTTCTCATCCTTCTTCTTATCCCTCTTCTCATCCTTCTCCTTCTTCTCATCCTTCTCCTTCTCCTTCTTCTCATCCTTCTCCTTCTTCTCATCCTTCTCCTTCTCCTTCTTCTCATCCTTCTCCTTCTCCATCTTCTCATCCTTCTCCTTTTCCTTCTTCTCATCCTTCTCCTTCTGCTTCTCCTTCTCCTTATTCTCATCCTTCTCCTTCTTCTCATCCTTCTCCTTCTTCTCATCCTTCTCCTTCTTCTCATCCTTCTCTTTCTTCTCATCCTTCTCCTTCTTCTCATCCTTCTCCTTCTTCTCATCCTTCTCCTTCTCCTTCTTCTCATCCTTCTCCTTCTTCTCATCCTTCTCCTTCTCCTCATCCTTCTCCTTCTTCTCATCCTTCTCCTTCTTCTCATCCTTCTCCTTCTCCTTCTTCTCATCCTTCTCCTTCTCCATATTCTCATCCTTCTCCTTCTTCTCATCCTTCTCCTTCTCCTTCTGCTTCTCCTTCTCCTTCTTCTCATCCTTCTCCTTCTTCTCATCCTTCTCCTTCTTCTCATCCTTCTCCTTCTTCTCATCCTTCTCCTTCTTCTCATCCTTCTCCTTCTTCTCATCCTTCTCCTTCTTCTCATCCTTCTCCTTCTCCTTCTTCTCATCCTTCTCCTTCTTCTCATCCTTCTCCTTCTCCTCATCCTTCTCCTTCTCCTTCTTCTCATCCTTCTCCTTCTTCTCATCCTTCTCCTTCTCCATCTTCTCATCCTTCTCCTTCTTCTCATCCTTCTCCTTCTTCTCATCCTTCTCCTTCTCCTCATCCTTCTCCTTCTTCTCATCCTTCTCCTTCTCCTTCTTCTCATCCTTCTCCTTCTCCTTCTTCTCATCCTTCTCCTTCTCCATCTTCTCATCCTTCTCCTTCTCCTTCTTCTCATCCTTCTCCTTCTTCTCATCCTTCTCCTTCTCCTCATCCTTCTCCTTCTCCTTCTTCTCATCCTTCTCCTTCTCCTTCTTCTCATCCTTCTCCTTCTCCTTCTTCTCATCCTTCTCCTTCTTCTCATCCTTCTCCTTCTCCATCTTCTCATCCTTCTCCTTCTCCTTCTTCTCATCCTTCTCCTTCTCCTTCTCCTTCTCCTTCTTCTCATCCTTCTCCTTCTCCTTCTTCTCATCCTTCTCCTTCTCCTTCTCCTTCTCCTTCCTGATCTCCAAGGGCATTTAAATTAAAGGTACAGTGTTCTGCACTAATTTAAAGGCTCTCTGAAGCCTAGAAACCCTTTTTATAAGCCATCTTCGTAGCGAAGAAATTCGCATCGAATCGAATTTCATACTGGAATTCGCCGAATCAGCCGAATCGAATTTTTCAATACTTCGCTCATCTCTAGCCAGAACATATAACCCTTTCACAGGGTGAGTGGAAACAACTCCCTTTGAGTACACTGGCCACTTAAGGAATGTGACAATGTGTTGGGTGTCATCATCCTCATTTGTGGTTGCTTGAAAAAGCAAGATTTATATTGGCATGTCCATTTGTCTTTTCCCCTTTTGAGAGTCTGAAGAGGCTGTTCTGACTGGGACGGCTATGAGACTGCTCCTTGTTAGAACACATAACCCCGTCATAGGGTGAGTGAAATACTTACATTCATGTTTATCTGTGTCTTCTTTTTTGAAAAGTCTGAAGAGCGTTGTCTTGCTTGGGAAAGCTCTGAGATTACTCATTGCCAGACTAGATAATCCTTTCACAGAGTTTTGCCTGCTGCTTAAAGCAGCTAAAAAAAAAACCCCAAAAAACAATCATTTAATGAAGTAGAAAATAGCTTGCTTAGTAACCACTGCTAGAGGGATGCCGATATTTCAGCTTCCAACCATAGCCCTGAAGTCACCAGGTGGTTTACCAGTTTACCAGAAACACTGCTACAGGGGGCAGGGGTGCGCAAAACCACTTATATATACGTGATTTTGCATTTTGCGGTCGTGGCTGTCAATCACTGGTGATTACCTGTCGGCACCTGGTGATTACCAAGGATCTCCAACGGGGAGGAGGGCTGCTTTGTTTACTAACAGTCCTCCTCCCTGTTGGCTTGGGCACACTGCTCTGGATCCAGAGCAGTGTGCATACAGTGAAGCACCAACACCCCCCCCCCCCGGTAAAACACTCCCAGCACACAGTTAACCCTTTGATCACCCCTCATGTTAACCCCTTCCTGTCCAGTGCCATTAGTACAGTGTCAGTGCTTTTTTTTTAGCATTTAGCACTGATCACTGTATTGGTGTCACCGGCGATGTTAGTGACACCAAGTCAATTCCCCCAGTGTCAGAATGCCCGCCGAAGTCCCGCTATAAGTCGCTGATCGCCGCCATTACTAGTAAATGAAAAAAAAATCCAGTATCTATACCGCCATTTGTAAACGCTATAGCGTTCACGTAAACCAATTAATTTACACATACTGGGATTTTTTTTAGCAAAGACATGTAGCAGAATACATTTTGACGTAAATTTATGACTACTTTATGATTTTTAAAAAAAATTTTACTGGACATGTTTACTAGCAAAAACTCAAAAATAGTGTTTTTTCCTCAAAATTGTTGGCCTTTTTTTTTATGCCACAAAAAAAAAATGCAAAAAAGGCAATCACATATCACCAAAAGAAAGCTCAATTTGTGGGCAAAAAAATATGTAAATTTAATTTAGGTGCAGCATTGCATGACCGTGCAATTGTCAGTTAAAGTAACGCAGCGCTGTAACGCAAAAAATGGCCTGGTCAGAAAGTGGGGGGGGTAAATCCTCTGGAGGGCATGTGGTTAATGAGCCAAACCTTGCCTGCCAGAGAACAGGACATAATGAAAATGTTTTGTTAAGAAAAGCAATAAAAAAGTAGGAATCTGCATCAGAATTACAATAATATTCTGCAATGTACACAAACCATCCAAGGGAATTGTTGACATCTCCTTCTTTTTATTTGAGAAACTGGAGGCCACAAACAGATATTAAAGGGTTGTCCTACACTCCAACAGGCAATGCTGGCTATCATAGTCATCCACAGGCAACTCCTCTACCTTCTCTGGGAATGCTGATCTTTAGAGGGGGTTGGCATAATGGCACAATAGTAAAGCAAATATGAGAAGCCACCAACAGGTAATGCCATGTGTGAACAAAGTATTCCTTTGTACACCTGTTATGCAGAGTACTATCTGTAGCCCAGGGTATGCACAGCAGCTGCAAGGAGCAGGGCACAACAATAGCCAGCAATGCATCATTTATTTGGATACAAAGCATTTTTACATTTAGCTCACCCAACCTCCTCCATCTGACTGTAAACACTGGCACTGCGCGGGTTTGCGTGCCTAAAGGAGACTCTGCTTACACCTCTGCCCACTTCACATGGACACAATGGACCCCAGACCCCAGACAAGGCTGTTAGCCGTGATAAAAGCCGCCCCAAGGACCAGCAGTGGGGCTCCCTGGATTATGGGTCATTTAGCCGCTACACCAGGGACCGCATCAAGCTGAAACCCACACGCATGGATGGACAGCCAGCCCTTTAGACTGGCCAGGTAGAGGAGCACAACTAGGTCCTGCACATGGAAGCAAAAAAGAGGAACACTGAGGCTGCAGGTGGGTCCTGGAAGTATGGGGGGGCGACCTGCAAGATTTGGGGGGTGGGACCCTTACCCAGTTATGCTGACATGGAGCTGTCAGGAAAATAAATGTTTGCTTTTGGGTTTAATACTGTTTGAACACTGTACCAGTGATGATCCTTCACAGGTATAGTGGCATGACATAACATACATTTATGGAAGGAATATCCTAAAAAAATATTATACAAGAATATATAACTTAAGACAATTTAAATGTCAGGATTTCGCTATTAAGGTTGTCCTTTCCATTCAAGACTTGACTTTGTGTTGTTTTGAAATCCATTGATGTAATTGCAGTACTTTTTTCTTGTTAGCTTTGGAGCTGACTCATGTAATATCAACAATTCCAGCTGATGCCCTGTTTATGAAAAACTCTGATCGCTGGTCCTGTATGTTATGACATTTTTCAAGTCTTTTTTAACTCCTACAAGCTGCACAATAAGTACACAGACTGAAATGGAAGAAACCTGAGACGAATAATACTTGTCCACGTCTAAACACATTTCAGTCGCAAGATCTTTAAAGCCCAATTTCAGGATGCCAGATACTTCAAGATCGGGATTTTCATGCTAGAAACATCTTCTATTTATGTTTCCTCTATCGGGGGCCTACAGGCAACTTCAACTGGCCATAGATGGATTGAGTCTCCGCTGGTTCAACAAGGACTAGCTGAGATTTGATCCATCTATGAGCAGGTTGGTTGGACATTCCATCAATCGACTTCAGTTCAACCAGCTTGTCAGAATTTTTACATGGCCACCAGCAGTAATCATTGTGTTTTGCTAGCAGGGAAGGCTCCATGGGAGGCATTCCACCATCAACACTGACTGTGTTGATGGGGGAATCAAGCTATTTTTTAACAACTTTTCTTTTTTTTAGGCTTTTCCCTTCTGTTTTCACCTGATGATCTGACCAGTAACACACCTCTTTACCAGTGCTCCCACTCTAGATGAAGAAGCACAGGGTCACCTTTGGACAGCAGCATTTTCAGTCTTGGGGAAGGGGAGTGTTATATGCACAGACATATGGGCAGATTTAGATAAACTAACAAATTAAAACTGAACTCCAGGGTTTTTCTCAACCCTGTAACTGCTACATCTGCATTAAAAAATTAAAAATAATGCAGCCACCACATCTATGAACTGGTAATCTGCAATACAGTATAATAAATTATTTCTTTTGGGTTTAATACCATTTTAACCCTATATAAACAAAACTGCTGCCATCAAATATACCACACAAATAGATAACTAAAATAAGGAAGCACTTACCAGTAAAGGTTTCCTAAAAATAATAAGTATCAGTAACATCATAAGGAAAATCTTCCTAACAAAATCCATAATGAAAAAAATATACTGTATGTACAGTATATACACTATATTGCCAAAAGTATTGGGACACCCCTCGAAATCATTGGACTCAGGTGTTCCAATCACCTCCATGGCCACAGGTGTATAAATTCAAGCCCCTAGGCATGCAGACTGCTTCTACAAACATTTGTAAAAGAATGGGTCCCTCTCAGGAGCTCAGTGAATGCAAGCGTGGTAATGTGATAGGTTGCCGCCTGTGCAATAAGTCCATCCATGAAATTTCCTTGCTACTAAATATTCCACAGTCAACTGTTAGTGGTGTTATAACAAAGTGGAAGCAACTGGGAACAACAGCAACTCAGCCACGCAGTGGTAGGCCACGTAAAATGACAGAGCGGGGTTAGCTCATGCTGAAGCGCACAGTGCACAGAAGTCACCAACTGTCTGCAGAGTCAACAGCTAAAGACCTGAAAACTTCATGTGGCCATCAGATTAGCACAACAACAGTGCGTAGAGAGCTTCATGGAATGGGTTTCCATGGCCAAGCAGCTGCATCCAAGCCCTACATCACCAAGTGCAATGCAAAGTGTCGGATGCAGTGGTGTAAAGCACACCACCACTGGACTCTAGAGCAGTGGAGATGTGTTCTCTGGAGTGACCAATCATCCTTCTCTGTCTGGGAATCCAACGGACATGTCTGGGCTTGGCGATTTGCCAGGAGAACAGTACTTGCCTGACTGCATTGTGCTAAGTATAAAGTTTGGTTAAGGGGGGATTATGGTGTGGGGTTGGTTTTCAAGGGTTGGGCTTGACCCCTTAGTTCCAGTGAAGGGGACTCTTAAGACATTTTGAACTTTTAAGGCATCAGCATACCAAGACATTTTGGACAATTTCATGTTCCCAACTTTGTGGGAACAGTTTGGAGATGGCACCTTCCTGTTCCAACATGACTGCGCACCAGTGCACAAAGCAAGGTCCGTAAAGACATGGATGAGCGAGTTTCTTTTGGAGGGGTGGAGGAACTTGACTGGCCTGCACAGAGTCCTGACCTCAACCTGACAGAACACCTTTGGGATAATTTAGAGCGGAGACTGCGAGCCAGGCCTTCTCATCCAACATCAGTGCCTGACCTCAAAAATGCACTTCTGGAAAAATGGTGAAACATTTCCATAGACACCCTCGTAAACCTTGTGGACAGCCTTCCTAGAAGAAATTAATCTGTTATAGCTGCTTAGAGAGAGTGACCCTGGTTCTATAGTACACTGACTGAGGGGAACTGTCTGCCAAAGATCTGTCTGGTATTACTGGAGAGAGTCACTTGGAACACTGGGAGGAAGCAACCATTCTGTCCTTGGACTTGTGAGTACAGACACTGAGAGATCTTGGGGACTTTGTGAGCTTTGCTACCCCTCTGGTGTTTGATAGTCAGCGTGGGTCTGAGAAAAGGGAACACTGACTAGTGTTCTGAAGAGCTTGTCCAACGTGTGCTACTGCAAAGGACGTTGTTCAGTTCTATTACTCCTGGACTGCTACAGTCTACCATAACAGACTTGTACCTGAGGAGCGCAGCCCTGCAACTACTACTACTACTACTACTACTACTACGACTACTAAAGCGACTTTACTTACTCCAGAAACTACTTTTTGCTACACTTTAAAGAGAAGTCTGCTATCTGCTTTCAGTCAGGACTTCAATACTGCTCAACTGAGAGATGTCCTCAGTGTGAATAGTTCTAATCTTGGAGTGTCCTACTACAATTCCCCATCCCTATGCCCAGTCCTACAATAAAACTCCAGAAAACAAACATCCCCTAGACTAGTCATTGAAGACAACGAGCGGAATAGTTTGCTTGTATTTGGCTGAAGAAATACACTGTGCCTGGCTGTGGGGTGAAGTAAGGGGAAACCGGGGCAAACATACAAGTGGCCCTCGTGAGGGCAGCGCTACATGTATGCTGTATGTACATTATAATAGTGGGAAATAGGCATAAATTCATATATCATATAGCATAAGCATCCATAATCCAGTCCATAAAATTTAATGAACATTTTCAGTTTATATCAGCTAAATATATTTCACATGGATCAAAAGAAAGGGTGTGCAAAGTCTTTGTTTTCTTTATGAGGTAGCCACAGCCTGAGTAGAAAAGCCTGTCCCATGCTAGCATGTTGTGGAGAAGGTCCCTTACTCCCTGTATGGTCAGAGTGGTCTCTCTACTGAGATCTGACCTGCTCCTTTATGAGTCAGACCTATAATGCTGCAATTAGAAATGCTCATGCTCCCTGCTGATAGGAGAACTCTAGCACTGACCCAGCAGAAGACATGTCAGTCTTCTGCAGAGAGACCACTGCTTCCACAGAGAGAGCACAGAGACAACTGCTAGCACACCATGAAATCACATACTGTAGCAACATTGTTCCACAGGGTGACTACGCTGCTATGTGGTTTCACTGCAGAATAAACAGCTTTCATCTCGTATTTCAGAAAGTGGAAATAATAGATCTAATGGCAGGATCAATAGGTAAAAAAAACTATGGGACTCAAAAAAAACAAAAAAGTTTATGTTAGTGACAGTCTGCAACATGCTGTATATGTTATTTTTTCATTTTCCTATAGTTCCACTTAAAGTTATGTGGCCAGTTTAAATGCAGGTTATGCTTGGCAGAGTTTTTCTCTTTAAAGTTTTTGCATGTTTTTTCCAGTTGGGGCTTCTAATTACACCTTGACAAAGTGGAGCATTTTCTGGAAGTGACAGGTGAAACAGCAACCTAAAACAGCCCCCAGTCACCCTGATTGCCAAGCTGTTTGTGGAAAGCACGTGGGCCTATTTTCAGTAACCCCTTTCAACTGTCAGAATTGCGTGACTAGCCCCCTCCGCCATGCAACTTTCTTATAATCAAAGGAAAAAAATTAGCATGGCCAGCTTTTTCCTGTAACCCATGCAATTCTCTGTCTTCTCTATGATTGCTGTACGCCGCTTTAGTCTGCCTGTAATTACCCACACCACAACCCTGGAGGGAGGCATGCTAAAATATAGCTTGCTGCAAATATATAAAAACATAAGTAGGACTTTGGGCATTGGTCTTCACTGTTCCGACACTTGGGTGACCACACAGAAACCAGCCCAGCACTGATATATGTCTGCTGTTCTCAGGTCATTTGCTTCTTTTTGTGGAATTTCTGGAGAATGTTCAAGGTTCAAACATTGATTATAAAATATAAACAAGAGTTTCTAAAGAAAAAAAAAATAGACTTCGGGAAGATATTGTGTCTTCCAGGCCACCCATGGTAGAAATTTCACAAACTACTATGATTCATGTTTCCATGTGATAGATATTTCTATCTGTTTCTGCTTCAAGAATGGAATGTAGATTTCACTATTTAACAGGGACTCTGTGCAGTGTAAAACCCACTTTTAGTCCTTGCTGGGCTTTATAAAGATAATGTATTGTGTTTTTGAACAGCCAAAACTTTTTTTTTTTTTTTTTGTGGATTGAGAGAGAAAGGGAGAGAACCTCTATACGATTTTTAATGCTGCCTACAGGGGGGGACTAGCAACTCATGGGGCCCCCCGGGCAATAGGGGACCATGGGGCCCCTGTGTCCTTGCCCAAACTCAAAAAAGCCTATGAAAAAGGTACCAGGGGCATCTCATGGGGCCCCCTACTGACCCTGGGCCCTCGGGCAGTGCCCGAGTTTCCAAATGGTCAGTCCGCCCCTGGCTGCCTGTGACCCATCACTGGGACAGGAAATGAAAAAAAATGACAGTAGAATCAAATATTTGACTGGGGTTGGACTTTAATATTAGTTATATTGATTTGTATATGCTGCATATGCGCACGTACTTGGAACAGCCATAGTTGATCAATGAAGTGGTCCTAGCATCTGATATATTTTTTCTGTTACAGCAGATTTTTATTGTATTTTTATTAAAGTGAACAAAGCACTTCAACACACTTGATACATTTCCTTCAGTGACAAACAAGCAACAGCATTGGGGTACACAGCATGCAACCATGACACATGGAGAATTTGCACAGAATAGATAATGACACTAGGAAGCAAAGTAGGAGCCTGTAAATTGTTAACATGAGGCTGTGGACTTGTGGGCGATAAGCTAGGAAGGTTGCAGGAGGGGCACCCAGGGTGGTATTGCCTTTCTCACACTTCTGTTCAGATCATCTAGGAGTTCTTCGCCTCCCTTCCCTGCTTACAACCTTCAGGGACATGTCACAGGTCCCAGAAGTCTGTGGGACCATTCACATGTACAGTGGGCAGCCGGTTTGAAGTCACAAGAAATCACATTTGGCTGCCCACAGTTAACATTCCAGAGCCAGGACCTGAAGATCGGTGAAGAAACTGGCCCAGGTGATTGTCTGTTTATTAAAAGTCAGCATCTACTGTTTTTGCAGTTGCTGGCTTTTAATTTTTGCTGGACTGACTGAAGAACCACTTTAAATAGATTATTCTGGATAGTTTCCTCCAAAATCATGTACTGTATATCAGTTGGTAAACAGTTTTGGGGCAGTTCCACCAAACATGTAAGAGTGTGCCAGTGCCTGTGCACTTCCAGCAGGGAGAGGCCCCACAAACAAATTTGTCTAGCCTCCAGCCTTGGGCACTCCAGCCTTGGGCACTGACCCTCAGGTAAACAGCAGAGAGAACATCCTTACCCTGGGATTCATGTAGTGGGTGAGCCATTATGGGGATGAGGAGTTCAATGTTGTAGAGTTGACGTAACTTTTTGTTTGTGAGTACTGAAAGATCTCAAAATAAGGTAGTCCATGGTTTTTCTGTAAGGTGTCAAATGATAAATCTTTTCCGGGGAGAGGAAGTCATAATTTTGTGCCATAGGCCACATGTTATCCAACATTGGAATACATATGGTTTGTCAAATCTCGGGGGAAAAATCAGGATTGTGTACTGTGGTCACAAAAGGAAGGTGGGAAGATGTGGAGAGGCTAGTTTGCCTGAATATTTAACCACAACCCATATGCCTAAGAATGGAATTGTGTTAATATGGCAGGATCTATACCTGGGTATCAATAGAATCAATAGCAATAAGGAACAATTATGCTGCTTCTAAGTTTACCTAAAGTGCGGGGTCCCTGGAGTGATGTCATAAGAAAGCACAGGAGCTATCTGGGCTGCATAATAATAATTAAAAATGTGAAGGACAGAGAGTTATCCATGTCGTCTGTGTTGAAAAAAAGGGTGTTTAGAGACACAAGGTTGGGAACCCCCACAAATAAATTGAACAAAGGCACTTTGAAATAAATAATATAAGGGCCACAATACTGATTGGTAAAATTGTAAAAAATATCTGACACCTGCAGCCACTGCTTCAGCCTTTCACATTGACCTGACTTTCTACAATGTTGCAGTCTGATCGCTTAGGGAAAGGAGACTGAGGAAACGCTTCTGCTTTACTGCAGCAAACTGACGATGTCATCTGTATACAGTCACTTGACTGGGGCCCAAGGATGACTTTTAACTGAAAAAAGGTGGAGTTTATTGAAAAATTATACTGTTGCTGTATATTTTGACATACTGTATCAGGAACTTTTTCAGGGAGGAAAGAAAAAGGTTCTGAAATTTCCAATTTAAATATAAAATAGCTTTTTGCTTTGGAGTACACATAGATTGTGCCCTAGGGCTTGAGTACTTGGATATTTGCTTTTCTTTCCAAGCCAAGTCAATGTGAACAAAAAATGACTGGATGTAGTTGCTGTTAGACCAACAATGTTCTGCCTGGCTCCTTCAAATTTTTCAGTTAAAGGATGTTCGATGGGAGGAAGCCAACAGGGCCATCCACAAAAGTGAGTTTCTAGATCATCAGGAACAGGAAAAAATTCACTCAGTGTATGGCCAGCCTAACTAGAAGCTCAGCAGAGACATAGCAGCAACTCAAAAGCATCTCAGATGCAAGCCACTCCCATTGTTCTGTATATCATCATTGTGTTGAGTAGGGAGCCATCTATTTGATGTTCACTGCAACTGCACCTGTGTTTTTTTTTTTTTTTTTTTAAATAAAGTTTTATTCAGTTTTCAGACAACAAAAGAAAATCTATACCATACTTGTTCCATTTACGAAAAAGTATAGTTAAAAAAAAAAAATTACTGAGAATACAGCATTATTTATATTCTCACTGTCCAGATTGAGTATACTGGAAATGATCATCCATTACTGAGCATAAGCATAATAATAATAATAATATAATATAATAATATAATAATAATAAGCATAATCAAAGACATGGTAAAGGCTCGGGAGTAAGGATGAATGGGGAGCGCCTCCTAACATTGTGACTATACCGAAGATATAGCATTGCACTTTAGTTACACTGTTAACTACAAAATCTAATATACTAATCTACCAGAATAAATGTATATTCTGCACCAGGGTCTGAACATGGCCTTACAAGTGGGCTACAGAATTAGAAATGCGGTCAGAAGGTGTCGTCCAGTCAGTTAGAGTATAGATATATCCAGAACATTGACTGGATGGGGGGGTCATTTCCAAGGATGGGAATGGTATCAGGGAGTTTGAGCTTGCCCAGTGAGTTTAAAAGGATGGCCTTTACATACCATTCTGTGAATCGAAGGGTGGTCATCAGTTGGACTATTTCTGTTGCTGAGAAGGTGCATTCAATAAATATTCTACAGCAAGTAGAGAAGCACTCAAAATTTTGAATCCTGGTGTCCAATTTTTCAAAAAATAAAAGTGACTTCAGCTCTTGCTTAATCGTAGACACAGAGGGAGCGACAGGAGAAGTGCAGGCCTTAAGCAGGGCCCTCCTTGCCATCAATAGGCACAACTGCACATGTTTTTATTATTCCTTTTGACAAAAATAGGGAGTCTCTTGTTAATAAAGTTTTCCAATCTGCCACTGCAAAGTCATTTTAGATCTGCAACTGCAAAGCCATTTTAGCTCCCTGAATAACACCATTGAAGGTCTCCTCCATTCTCCCTTTTTGATACACATCTGCCTGTAAATTCATTCATTGTGTTTGTTAAAGTCACATATATAACTAGATCGCATTTCAATATATTTAATGTGACATGTAGGTAGCTGTTTGCAAGAAATGTGCTCATTTTATGAATTTGTGAGAGCGATATACAAACATATTGTAACTTCAGTTTTGTGATTGTATTGCAGTTTTACAGAGCTCTCCACAAAAGTAAATTATGTTTTGGGATGAAACACAACATTGCTTATGTCAGGTTTGTTAGCTAGCTGATCATTAGTAGGATAGAAATCCTATGTTTACAAAGCCTTTCAGTTCATCTTTTTTAGTAATTATCAGGTGCCAGTTCAGAGGTGGCACCAGGTCTTGTTTGTACTATTTACGCCTCCGCACACTGACAAGAAGTACGTCTGCTTGACCTCACCTACCTGCCCCTTCCACCCAGAAGGCTGAAGAAAGAACAATTTTAATGACAAACACATCTGGTGTACATTTTTCCCTGAGATGAAGCCCAATATGGTGCATTCCACTATAAAGCAACTTTGATGTCCTCTTCCTAAAGTCCAAGTTTACATTTAACATTCCCCTCTTCCGCTCTTCTTTGTTCACTGTCATATTTTTTTATTAAATTACAGCCTCCACACCATTATATCTGCCTTCCAAATCTTAGTGCATCCTTACTCTTTGGCTGAAAATCTGCAAATTATTTAGTTTACTGGCAAAAAAATGCACAGATACTAAGCCAGTTGCGTCCCCAAGGTCCTGAACTGGAAACTGTTGTCAGATTCTTATTAAAAAGACGTATACCGTTCATGTGAACATCGGAGATGGTGAAATGTAATTCCAGGCATGGAGAGCATGAAAACGGACACATATGTGTAAACAACGGTTTTTCAGTTACACAGGAGAGGCGTCATTTCTGCCTATATCCAGCACCCCCAAAGGAGAGCGGCTCTGAGGTTGAATGTCATAATATCTCTATGCAGGTGCATAGGTCACGGGAATCAAAACATATTTCTCTTGTGTTCATCACACAATCACACACACTGGAGAATTTGGATCCACAACAAGCCGGTGGTATTTTGCTCCACACACACATATCTATAGTCCCAGTGAGCGAGCCTCGTTAATTGTACAAATTACATCTGGCCTTAGGGAAACTTTTTTTTTTTTTTTAGGTGGTGAACTGGTGAACTTTGCACGCACGCACCGAGCTATATTACTGCAGTTGAAGAGTCAATGGAAAAGAGAGAGAGAAACAAAACTTTGGCCTTTGCTGTTGAGTTAAAGGAACATCAATGTAACAGAACCCCATATTTATCGTAGCTATAATTTTCCGCAGATGTGACCTCAATTAATTTTCTCATCTTTGCCTGAACTCAAAACAAAAAAGCCTTCTGGGTAATGCCTATACATGAATTATTTTACATTTTCTGATAGAAGATACACGTGCTTCTGCTGATTTCAATTAAGGGTTGAGTATAACCTTTATTATGTAGTTTGATGTGTAAAAGTAGACAAACTTTTGAGCTCTTTTTTTTGTTCTTTTAATCATAGCCCTGATGTATGTTAGAGGGAATGTATTTTTTATGTATTGGCTATCTTTTTATTTTCTTTATTAAAAACGTAAATAAAATATATTATTTTAGGTAGGTAATATAATAAACTATGTGTAAGTTTAAAGCTTGCCATATATGGTTCAGTTATAGTCATTGAGCCAACGGGCTGAAGGAAAAAAATGGAACCAATGTCCCCATCCACACATTCAAGGTGGGACTCCCCAGCCATCAAAATGCACTGATCAGCGCTGCAGCCAATTCGTTGTATGTACTGATCAAACCAAAGCTTTCCAACAAGACTTTTCATGAGAAGTTGATCAGTAGACTGACTTCTCATGAATGGGAACAACCATAGATGGATCCAACTTCGATCAAAATCCTGGTGCCTGTACAGTTTGTAGTTGTGCTGCAGCCTCTCACCTTGGTCTGACTACATAGTTGCAATCTGATCACTGGGGAAAAGGAGACTAAGGAAACACTTCCACTTCCTCCTGCATCAGACTGATAATGTTATCTGTAGGAAAATACATTTTTGGTAATTTATACCTACCACTTGCAACCAGCATGTGGCAAGTTCCAAGCAAGATAAACAACTTAATCCAACCTGTTTTACAGCTGTGCTGTAAAATACATCAGAAGAACAGGACAACACAGATTGAGCAGTTTGTTGACTGGTACAGAGAAAAAATGCAGCAACTCTTTCTTCTAGCAGAGACTGATTGACAGTTGTACTCATTTATGCAGAGACTGCCATCAAGTGTGTGGTCAGCATGTGTTGCAATCACAGCGCACCCTGTAATAAAGGTTTATTTGTAAAATATTTTATAAAAATTTAGAAATATAAATGTCCCCGCTACATGCTTCCCTGTGTGTAACATGACATGGGGGGTTGAGTAAGCCCCGAATTTAGTGTGAACCACGTCACCATTTTAATGTTCCTGTGATGTCATTTTAATGCTTCAATAAAGACACCAAGGAGTGCAGCAATATTCCGGATTTGTGCATGTTACTAACTTGACACACAGTTAACCCCTTATTCTGCAATAAGCCAGACTGAATGTAATCTTGAAGATTTATTAACACAAGAGGGTGGCTTAAGCTCTTCAAGTCCAGACACTTTCACCCCCTTCCTGTCCAGGCCAATTTTCAGCTTTCAGCGCTGTCACACTATGAATGACAATTGCGCGGTCATGCAACACTGTACCAATATGAATTTTTCAGCTTTTTTTTAAGACAGATAAAATTTTATTTTGGTGGTATTTATTCACCACTGGGATTTTAATTTTTTTGCTATATAAATGAAAATGTCCAAAAATTTAAAAAAATCTTATAAAATGTTGCAAATAAATAATCTCTCTTCATAAATCTTGGCCAAAATGTATTCAGCTTTCTTTTTAGTAAAAAAAAATAACCCAAATTAGTTTATAACCAAAAATTATAATTTATCAAAATATTTTTTTAATTTTTTTTTATATTATATTTTATTTATTTATTTTTTAAACATACTGTTACCCTAGCAGTACAGTGTCACCATAGTGACACTGTACTACTTGTGGGGAGTGATGAAGATTTTTTTTTCTCTTTTTACACTGATTGCTTTTACACCCATAAAGGCTGTAAAAGCAATCATTTCTCTTTTTCTCTGGCTGCATTCTTGCAGCCATTGAGAAATACTGTGTGTGCTGTGATTGGTCACAGCTTGTCACATGGTACAAGGCTGTTGTGAATAGCCTTGTACCATGTGATCTCTGTGATCATTCACAGATTTCACTAGTAGTAAGCAATGATGTCTTGCTTATTACTATTCATGTGATCACTGATTGGCCAATCAGTGATCACATGTTTGGGACCTCAAGTAGAGGTCCCATACAGCGATCGGTGTTCCACTGTGTCCGGATGACACAGCAGGCACCGGATCGCGGTGCCGTGCGCCCCCAGGGTTTATAAACGGCAACCCGCCCCTGCACTGCTCCCGTCCAGCCGTTTATATACATGGGCCGGATGGGAAGTGGTTAAAATATAGAAAAAACAGATAAGGATAAAAAGTACATACATTCAATGTATGAAACATATAAAAAGCCACTGTAAAAACATCCAGTGTGCATGAGGACTAAAACTCAGAGATGAAAAGGATTTTTCAAAAACTTCCAAAGCAGGGGGCGGGGAATTCTGAGAGCTGATTGAATGGAAGGGATACACCTCCTTCACGCAGCACACAGGAACAGAGCTGAGGCTGTCAATCAAACTGGAGCTCCCTCTCCTGTTACCTTTTTAGCTCTTGGTGTCAAGAAAACTTGTGAGAAGTGACTCAAGCAGATAGCAGAGGGAAATGACACTTAGGAGGGTTTAATAAAACTTGAGTGTGCAAAATCTGGTGTAGCTCTGCACAGAAACCAATCATTTCCCAAGTTTTTTTGCTTAATTGAACCAAGTTAAAAGCTGTCTGGCTACCATGCACAACTGCACCAGATTCTAAGTGCTCCAGGTTTAGTAAATCTCTGCCTTAGTGCTTTGGAGTAAACATTATAGAATTATGTGCTTTGTTCAGATTTCCAATCTGAGGTTTACAACCACTTGAAACATGACTTTGTACATAAGGTTGGGTTAGGTTAAGGTCAATGTATCAATGCTATTTTTTAGTATTTTTAATTAAATTTATTATCTGTGGCATAGTTTGTAGGTTTCATTATTTTTTTTTTCTCTTTTATCTGAATAGCGTTAGATCCAGTTCTTGCAATTTCATTTTTTTTAACTTCACGTTCCAAACCACTAAATGGTTCTAATTTATTTTGCATATTATATTTTTTCCATCTAGGTCATCTAACGCTTTCTATTTTCTCTTTGAAGAATCAATAAATGGCCTGGCTCCAAGGAATATCGTGCTTTGGTATTGTTCCATTTCATTTCATCTAAATATAATGAAATTTAGGGAAGATGAAACGTGTCATGCAAAAATCATTATATTTAGGAGAGGTGAGCTTCTATGACTCAACAAATTAACATATTTATATATAGGTATGTCATGCATACATAAAAAATATTTGGCTAGATGGTTAGGCAAAAATGTATTATTCACGCTATTTGATTTTGGTTGCATGATAATCTGCAGTTCCTGGGACCCTTACAAGTAACCCCTGGCCTGGATATCACATGTTCGGGAAAGAGTAGTCACCTGGTCACTCTTGCTGAACTCTACAATAAGAGATCAGCCATAACCACCACATAATAGGTAGTTCCCCTTTTGCTGCCAAAACAGCCCCTTTTGCCACCAAACCTGTCGCGACTAATCAAGGCATGGACACCACTAGACCTCTGAAGGTATGCTGTGGTATCTGGCACCAAGCCATCACTAGCAGATCCTTTAAGTCCTGTAAGTTGTGATGTTGGGCCTATATGAATCATACTTGTTTTTCTAGAGAAAATTCAGGGGCAGATCAACACCTCAAACTTGTGTTTCTCAAGCCATTTTTAAACCATTTTTGTGGTGTGGTAGAGTGCATTATCCTATTGGAAAAGGCTACTGCCATCAGAGAATACCATGAAGGTGGTAGGTGGTGCATGTCAAGTAACATCCACGTGAATGGCAGGACCCAAGGTTTCCCAGCAGGACATTGCCCAAAGCATCATTGTCAGGGATCGGTGGTTCTGCCGCGATGCGCCGGACGGCGCATGCGCAGAACACCGATACACTCTAGCCAGTGAGCAGCGGAATCTGGGCGATCGTGACGGCCGCGCATACGCATTCGTGATCGCGGACAGGCGCCTGGCACCAATGATAGTGCAGGGCGCGCTATTTAAACGGGACAGGAGGTATGTCAATTGCCATTTGGTCTTTATTGTTCTGTTCCTGTTCTCCGATCCTGTGAAGCTTCTGTTGCCGACCTCTGCATTGTTCCTGACCCTGCTGATTGTCTCCTGCTTGACCCCTGGCTTACCTGACCATCCTTCTGCCTGATCCGCGCTGCCCATTAGTTGCTGAACCCGGCTTGTGACCCTGACCATTCTCCGCCTGCTCCTCCGGTACCTCGCTGCCCGCACGTTGCTGAACTGGCCTGCCTGACTACGTCTTACATTACCCTGACGATCCATCCATCCCGCACAGATCTGTCCCTGTTACCAGGCTTGCCAGCCTCTTCACGTCAGGCTCCATTTCCCGCACACCCCTGACGGCGCTCTCTACCACTGCTGGGCGTACTCAGGGGTCGCAACCTGGTCTCAGTCTGCTCCAAGTCCATCCTCACCATCAGGGTCCTGGTGAACAAGCAGATTGGGACTTAGACCCCGCGCCCTGAGGAACCCCGTGCTGTGGGCTGCTAGAGACACCACCAGGCGGTGCATGACAATCACGCTGCCTTCGCTGATCTGTCTTCTTGCAATTGTAAAAGTTTCTGTTTTTTTTATATACTGTTGCTATATATTGTGCATATTATGAATTTATTAATGCAGACTTGTAAAGCCACTGGAAATGCAGGACTGCCCTGAAAATTGTTTATAGCACCTTACTAAATGCTTGTTAGGTTAGCTGGAAAGGACAATTCTGGTTAGTCACCATAGAGAAGACACTTGAAGTAAAGAAAATTCCTTTAGTGAAGACTTCAAAACAGACCTAAAATTAACTGCATACATGGCCAGATCTAGGGGGGTGCTGGGGTGGACTGTGCCAACCCCAGATCTCAGCTGTGCCCCCCCCCCCAAGGCCCCCTGACAACCCCCTCCACTCCACCCTGGATGCTGTGCCTGGCCGCTGAGCTCCTTTCCCATTTTAGTACACAGCTCCTCCTCCCCACACTGCAGAGCTGAAATCACATTCCTTAACACACAGCCAATCAGCACAATCTTCACAGTGTGTAGATGGCTACTGCAGCTGCACTGCTGTTCTGACCAGGGAATTTCACAGGTCAGGCAGGCAACATAGCAGCCAGCTACACAATGTGAAGAGCATGGCTGACTAGTTGTGTGTAAAAGAATGTGATTTCAGCTCTGTGTAGTAAGCGGAGGAGGAGCTGTGTACATTGCTAAGATGGGAAAGGTGCTCTGCAAAGTGCCCTGCTAGCAGTGATCCCTGTCCTCTGACTCTCCAGCAGTGATCCCTGTCTTCTGACTCTCCAGCAGTGATCCCTGACTTCTGATGCCCCAGCGGTGATCCCTGTCCTCTGACTCTCCAATGATGATCCCTGTCTTCTCTCTCTCTAGCAGGCATCCCTGTTCTCTGACTCTCCAAGGGTGATCCCTGTCCTCTGACTCTTCAAGGGTGATCCCTGTCTTCTCCTTCTCTAGCGGTGATCCCTGTCATTTGACTCTCCAGGGGTGATCCCTGTCCTCTGATCTCCAGCAGTGATCCTTGTCTTCTGAATCCCCATCGGTAATCCCTGTTCTCTGACTCTCCAGCCTTCTGACTCCCTGTCTTCTGACTCCCCAGTGATGATCCCTTGCCTCTGACTCTACAGCGGTGATCCCTGTCTACCTCTCTAGAAGACAGTTATAATCTTTCTATTTTATTCTATTCTATAATTTTTCCATTATATTCTTTTCTATTCTATTCTGTTCTGTTTTACTCTAGTGTTTTCTATTCTATTCCTTTATTTTCTATTCTATTTTAGTCTATTCTTTAATTTTCTATTTTATTTTTTTCTGTTTTACTCTATTCTTTTCTCATCTATTTTATTCCCTTATTTTTTATTCTATTATTTTATATTCTATTCATTAGTTTACATTCTCTTTATACTCTTTTATTTTCTATTCTATTCTGTTTTACTCTATGCTTTTCTATTCTATTCTATTTTTTTCTATTCTTATTCTTTATTCTTCACTCTATTTTATTCTATTCTTGTTTTCGAATTCGATTCAATTCTAATTTGATTAAATTTCGAATTTCAGCTGAATTTTGTTTCATTATTTCGGTTTCGTATACAGTCAGGTCCATAAATAATTGGACATCGACACAATTATAACATTTTTGGCTCTATACACCACCACAATGGATTTGAAATGAAACGAACAAGATGTGCTTTAACTGCAGACTGTCAGCTTTAATTTGAGGGTATTTACATCCAAATCAGGTGAACGGTGTAGGAAATACAACAGTTTGCATATGTGCCTCCCACTTGTTAAGGGACCAAAAGTAATAGGACAGAATAATAATCATAAATCAAACTTTCACTTTTTAATACTTAGTTGCAAATCCTTTGCAGTCAATTACAGCCTGAAGTCTGGAACGCATATACATCACCAGACACTGGGTTTCATCCCTGGTGATGCTCTGCCAGGCCTCTACTGCAACTGTCTTCAGTTCCTGCTTGTTCTTGGGGCATTTTCCCTTCAGTTTTGTCTTCAGCAAGTGAAATGCATGCTCAATCGGATTCAGGTCAGGTGATTGACTTGTCCATTGCATAACATTCCACTTCTTTTCCTTAAAAAACTCTTTGGTTGCTTTTGCAGTATGCTTTGGGTCATTGTCCATCTGCACTGTGAAGCGGTGTCCAATGAGTTCTGAAGCATTTGGCTGAATATGAGCAGATAATATTCCCGAAACACTTCAGAATTCATCCTGCTGCTTTTGTCAGCAGTCACATCATCAATAAATACATGAGAACCAGTTCCATTGGCAGCCATACATGCCCACGCCATGACACTACCACCACCATGCTTCACTGATGAGGTGGTATGCTTAGGATCATGAGCAGTTCCTTTCCTTCTCCATACTCTTCTCTTCCCATCACTCTGGTACAAGTTGATCTTGGTCTCATCTGTCCATAGGATGTTGTTCCAGAACTGTGAAGGCTTTTTTAGATGTCGTTTGGCAAACTCTAATCTGGCTTTCCTGTTTTTGAGGCTCACCAATGGTTTACATCTTGTGGTGAACCATCTGTATTCACTCTGGTGAAATCTTCTCTTGATTGTTGACTTTGACACACATACACCTACCTCCTGGAGAGTGTTCTTGATCTGGCCAACTGTTGTGAAGGGTGTTTTCTTCACCAGGGAAAGAATTCTTTGCTCATCCACCACAGTTGTTTTCCATGGTCTTCCGGGTCTTTTGGTGTTGCTGAGCTCACCGGTGCGTTCCTTCTTTTTAAGAATGTTCCAAACAGTTGTTTTGGCCATGCCTAATGTTTTTGCTATCTCTCTGATGGGTTTGTTTTGTTTTTTCAGCCTAGTGATGGCTTGCTTCACTGATAGTGACAGCTCTTTGGATCTCATCTTGAGAGTTGACAGCAACAGATTCCAAATGCAAATAGTACACTTGAAATAAACTCTGGACCTTTTATCTGCTCATTGTAATTGGGATAATCAGGGAATAACACACACCTGGCCATGGAACAGCTGAGAAGCCAATTGTCCCATTACTTTTGGTCCCTTAACAAGTGGGAGGCACATATACAAACTGTTGTAATTCCTACACCGTTCACCTGATTTGGATGTAAATACCCTCAAATTAAAGCTGACAGTCTGCAGTTAAAGCACATCTTGCTCGTTTTATTTCAAATCCATTGTGGTGGTGTATAGAGCCAAAAATTTTAGAATTGTGTCGATGTCCCAATATTTATGGACCTGACTGTAAATTCCGAATCTCCAAATAAGGAAAAATTTGTCTGAATTTTGATTCGGAATGAAACAAACTACACATGTGTACCTTCAAGCAGTTTCAGAAACAATGGCCACATGACTCATAGCTGCTTAGACCTAAAAGAACCAGTCCCGATTGGGCCTAACTGATAATATTACTTTTTGGGTTAAAGGAATTAGTAGTATGAGAGTTAGGGATATAGGGATAGTTAGTGTTAGGGTTGAAGCTACAGGGAGGGTTAAAAAGGACCTTTACCCTCCCCTCCCCCTGCATTTTTTTTCTTTCTCAATCCCTGCTTACCTGGCTGTGGGTCCAGTACAATAAACATGTTCATCCGCCTAGCAGATCCAAAGTGTCCTCCTGAGATCCTCTTCCCTTCTGTCCCACATTTCATCTTCATGCATGATGTATTCAGGAAGTCGATGGCTATTCCAGAATCAGCCAGCGGCTCTCCCAATGACTCACTTCTAGGCCTAGCACCTCCTCTTTTCTCAATAAAAGCTAATGCCTCCCAGGATATGTGACATGAATATCCCGGGAAGGCACACTGGGCTATGTGCACATCAATTGCCTAGGCAAATTATGTGTATGGGGGGGGGCAGGAGTATTTTAATTAAAAAGAAAAAAGGAGGTTAAAATGAAACCCTATCTGAACAGCAGAGGGGAAGAGGGTGAAGATCCACTGTACCTGTTAAAGTAAGGGTTAGTGTCAGGGTTAGAGGGAAGTTTATTGTTAGGTTTACAGGGAGGCTAAATGTTAAGGCTAGGAAGGGTTGGTGTTAGGGCTGCAGGGAAGGTTGGGGTGAGGGTTACATGGAGGGTTCGGTGAGGGTCTCAAGGAGGGTTAGTGTGATGGCGGTCTTAGGGTAGGGATTTGCACTCTGCACTGACAAGTACCAGTACCTAGGTCCTGTCATTAAAAGCTAAAGCTAAACCCCATCAATAAAATCTCATATAAACTTTAACATGTTCCTTTGGAAACTCTTATATATGAGGACAAGTGAACTTACGACTTGGAACTAATCTTTCCTTAGAACATCTCCCAGTTTTCCAAGCACAGAGGGGCTACAACTCGCTGATAATGAACTTTGAAGTGGCTGGTGGGAGAGGCAGCGAGTATTGGACAGTGCTGTATCTGGTTCCGATTACATCAACAACCAGTAATCCACACATGCTAACTTTAGCATTTTCTTAAGGATTTCAAGCTTTTTGTCTTTTTGCTGATTGATCCTGAGCCCTTTCCCTTTGGCTGGGTAGTGAAATGTTTAATAATAATAAAAAGAAATATGGAATTCTGACTTTGCTTGAATTTGCTCTCCTCCTGTGCTGCTTGAATCAGTGCTCGATTGCATCATTTGACCCCACAGAAAGTTCTGAAGAGCAGATACTTTCATAAATATGAATGTGAGACCCCCCATACCACATACTTCAGCTGTTTCATCTCAGAAGAAAGAGTTTTCAAAATGTTTACCAGGGTTCTTAAAAAGATTGGGATGAAATTCTTTCCACTCTGAAACATTTTGCATTTAGCATATTATCGAAGTTTGCTGATGAAGGGCTGATGGGTTTAATTATTGAAATATTTTTCACTGTTCTGCAATATGTATTTAGTAGAGGAAGTAGCGAAATATGCCCTTATAATAAAGTGAAACTCTGGTGGAAGCTGTACCCCCCCACAAAAAAAAAGGCAGATACTGAACATAGGATTAGCCACCAGTATTATCTAGGGTCTCCATGCAGCTGAACTTTTCTCATTACTGAATTGCCATGCCTTGTTCTACACTGTTTCTCTGTGGTGATGGCTTGGTAGTGGCAGGGCTTTGCTTCCTTGTGTTAGGGAAGCATAGGCAACCCTGGAGAGGTGGAGAGCTAACTGAAAAACATGAACAAGATCAAAGATCACCAGGGTGAACCATGCTTCTTGTAAGGTGTAATCCTAGCAAGGCCTCATTAAATGTAAGGAAGGTTTAAAGAGTTCAGTGGTCAGAGATTAATAACATAACATTCAGAGGTCAGTAGTAAGTAACACAAAATTAAAATGTCAGTAGTGTGTAATGCAAAATCAAAGGTCAGTAGTATGTAATGCAGAGTGCAGGGGTCAGGATTACGTAAGGTAAAGTTCAGGAATAAGTAAATGAGAAATCAGAGGTCAGTAGTATGTGATACAGAGTTCTGGGGTCAGCTGTAAATAACACAGAGTGCTGGGGTCAGTAATAAGTAACACAGAATGCAGGGGTCAGTAATATGTAATGTAGTGTGCAGGTGTCAGTATCAAGTAATGCAAAGTGCAGGGGTCAGTAGTAAGTAATGTAGAGTGCAGAGGTCAGTGGTACCACAGAGTGCTGAGGTCAGTGGTAAGTAGTGCAGAGTTCAGAAGTCAGTAATAACTAATGAAGAGTGCACAGGTCAGCAGTAAGTAACACAGACTGCAGGGGTCAGGAGTAAGAAACACAGTGTGCGGGGTCAGTAGTAAGTAACGCAGTGTGCAGGGGTCAGCAGTAACTAACACAAAGTTCAGGGATCAGTAGTAAATAACACATAGTTTAGAAGTAAGTAGTAAGTAGTGCAGAAGAGGTCAGTAGTAAGTAATACAGAGTGCAGGGGTCAGTAGTAAGTAATGCAGAGTGCAGTGGTCAGTAGTAAATATTGCAGAGTGCTGGGGTCAGTAGTAAGTAAGGCAGAGTGCTAGGGTCAGTAGTAATTAATTATGGAGTGCAGGTGTCAGGAATAAGTAGTATAGAGTTCAGAGGTCAGTGGTAAGTAACATAGTTCAGTGGTCAGTAGCAAGCATTGCAGATGCAAGGGTCAATGGTAAGTAGTGCAGAGTGCTGGGGTCAAGAGTCAATAGTACATATAGCAGTGTGCAGGGGCAGTAATGAGTCACTCGAAGTGCAGGGGTCAATAGTAACTAAAGCAGAATTCACCAATAATAGAAAGTAATGCAGAGTGCGGAGGAGGTCAGTAGTAAGTAGCACAGAGTTCAAAAGTTTTTAGTAAGGAATGAAGAGTGCAGATATAAGTTAGTAAGTAGTGCAGAGTTCAGGGGTTCACTAGAAAGAGTTCAGGTGTCAGTAGTAACACAGAGGGGACATTAGGAAGTAGCGCAGAGTTTAGAGGTCAGTCGGACGTGTAGCAAGAATTTCCACAAAAACTTGAAAATGTTATCAAATGTTTACCATTTTGGTGAAATGCATTAGAATGAATAGGGAGGCAAATTAAAGCAGCCTTTAGGGATTGAATGATGATTAAAGAAGCTCATTTCATCTATTCTAGACTTGTTCTTGTGTCAAAAGATGGTCATCAACTTACATTTTACACAGAAAAAAAACAGTGAAAAAAAATAAATATATGCAAAGCAACAGTAAACACATAATAATCAAATACAAAAAAAAAGCAAAAAACTGAAATAAAGAAAAAAGAGTATACTTTGTCTAAGCAGCTCAAAGAGAAACTTCTGTCTCCATTTGCATGGCTTTTTAAGTCCCGGTAGAGCCCTTTAGCACATCTGAGCATGCACAAAGATGGAGAAGTAATGGGGCTTCAGTAATAGCAATGTTTGCGCATGCATGGGGGAAGCCGCACATGCACAGATGTGCAGGGAAGCCCAAGCATACACAGATTTGTCAAAGAGCTCAGTTTGGACTCTGCAACACCTCTGCACACATCCAGAATCAGGGCAGGGGAGGAGGGGCGGGGCATAAATGTAATTGTCGCCTATATGAGAAGAAAGGAAGCACAAAAAATATTTTAAATGAAACAAAAGGAATATCCAATTCTGAGAGAAAGGGGAGGAGGTAGGTGTTAGAAATTCTGCATATAGCCCTACAAAATAGACCACATGTGCTTTTCTGCTCTGCTGCAAGAAGGAAACAGGAAACTTTATTCAGAGAAAAGACATGGAGTTTACCATAGATGCAGCTACAAACTTTTAAACACTGCCATCTACTGGTTAAAAAATATATCTCTACTGAATAATAATGTGGGCATAGATTGATCGAAATTCCAGTGGTTCAGCAGGGACTGGCCAAATTTCAATCCATCTATGGCTGTTCCTGTTCAAGAGGGGTCGACCTAGTGATCAACTCCTCTAGAATAGGACTTGTGTTTGATCAGTGCATGCAGCCAATCAGCTGCAGCACTGATCAATGTATTATTCTGGCAGTGGAGGTGTCCAACTGTCAGAATACAATAGAGCAGAGGGGAGGATTCCTGCATTCACCTTGATTGTATGGAGGGAGAAATCCATACAGTTTTTTTTTTTTAACAGCCGGCTTCAGTTTAGGGTGAAGACTTGCTTTGTTGAATGAAATTGAGCATTTTTCAACCAAATAATTTTTCCTAAAATCATTGCACTCATCACTAATTGTCACACTCCTCATGCCATGCCCCGACAACAAAGAATGAGCTTTAAAAGGAGGTGCATTATTTTACAAATCTTTTTGCAGATTAAGCAGTTTCCATATTTGCATGTCAATTGTTTATCTGTTTGGCTTGAATTGCCCTTTAAACTCCATGGAGATGTCAGTGTTATCATGTATCAAATCTCTTCTCCGTTTCTCATGCTGATATCTGCACTCCATATGGAGGCCAAATTGCACTTCATGTTCCAAAGCAACCATCAGATACATCCATTATACTGTGCATTGCGTCCACAATAGATATTAAGGTCCATTATTGTCCAGATTTACTGTGTGTGATCTGTCTGCATCAAACATCTGGCTGTGGTAGGAAGATGATCTCTGCACAGAATTCCCTCACATGTCCCAGTCATCTCCTGATATTTTTAGATACAGAAACAAACAACAAGGTTACATCGGCCAGGGGGGATCATTATTCCAATTACAGCCACATTCTGCTTTTTGGTCCAGAATGTTAATGAACCCAAGTATTCTAAAAAGGTGAATAAAAAGTGCAGCACAACCAAAATAATGATGGATATAAAAATCTATGAATTCATTTAATCTCCTTACATATAAATAAATAGAAAGTGACATCACCGCACCTGGAAATCCGTGAGTGGCCATCTTAGCGTACCTTCTCCATTGATATCCATGCTTAAAGGGGCAATTTGCTATATGCAAAAAGGTTATCTTTATCTAGTGCACTGGATTATTGAGTGCACTTTCTTTGTGAGTAATATAGTTGTGCTCAAAAGTTTGCATACCCTGGCAGAAATCGTGAAATTATGGCATTTGTATTGAAAATATGACTGATCTGGCCAAAAAACTGTCTTTTGTTTAAGGTTGGTGATCATAAGAAGCCATTTATTATCACATAGTTGTTTGGCTCATTCTTAAATCATATTGATAACAGCAATCACCCAAATGGCCCTGATCAAAAGTTTATATACCCTGGAATGTTTGGCCTTGGTACAGACACACAAGGTGACACACACAGGTTAAAATTGCAATTAAAGGTTCATTTCTTACATTTGTGACTTTTTACATTGCATTTAGTGTCTGTGTATAGAAAATAGTCAGTTAGTTTGTTAGCTCTCAGGTGAATGCACTGAGCAGGCTAGATACTGCGCCATGGGGAGTGGAAAAGAACTGTCAAAAGACCTGCACAACAAGGTAATGGGACTTTATAAAGACAGAAAGGGATATAAAAAGATATTGAAAGCCTTGAATATGCTAGTCAGTACTGCTCAAGCACTTGTTAAGAAGTGGAAGGTTCAGGGATCTCTTGATCCCAAGCCAAGGTCAGGTAGACCAAGAAGGATTGCAGCCACAACTGCCAAAAGAATTGTTCAGGATACGAAGAAAAACCCACAGGTAACCTCAGGAAAATTATAGGGTGCTCTGGAAAAAGATGATGTGAGTTGTTTTTTTTTGTAAGTAGAACAATATGAAAATTCTTGAACAAAAATTATCTATATGGTTGAGTTGGCAGAAAGAAGCCTTTACTGCGCCAATGCCACCAAAAAGGCCAGTTACAATATGCCTAACATCTTGACATGCCTCACCAGGCTTTTTTGTAGTATTGGTGCAGTAAAGGCTTCTTTCTGGCAACTCGACTATACAGCTCATGTTTTTTCAAATATTGTAATATTGTGCTCCTTGAAACAACCACACCATATTTTTCCAGAGCAGCCTGTATTTCTCCTGAGGTTACCTTTTCTTTGGGTTGTTCTTTGTATCCCAAACAATTCTTCTGGCAGTAGTGACTGCAAACTTCCTTGGTCTATCTGACCTTGACTTGGTTACAAGAGATCCCCAAACTTTCCACTTCTTAAACCATTAGCCGCCCGACCAATGGCCGTTTGGCGGCTTCAGAAGTGTCTCTCCGTTCCGGGTACTCACCATTTGGCGTGCTCCCGCACATGCGCCGTTTGCGCTAATGCAGAGCGGCGCAGCAGTGCGATCTGTCACCGGCCGTGCACCTCGGACACGGCCGATGACAGATCCGAGTACCGGCTCCCGTTGCTGGTACCATGTGACCTGCTGTGACCAATCACAGCAGGTCACATGACAGTTGTATACAATGGATGGCTTCATTCATGATGCCATCCATTGTATACTAGTGCCTAGCTGTGAATGGTCACAGCTAATCACATGCACATGTCATGTGATTAGCTGTGACCAAATTACAGCTAAGCACAAAAAAAAAAAAAGCTGAATGAATCGATTTCATTCAGGTAAATGCTTGCTTATAGCAAAGTAATTCTTTGCTATAAGCAAATTGTGTAAAAAAAAAATAAAAAAAAAATACTGATCACTTCCCCAAAGTAGTACAATGTTACTATGGTAACATTGTACTACTTTGGTCATAGTAAAATATGAAAAAAAAATCTTAAAAAAAATTAAAAAAAAATGTAATAAATAATTAAATATAATAGAAAAATAAATAAATATATATATATATTTTTTTTTCATACTGTCACCAGTCAGTGTCCCTGTTCACCGCCATGCCAGTTATATGATGATGCTGTACTGCACTGGTGACAGTATGTAAAAAAAAAAATAGTGAAAATACTTTTTTTAATTTTTTCATTTTCCGAAAAATTATGACAAACAAATACAACTTCAAAAAACTCGCAATGCCTCTTATGAAGTATGTCGGACTGTCTACTCTGCAAAAAGGGGTCATTTGGGGATATCTGTACTATTCTGACATTCTTGGACCTCAAGAAATTAGATTGGCCGTCAGTACTTCAGGATTGATCAATATTCAGATCTATACCATAGTTTGTGAACGCTATAACTTTCCTACAAACTAAAAAATACATCCTAATTTGGGTTATTTTCACCAAAGACGTAGCAGAATACATCTCGGCCTAAATTTATGAAGAACAATTATTTATTTGTAAACTTTTATAACAGAAACAAAGAAAAATGTGTTTTTTTTTCAAAATTTTTGGTCTTTTTTTGTTAATTTAACAAAAAATAAAAACCCCAGCGGTGATTAAATACCACCAAAAGAAAGCTCTAGTTGTGTGAAGAAAATGATAAAATTTTAGTTTGGGTACAGTGTTGTATGACCGCGCAATTGTCATTCAAAGTGTGAGAGCGCTGAAACCTGAAAAATGGCCTGGGCAGGAAGGTGTAAAATTGCACAGTATTGAAACGGTTAATAAGTGATCGAACAGTACTGACTGGCATATTCAAGGATTTGGATATCTTTTTATATCCCTTTCCATCTTTATAAAGTTCCATTACCTTTTTAACCATGTCTTTTGACAGTTCTTTTCCTGCATCTCATGGCTTATTATCTAGCCTGCTCAGTGCATCCACTTTAGAGCTAACAAATTAACTATTTATATACAACATTAATTGCAATCGAAAAAGTCACATATATAGAAAATTAACCTTTGATTGCCATTTTAACCCATGTGTGTCACCTTGTATGTCAGTACCAAGGCCAAACATTCCAGGGTATGTAAACTTTTGATCAGGGCCATTTGGGTGATTTCTGTTATCATTATGATTTAAAAAGGAGCCAAACAACTATGTGATAATAAATGGCTTCATATGATCACTATCTTTAAATAAAAGACAGTTTTTATGGCATGATCAGTCATATTATCAATATATAAAATGTAATGATTTCTGCCAGGGTATGCAAACTTGTGAGCACAATTGTATTTTAATCTTTTGGTGAATAAAGATTTTGAGTGGGTTTATACTACACCAGGAGAGTTTTTGCTTTCTATATCTACTTTTATAGCTCCAGGTGTGACCAGTCATACAGTGATGGGCAAAAAAAGTGGCACCCCTGCATTTAATGCACCACTTTGCCCAGAAAATTGTTGCAATTACAAATGATTAGAAATTCTCATTTTTACTTCTTTTGTTTGTATTGGTATGACACAAAAAAGTGGAGAAACAAAAAGCCAAATCTGACACATTCCATGTAAAACCCAAGAAATGGACTTGACAAAATTATTGGCACCTTCTCAAAATTGTAAGAAATAATTGCATTACATGTTTGTGATGCTCCTGTAATTTGTAATTACATAGTTACATAGTTAGTCTGGCTGAAAAAAGACAAATGTTCATCTAGTTCAACCAAAAAAAAAAGTTATAATCCTATACCCACAGTTAATCCAGAGAAAGGCAAACAATCCCAGCAAAGCATGATCCAATTTGCTCCTGCAGGGAAAACAATTCCTTCCTGATCCCCCTGAGAGGCAATCAGATATTCCCTGGATCAACTCTACCTATAAATGTTAGTATCCAGTTATATTCTGTGTATTTACAAAAGAATCCTTTTTTAACCGCTTGCCGCCCTGCCACTGTATATATACGTGTGCAGGGCGGCAGTGGAGCGCAAAACCACGTTTAAAAACGGGTTCCGCGCTCCCGACACTTTCGCCGGCAGGGGGCGCGCGCGCGCGCTCCCGCCGACCCGCGGGTGATCTGATTCGATCCAGGAGGGATCAATCATTAGATTTCAGCCAGTGATTTCTGGCTGAAATCGGATGATCGGTCCCTGTCCTATCCTGTCCTGTGTTGATATTTACACAGGGCAGGATATGATGTCATTCTTCTCTGCCTGGACACATTCCGTTCCAGACAGAGAAGAAGAGACATTTAAACGTGAGTAAAACAGCACACTGACAGTTAGAACACAGTCTAGGACACATTTAACCCCCTGATTGCCCCCCCCCCAGTTAACCCTTCACTGCCCTGTCACCAGTGTCACTGATCAGTGAAGCGATTTTTATTGATCACTGTATCAGTGTCGCTGGCGACTTCCAATAGTGCTAGCGCCCCTCCCAGATAGCGCCAGTTTGCCCCCCAGTACACCAATAAAGCCATTTAACCCCTTAATTTCCCCCCCCCTCCCCCCCAGTTAACCCCTTAACTGCCCTGTCACCAGTGTCACTGATCAGTGAAGCGATTTTTACTGATCACTGTATCAGTGTCGCTGGCGACTTCCGATAGTGTTAGCGCCCCTCCCAGATAGCGCCAGATTGCCCACTAATACACCAGTAGTCCCGTCTAACCCCTTGATCGCCCCCCCCCCCCCCCCTGAGTTGACCCCTTCACTGCCCTCTCACCAGTGTCACTGATCAGTGAACCAATTTTTACTGATCACTGTATCAGTGTCGCTGGCGACTTCCGTTAGTGTTAGCGCCCCTCCCAGATAGCGCCAGATTGCCCGCTAATACACCAGTAGTCCCGTCTAACCCCTTGATCGCCCCCCCCCCTCCCCGAGTTGACCCCTTCACTGCCCTGTCACCAGTGTCACTGATCAGTGAACCAATTTTTACTGATCACTGTATCAGTGTCGCAGGCGACTTCCGTTAGTGTTAGCGCCCCTCCCAGATAGCGCCAGATTGCCCGCTAATACACCAGTAGTCCCGTCTAACCCCTTGATCGCCCCCCCCCTGAGTTGACCCCTTCACTGCCCTGTCACCAGTGTCACTGATCAGTGAACCAATTTTTACTGATCACTGTATCAGTGTCGCTGGCGACTTCCAATAGTGTTAGCGCCCCTCCCAGATAGCGCCAGTTTACCCGCCAGTACATCAGTAATCCCATTTAACCCCTTGATCGCCCCCCCCCCCAGTTAACCCCTTCACTGCCCTGTCACCAGTGTCATTGATTACAGTGAACAGATTTTTACTGATCACTGTATTGGTACTGGTGACTTGGTACTGGTGACTTCCGATAGTTTTAGCGCCCCTCCCAGATAGCACCAGTTTGCCCGCTAGTACACAAATTATCACATTTGACCCCTTGATTGCCAGGAACACGCTTACTTGCACGCTAAACCTTCATTGCTAGTATAGTGTCTGATTGGATCAATATCTTTGATCAGATCAGCGCTATACCAGCATTCACATTACTTTAGTATCCCCAAAAACGCAGTGTTAGCGGGATCAGCCCCAACACCTGCCAGCACCTGCGTTTAGCCCCTACGCCCCCCCCTTCTCCCCCGGCAAGTGCAGTGTCAGTAGATAACTGTCACTTGATACATATTACACACAAAACCGCAGTGTTCACAGAATCAGGCCTGATATCTGTTAGCACTTGTCGGTAAATTTTTTGTAGCGGTTCAAGCAGTCCCTGACAGCCAGGCGCTCTTTTTCCCGTGAGTCGCACTAGGTACCTGTAAATTTAGTGGCCAAAATGTCTAAGCAAAGGTACACTAGTGAAGAGGCCTATAGGATTCTGAGCATGTCAAGTGAGAGCGAAGGGGAAGACTCACTGGCAGAACCAGGCTCAGAATACGAACCTATAGACAGCAGCGGCACCCTGACAGCTAGCTCAGACGACGAGGAAGTGGTCCCTGCTAAGGTCAGGCGTACCCGATCCCATTCACAGGTTGCTGAGGTGGTACAAATGCATGATGACTCTCATATGCAGCAGAGTGCCAGTACTAGTGCCGCAGTATCTTTTGGTGAACTGGCGAGCACCAGCGGCCTAGTATGTCCTGGTCGTAGGCATACCAGCACTGCAGTATCACTTGGTGACGTGGCGAGTCCCATAAGTGCAGTACAAGCTGGTGCGGTGGCGAGCACAAGTAGTGTCCCGCGGCCACCAAGAATTCGCAGACAGGCCCGTAGAGCCCCTAGTGTCCTTCCGGATGTGCTTGCAAATCCCGATTGGCAGCCCACAAATTCTGCAGCACCCGTACTTCCCCCATTCACTGCCCAACCCGGAATTCAGGTGGAAACAGCAAATTTAAATACTCCCCTTAATTTTTTTGAGCTGTTTTTCACAGAAGATCTTTATGCATTGATTGTGGATCAAAGCAATTTATATGCACGCCAATTTATCGCCGCCAACCCAAATTCAAACCTTGCCAGACCATTCGCATGGAAACCCATTACGGTTTCCGAATTTAAAGTTTTTTTGGGCCTAACCCTCAACATGGGCATTAATGATAAAAATCAATTGCGGTTGTATTGGTCCACCGACCCTCTTGTTCACATGCCCGTGTTCTCTGCTGCCATGGCCAGGCATAGATATGAGAGTATAATGCGTTTTATGCACTTCTACGACAACTCACTCAGTCGTCCTCGGGGTGACCCTGAATTTGACCGGCTCCACAAAATTCGACCCCTCGTAAATCACTTTAACCAAAAATTTGCAGATGTGTATACTCCCCAGAAAAACATCTGCATCGATGAGTCCCTCATTCAATATTCTGGCCCCCTTGTAATCAAACAATATCTCCCCAGCAAGCGTGCCAGATATGGGATCAAGATGTATAAGACCTGTGAGAGGGCAACAGGCTATACATGTAAGTTTCGGATTTACGAGGGAAAAGATAGTTACTTGGAGCCCCCCGGATGCCCAGACTACATGGGGAGCAGTGGCAAGATAGTTTGGGACTTGGCGTCATCCTATTTCCATATGGGGTACCACTTATACGTGGACAATTTTTATTCAAGCGTGCCACTATTTAGACATTTGTTCAATTTGGGAATTTGCACATGTGGCACTGTGCGATCTAATCGCCGAGGCTTCCCCCAACGGCTTGTAAATACCCGTCTTAAAAAGGGGGAAAAAGCCTGCTTGAGAAATGAAGAATTGCTCGCAGTGAAGTGGAAGGACAAACGGGATGTTTACCTCCTGTCTTCCATTCACGCAGATACGACCGTCCAAATTACCACGGCAGCTGGTATTGTTGAGAAGCCCCTCTGTGTCCACGATTATAACCTTAACACGGGAGGGGTGGACTTCAATGACCAGATGATGCAGCCGTATTTAGTTTCCCGAAAATCCAAACGCTGGTACATAAAAGTGTCAGTTTATTTATTTCAATTGGCTCTATATAATGCTTTTGTTCTCTATAAAGCAACTGGACAGAGTGGATCATACCTAAATTTCCAGTTAGAGAACATCAGGGCCCTTTTGTATCCAGAAGGTGCTGCGCCCCAAATCCCTCTCCCAGATGCAGTTAGCCGTCTGCATGAGAGACATTTTCTCGATACCATTCCTGGTACCCCAACCCAAAGAAGACCCCAAAAAAGATGTCGTGTCTGCAGCAAACGTGGAATTAGGCGTGACAGCCGCTATTGTTGTCCCTCCTGTCCTGGCCAACCTGGCCTCTGCATCAAGCCCTGCTTCCGCCTCTACCATACACTAGTGAACTATTAGTATAGGGTACAGCACGGCACAGATCAGGGCACATTTACACAGGGTCTCAAAAGATGTTAGGTAGTCAGGAAACTGGCTATCGCATTTGGAGAGACCCTACCAGCTGTTTAAATGTTTGAAGTTTGGGAAAAAAAAGTTAAAAAAATAAAAAAAATAAATAAAAGTACAAATACCCCCCAAAAAAATAAAAAAATGTAAAAACCAAAAATAGTTATAGTTTTTTTTGTTGTTGTCATTTTTGTGATTGTTCGACTTTCACTGGTTTATTGTTGTTTTATTGTTAACCATTTCTGTTTGCAGGAATGCTTTCAGCTGCAGCGCTGACCTGTTTATTCTGACAGCAACAGGAACTTGCTCTCAGAATAGACATAAGTCAGCGTGGGCAGCGCTGTTGGATGAGATTTTTCATCCGCAGTTATAAAAAACAGAATATATGCCAAAGCATGGGGGCCTGGGGTGGCCAGTGGGTGGATGGCCCCTATGCTTCGGCATATATATTTTATATTTGTTGGCACATTTCATGTGTGCCCACCATTAGAAGTGGGTGGATTGAGGGAGGTTTCTAATGGTGGGCATACCACCACACACTTTTCCTTATAAAGTTGTTTTATTGAGTTTGTTTTATTGTTAACCATTGTTGATTTTTTTGCAGGAACGTCAAACTGCAGCACTGACCTGTTTATTCTGACAGCAACAGGGTCTTGCTTTCAGAATAGACATAAGTAGGTGTGTGCAGTGCTGTCGGATGAGATTTTTCATCCGCAGTTAAAAAAAAGAGAATATATGCCAAAGCATGGGGGCCTGGGGTGGCCAGTGGGTGGATGGCCCCTATGCTTCGGCATATATATTTTATATTTGTTGGCACATTTCATATGTGCCCACCATTAGAAGTGGGTGGATTGAGGGAGGTTTCTAATGGTGGGCATACCACCACACACTTTTCCTTATAAAGTTGTTTTATTGAGTTTATGTTTTATTGTTAACCATTGTTGATTTCTTTGCAGGAACGTCAAACTGCAGCACTGACCTGTTTATTCTGACAGCAACAGGGTCTTGCTTTCAGAATAGACATAAGTAGGTGTGTGCAGTGCTGTTGGATGAGATTTTTCATCCGCAGTTAAAAAAAAGAGAATATATGCCAAAGCATGGGGGCCTGGGGTGGCCAGTGGGTGGATGGCCCCTATGCTTCGGCATATATATTTTATATTTGTTGGCACATTTCATATGTGCCCACCATTAGAAGTGGGTGGATTGAGGGAGGTTTCTAATGGTGGGCATACCACACACTTTTTCTGGCAGAGATTTCTTCTCTTTTTTTTCATTCAGCCCACAGGCTGCATAAAGAAAAAAAGAACATAGCATATACACCCAACAAGGACCAGTGACGTATTGGTACATCACTGGACTTTGAATGGTTATACCAGGGTGATGCCTGCAGCTGCAGGCATCATCCTGGTTTTATTTTTTTCAGCCGGCAATGGGCTTTCATGTAAAAGCATTCCTAGTGGTTAATTAGCTGCAGAATTGCCTTTACAAGCAGCGGGAGAAAATGGCCCCCCCTCCCCCTCCCTGAGATAGCATTAAAAGTGATTAAAAAAAAAATAAATTAAAGGGACAGTGTAAAAATAATTAAATAAATCAGAAAAAAAAAGGACCCTCGCCCATCCGCGCACGCGCACACCTGCGGTCGTGAGCGTTGACCCTTTCCCAGTATGGAAACAGCGATTGCACCATGCATGTGAGGTATCGCCACGAACGTCAGAACAAGGGCAGTAATTATAGCTCTAGACCTCCTCTGTAAATCTAAAATGGTAGCTTGTAAAGGCTTTTAAAGCGTTGCCTATAGATATTAAAAATGTATGCAGTTTGTCGCCATTGCACAGGGCATGTGTAATTTTAAAGCATGTCATGTTTGGTATCTATTTACTCAGCATAGCATCATCTTTTATATCATACCAAATAATTGGCCAATATATTGTGTTTTTGTGCATTAAAATTAAAAAAGTGTATATTTTTCAAAAAAATTGCGTTTGAAAAATCGCTGTGTAAGTAATATGTGAGATAAAAAATTGCACCACCCACCATTTTATTTACTAGGGTGTCTGCTCTAAGAAAATATATAATGTTTGGGGGTTCACTTTAATTTCCTAGCAAAAATACAGATTTTTTTAATGTGAACAAAAAGTGTCAGAAAAGGCTTGGTCTTCAGGTGGTTAGAAGAGTGAGTGATGTGTGGCATAAACCTCTAATGCTGGGCATAAAATGCCCCCACCCCTCAAAATGACCCCTTTTTGGAAAGTAGACACCCCAAACTATTTGCTGAGAGGCATGTTGAATCAATAGAAGAATTTATTTTTTTACCACAAGTTTTTGGAAAATGAAGAAAGAAAATAAAAATATATATATTTTTTCTTTTTTATATTTCAAAACCTTGTGAGAAAAAATTAGATCTGCAAAATACTTACCATGCCTCTTTTTAAATTCCTTGGAGTGTCTACTTTCCAAAAAGGGGTCATTTGGGGGGGTTTGGTGCTATCCTGGCATGTCAGGGCCTCCAAAACTGTGATAGGTAGTGGGGAAGTGAAATGAAGAAGTTACGCACCTTCAGGCTTTCAAAGTGCTCATTTGATTTCAGGCTCCTGTATGTGGCTAGGCTCCCAAAAAGTGTCACACGTGTGGTATCCTCATACTCGGTAGAAGTAGCAGAATGTATTTTGGGGTATAATTCCACATATACCCATGGCTTGTGCAAGAAATAAATCATTTAAATGACAATTTTGTGTAAAAAAAAAAACAAAAAAAAAGTTTTTGTCATTTTCCAGAAACTTGTGGAAAAAAAATAAATCTTCTATGGACACAATATGTCTCTCAGCAGATAGCTTAGGGTGTCTGCTTTCCAAAAAGGGGTCATTTGGGGGTGTTTGTTCTATCCTGGTATTTTAGCACCTCAAGAGATGTGATGGGCGGTCAGAAAGTAAAAGCTGTGTAAATTTCAAATTATCTATACCATAGTTTGTAGACGCTATAACGTTCACACAAAGCAATCAATATACACTTATTGGGATTTTTTTTACCAAAAACATGTAGCAGAATACATTTTGGCTGAAATTTTACGATATATTTTTTATAGCTGAAAGTAGAAAAAATTGTTTTTTTTTCAAGATTTTCGTGTTTTTTTGTTTATAGCGCCAAAAATAAAAAGCGCACAGGTGATCAAATACCACCAAAAGAAAGCTCTATTTGTGTGAAAAAAAGGACGTAAATTTCGATTGGGTACAGCATTGCATGACCGCGCAATTATCATTTGAATTAGTGCAGCACTGTATAGCAAAAAAAGGCATAAATTACTGTATCTATACCATAGTTTGTAGACGCTATAACGTTCACACAAAGCAATCAATATACACTTATTGGGATTTTTTTTACCAAAAACATGTAGCAGAATACATTTTGGCTGAAATTTATGACTAACTTTGAGTTTACGATATATTTTTTATAGCTGAAAGTAGAAAAAATTGTTTTTTTTTCAAGATTTTCGTGTTTTTTTGTTTATAGCACCAAAAATAAAAAGCGCACAGGTGATCAAATACCACCAAAAGAAAGCTCTATTTGTGTGAAAAAAAGGACGTAAATTTCGATTGGGTACAGCATTGCATGACCGCGCAATTATCATTTGAATTAGTGCAGCGCTGTATAGCAAAAAAAGGCATAAATTACAGTATCTATACCATAGTTTGTAGACGCTATAACATTCACACAAAGCAATCAATATACACTTATTGGGATTTTTTTTACCAAAAACATGTAGCAGAATACATTTTGGCTTAAATTTATGACTAACTTTGAGTTTACGATATATTTTTTATAGCTGAAAGTAGAAAAAATTGTTTTTTTTTTCAAGATTTTCGTGTTTTTTTGTTTATAGCGCCAAAAATAAAAAGCGCACAGGTGATCAAATACCACCAAAAGAAAGCTCTATTTGTGTGAAAAAAAGGACGTAAATTTTGATTGGGTACAGCATTGCATGACCGCGCAATTATCATTTGAATTAGTGCAGCGCTGTATAGCAAAAAAAGGCATAAATTACAGTATCTATACCATAGTTTGTAGACGCTATAACGTTCACACAAAGCAATCAATATACACTGATTGGGAATTTTTTTACCAAAAACATGTAGCAGAATACATTTTGGCTGAAATTTATGACTAACTTTGAGTTTACGATATATTTTTTATAGCTGAAAGTAGAAAAAATTGTTTTTTTTTCAAGATTTTCGTGTTTTTTTTGTTTATAGCGCAGAAAATAAAAAGCGCACAGGTGATCAAATACCACCAAAAGAAAGCTCCATTTGTGTGAAGAAAGGGACGTAAATTTTGTTTGGGTACAGCATTGCATGACCGCGCAATTATCATTTGAATTAGTGCAGCGCCAAACAGCAAAAAAAGGCCTGGTCATTAAGGGGGGTAAATCCTCTGGGGCTCAAGTGGTTAAAGCAAGCTACTAAGCTACCAGAACCAACTCTTGAGGGAGTCTATTCCACATTTTCACAGCTCTTACTGTGAAGAAACCATTTCGTATTTGAGCATCTTTTTTCCTCCAGATGTAAAGAGTGCCCCCTTGTCCTCTGTGATGACCTCAGGAAGAATAGCTCTACGCTGAGTTCACTATATGAACCACTGATGTATTTATACTTTGATCATATCCCCCCTTAATCTCCTCTTCTCAAGAGAGAATAAATTCAGTTCCTCTAATCTTTCCTCATAGCTGATCTCCTCCATGCCTGTTTGGTTGCCCTTCTCTGTACTTTCTATAGTTCCCCAATATTAATTTTGTGAATTGGTGACCAAAACTGAACTGCATATTCCAGATGAGGTATTACTAATGATTTGTACAGGGGTAAAATTGTATCTCTCTCTGGAGTCTAGAGAGGATTTTGCTCGCTTTAGAAACCGCAGCTTGGCATTGCATGCCATTGCATGCCATTATTAAGCTTATGGTCTACCAGAACTCCAAGATCCTTCTCCACCATTGATTCCCCCAGTTCTACCCCTCCTTGTATGTATGATGCATGCATATTCTTAGCCCTCAAATGCATAACTTTACATTTAACAACATTAAACCTCAATTAAACTCACCTGTATCATTTAACAGATCTTAATGTTCCTGTGTCCACTGTGTGCAACATTGTCAAGAGGTTTACAGCCCATGGCACTGTAGACAATCTCCCTGGATGTGGATGAAAGAGAAAAAACTTGATCACAGATTATAACAAAGGATTATTTGAATGGTGGAAAAAGAACCTCAATTAACTTCCAGACAAATTCAAGCTGACCTTAAGGCACAGGGTACAACTGTGTTGGCTCGAACTATACGTTGCCATCTGAATTAAAAGGGACACTATGGTAGGAGACCCAGGAGGAGCCCACTGCTGACACAGAAACACAAAAATGCTACATTGGAGTTTGCCAAAACTTACCCGAGAAAGCCAAAATCCTTTTGGGAGAATGTTCTGTGGACAGATGAGAAAATATTACAGCTTTTTGGTAAAGCCCATCATTCTACTGTTTTTAGAAAAATAAATGAGGCCTTTGACCTCCCTAGCGGTATGATTCTTTCCGATTTTTTGTGCTGAAAGCGGTACCATTTTTTTGCATGGAAATATGTAGTTTTTTATTGTAGGCTGTAATTTTTAGGAATAACTCACTGAAATCTGTACGAAACGAGTCTATTAAACATCCCGGGTAGGATAAAATTTGAAACACGAAATCATAAATTATAATTTAATAAATAATCATAAAAAATAATAATATAATAATAATAAATTTAATTCAATAATATAATCAAACCAAAAACACTGAAATTTGAAATACAGAGGCAAATTCGCACATCACTGAGCAAAGTTGCAAAATAGTTTTCAGTGTCTGATGACGAATTTCCCCACGAATCATTATCACTCAATTCTGCAAGTGGTTCTGATTTACTATCGCTGTTCTAAAACCGCTTTTGACGTGAAGGGATGCTTTTTGGACACCATGGATTTTTCTAAGTTTCCAGGCAGAAAGAACATTCAAAATGCAGGCAGCACACAGGACAAAGCAGTAGGGACAAAATATATGTGAAATGCATTGAAACAGCAATGACAGCAAAAATGACATTTTTTTAAAATTTCAAATTTCCCGCCGGTTCCGGCGCCCATACGTCCCGATGTCACAGGGACTGGAACACAGAAGCCGGATGCCGGCATCGGCCGGAGGAGATGGCCGGGGATGCTGCAGGGGACGCATCGCAGGAGCGAAGGACAAGGTAAGTGCTGCAGGGACCCCAGAGCAATGCCGCATGGTAAGCCCGAGTGTAGCTCGGGGTTACCGCTCTTGGTATAGAAATTTTACCCCGAGCTACACTCGGGATTACCGCTAAATTGGTTAAAGAAAAGAATACACTCCCTATAGTTAAACATGGTGGAGGTTCACTGATGTTTTGGGGTTGCTTTTCTGCTTCAGGAACTGGATGTCTTGACCGTGTGCATGGCATTATGAAATCTGAAGATTACCAAAGAATTCTGGGGGGCAATGTAGGGCCCAGTGTCAGAAAGTTGGGTCTCCGTCAGAGGTCACGGGTCTTACAGCAGGACAATGACCCAAAGCACACATCAAAAAGGACCCAGAAATGGTTTCAGAAAAAGCTCTGGAGAGTACTGAACTGGCCAGAAATGAGTCCAGATCTCCATCCCATAGAGCACCTGTGGGGAGATCTCAAAACAGCAGTTGGGAAAAGGAACCCTTCCAATTTCAGAGACTTGGAGCAGTTGGCAAAAGAAGAGTGGTCCAAAATTCCAGCAGAGAGGTGTAAGAAAGCCATTGATGGTTACAGGAAGCAATTGATTTCAGTTATTTTTTCCAAGGGGTGTGCTACCAAATATTAAATTGAGGATGCCCATAATTTTGTCCAGTTCATGGAATGTGTCAGATTTAGCTCTTTGTTTCTCCACTTTTTTGTATCATACCAATACAAACAAGAGAATTAAACATTAGAATGCCTAAACATTTGTAATTGCAATAATTTTCTGGGTGAAGGGGCGCATTATCTAACAGAAATACAGGGTTGCCAAAATTTTTGGCCATGACTGTATATGCCCTGGATGGACTGCTGCAATATTTTGATCCAGTGATTTGGGAAAACTGATAAGGAGATAAAATTAATTTATTGATTTTTATACCTATGATTATTTTGGTTGCGCTGCACTTTTGATGTGGTATTTATTGCTAGGTGTGGGAACGCAAGTCATTGAATAGCAGCAACACAGTGCTCCACAATTTATATATGTTCATTTCAGTGTTGTATATTTTGGTTAGTGCTGTGGTTGTTTTTTCTATTTTGAAAAGGTGCACTCCGCTGAAAACGGGCCATGAATTGCATACGGAAATGAATTACTACTGGGTTGAGGTTTCTGTTCTTCATTGTTTCAATGCTGTTCAGCGATAGGGCAAAAACTGACATCAATAGCCTGATATGCTGGAAAGTCAACCTTGTCAACTATTTAGGGCAGGGGGTTTTAAACAGTCCATCACCAAATGTAAAAAATTGCAGGTAAAAAGTTGCTTAGTTGTAGTGTTTTCGTTACCCTAAATTATTTATTTTTATTAGCTTGCAAAGTGCCTTTGAACTTGCTAGAAACTCTGATATCAGGAATAGTCAGTTCCCTAGAGCAGCCCTCCTCCCTCCTTCAATCCACATAGCCTTCTCCTGATCTAGGAATATCTAATTACTCTGTCCTGGTTCAGCTCTTAAAGGATGAGTTCACCTCTTGGACAAAAATAATAAATGCATATTTTTTTGCCTTTAAAAAAATGTGCATTTATTATTTTTGTCCAAAGGAGCCTGGAAACATTGCACCAGCGATCAGTAGATCGCTGATGCCATGCAGGTCTCCTGCAGACCTATCAGGATATCTGCTTGGCTGTACATCCCATACAGCCAAGCAGATATTCTGACAGGAAGCTTGAATGAACTACCACGAAGCTCCACAGCGCCGTGGTAGTGCTTTGAATACTACAAGCCCACAGCCGCTATGGCTGCCGGAACTTGCAGTTCATTCATTCATGGAAGTCCGTGAATGAATGACGCGGCCATGTGAGCGGAGCCCTGCACCATGCTGTTTTCAAATCTGACAGATAGTACAAGGAAACTTCTCCCCGTATTGTGTCAGAGGGAGGGGGCGGCGGGTGCAGCAACAGCTATGGGAACATGTTACAAGTTCCACCCTAAAAACAGGTGGAACATGTAAAATGTTCCCAAAAGTGAACTTACCCTTTAAGCCTTTCACCTCCTTACATAATTTTTATGTAGTTCCCTGGGTAGGAGCATAGGGGAACACTATACTTTACTTTATTATACTATACTATACTATACTATACTATACCCTGCTCGTCTTTCAATGTGCTTCAGCCCGGAAAGGGTGTTGTTTGTAATGCAGGAAATATAAGTTTTTGTTTTCCACCTTCTGCAGCTCAGAGACCACACTTTATAGAAGGAGGTAGCTGGCCATGAGATCTGCAGCCAGGTATGTGGTTCTCCACTGTTATTACCAGCCAACAGGCAGTTGGGCAGAAGCCTTATAGTATGTAGCTTCTAGAGAAGGCCCAACCACTGAAAACAGCACTGCTCCATTTACTACCAGAGTACTGTGCTTCAAGTAGGGTGACCCTGCACCACCAGCTTCCCCCCCCCCCCCAACTGTGATACCAACCATGGAACTCCTCCAGCTGCTCCTCTGTGGTCCCATCTCAGATATCCCTCATGCTGTTCGCCTGTGTACCCAGACCTACCCTGAATTTTCACTGTGAGAGGTGCTGTTACAGAGGCTAAGCACAAGTAGCTGTTTATGTACTGTAATGTATACCGAAATAGTGGTCGTTCTCTAATCACAAAAGTCATTGGTCTAATAAGCTCTTGTTTGTACATCTTCATACTATACTGTACTGTATGCACACTTTTTTGCCTTTTGACTATGTTTACGCTGTTACTTCTACTCTGCACCTGCTTAGTAAAGTTTAACGTAAATCTACCCTCTGCCTAATCACTTGGCCGATTCCCTACATGTTACAGAATAAAGTTTATTAGGAAAAAGAAAAGAAAGGATTTGGAGGTGGTGCAGCTTCTTTCACTTTTGAAGAAATGGACTTGATGTTTCCAAAACTCCGCCCCTACATGTTTTGTCTACATAAGTGTCATCAGGAAGTAACTGGTGCTGATGTGATCGCGCAAGTGCACCAGGCCGAGCGGCGTGCTTGTACCACATTGTACTTTATGCTGCGTTCCAATGAATCCCTTGTAAGTAGATATTTTTTATTCAATAAATATTTATTAAAGTGATAATGAACCATAGTTCTCTCTGTTCTTCTTTATGATTGCTAGAATGGTTTTGCAGCTAATTTGGGCTTGAATCCATTGCTGGCATGAGGATTCTATGATTCGAGGCCACCATTACCTGGCGTGATGTTAAGAACTGTGGATCTGCTGACCTCTTATAGTATTTGGGGTAAACTCCTTCCGATAAGCAGGTGGATTTATCTGTGGTGGTGAAGCACTAGACCGGCTTCATTAAATTTTTGATACTTATGGTTCACCTGATGTATGAACTGTTTACAGCATTGCTGGCACTTGTGGTTCGCTTGTTAAATGGACTATTCACAACACTAATTAGCATTTTTGTTTTTTAACTATTTGAGTCTGAGCACTTAATATTATATTATTCAGTTTTTATGCTAATTTGTCTGGTTATAATTTAAAGTCACAGCACATCTATTTGGTTTTAAGTAGTGTGTATTTGAGGTGATTGTGAGTACTGCCTGGACCGTGAAGAAGGGGACATATCCCGAAAGCTTGTCCTCAAAATTGTATGTTAGTGCAAATAAAAAAAGTATCACGGACAGTACTCAATTGTTTCTGTCACAAGCAGTATGTGTGTTATTACATCCTGGCACTAGCTAGTGTGCAGTGTCCCTTATGTTATTTTATTTCATTTTTTGAATTTAATACTTAATATTCACTTAACACATAACATTTTACACGAAAAGCAAGGTGTTTCACTTATATTTAATAAACCTGCAGTTTGTTATCGAACCTGGAAACCAGGAATTCATGTCCAGCGTCCCCCATCTGGACAGAGGTCTTAATACACCTCAGGGTAAAGAGATCATTCTCTGGAGTCCAGACTGGGGAAGTCCACCTGCTAATTTTCCATGCCTAGGATGTGTCCGGCAAGCAGAGTTGACATAAAGTCCTTACAAGCCAGAATCTGATTGGCTTCTTTAAAACTTCAAGATTTCTGGTTCTTCCCTGATGGTTTGCAAGCAGGTGCTTACAGGGTGTCTGTGTGTATTTTAAGTCCTGCTTGCACTGCAAATTTCCTGTGCTAAAGTGAACACTGTGATTGCACTAAGCAGCTAGTTATGCTCCAAATTCTAAAAATTTAGGATCCATCCAAACCTCTGTATGGTCAAGACAGTCTGTTGGACATTGGCTGATAAGGCTTGTCTCAGCTGTTCTTTCAGAAGAAGCTCACCCAGATATCACACTATGGGGGTGCCCTTCTTGCAGAGCAAGAATAGAACCCAACTCGTTTTTGAAAACCTAAGATGAGGAGAACAGACAAAAGGGAAGGAAGACAAACAGGCAATGTTTTGTGCCTACAGCAAAATGCAGATAGCTTTGACTTGCTGGAATAATGGGAACATGTAAGTATTCCACCCTGCTATCCACATAGGTCAGGAAGGCCCCCTGATGGACTGAAGGAGTGAATGACCCTATAGATTCTTTTATGGAAGTGGTGCAAAAATGATTTATCACTTTCCATTCTAATTTTGAAAGTGATAAAGATCCAATAGAGGGCGAATGCTCCCTTGGCAACTGTGTACAGGTTTTAGGAGAAACTCTGAAATCATTCTTATACAAAACAATGGCTATGACCCCTAGGAGGGAAGTCGTCCCAGGGGGTGGTGGTCCTCCAAGCATAGTAGAGACGTTGGAAGCTTAGACAACACAAAGCAATGTGTAGGTGAAGTTGAAACTCTATCTTTTAGCCCTCAGATACCACTTTATTGACCTGCATGAAATGTCCTGGGTCCAGGTAGCCAAAAGTGTAACAGCCACCCCTTGAAAAGTGGGGATATTCCCTCATTGTGAGGAGGACTCATTCGCAGGTGTGGTGGGTTGGGGATTACAAAACTTGCTCTTGAACCAGCCTTGGCCTGGATTCTAAGCCCTGGTGGAAAACATAATGTACTCTTCTCATCCACAGAGGTACAGAGTTCTCCAGGATGAAGCTAAGCCATTTTGCTAGGGCAAAAGGGCTCTCTTCCCTCCAGTGTTGTCTTTGGCAAAGTTGGCCAGGGATGTGCCAAGAGGCATTCTCCACTGACGGGGAATATATTCTGTTTATACAGTTAGGGTTACTGCAGTTTTTAGATTTTTTTAGACCTTTTATCAGAAATAATGCGACCCCCCCCCCCCACACACACACACACACACACACACACACACTAGTTGTCCTTTTTATTACACAAAAAAAAGTATTTGAAAGATGACACTTGGCTTTGTGACATAATGGCTGGCTGAATGCTTTATTCTGTACAGGAGACTATAGGGTAATCCAGCCTCATCTATTCACTGCAAACTAGCAGAATGTATTTATTATTCTGGCCAGATATTTCATTGATCCCTGTTCCTAAGTACTCTTACAGAGCTGATATGGATGTGTAATGGATACCTGTCTAGAGGGCAATTCACAATTCCTTTTGTTCAGCACCAGGCTTTAGTTGCCTCCTATAAAAATGTTAGGTGAGGGCATCCATGGCAACCTGGAAACAAGACATAGCATAACCAGGTCCAGATATGTGGGCCTGTCAGGGGATGGGATCAGTGCTGCCTTACCTATAAAAGAGTAACTTTTTAAGGTTGGAGATTGCTCTGCACTGATTTGCTCAGTTAGTTATCAGTCAATGGGTGGGTGATGACATGAACAGGTCAGAAGGATTACCTTCTACTGATTTCTGTCCACTTAAAAGGAGGGTGGAGATGTGCCCTTTTCAGGGGGCTTGGACTGTTACCTTAAGGTCATTTCCACATATACTTGTAAAAATAAGAAGGAGCGCCCGATGACCAGTAAATGCAAGTTGGAAGTTTGTAATTATTTATTGAAAGTAGCAACAAGTAATCAAGCCAACACATTTCAGGGTTGTTGCTGCATGCTGAAAATAAATGGGGAAGAATCCCAAATGGGTGTGTCTGTAACAACAAGATCAGAAAAATCAATGGCGGTTGCATTGACAAAGGCTGAATGCAGTTGGTAGATTTTTGTGTCAGACATGACAGGTGGAAACCTTGGTCATAAACTAAGATCTCACTGTTAACTGAGAATTCCTCAGATGGAACCATTTGGAGGTACCAAGCCTTGTGGCTGGGTCCTCCTTAGAAGATCACATGGAATGGCATAAACTCTGGGGGTTTGAAGGGACTTGATGGTCTAAACTTTTCCTATAGGACAACTTGTAAAAGGTGTACTGATGACTGGGTAAAACACCGCCAGACCAAATGTAAAGAACTCATTAGCAAAACAAGTGAAAAGAGAGGATATTGTCTTCCCATGCTTGTTCTCCAAACCTAAAAGACCCATAAAGTCCTCTCATCCGCTAGATGTCATCAGTCTTTTGGGGTTGAATGATGGGTAGAAGTATTTAAGCTATCTACAGGTTGTATAATGACATGGTTCAAGGGTCCACTGTGAGCACTATTCAGTTCAGCAGAAAGGACCAGAGGAGAAGACCCTTGGAAAAAAAGATCTTTTTAAAGTATGGGGATAAGTGCTCAATGAGTTCTGGGGTTTCCTTTTATATTTTAGTAGATTTCTGCTTTTAGGAACGATTCCAAACAAAATGTTTTATTCAGTTTTGGATAAAGTTATACTGTTCTCTGTATTACAGCTGCAGAGATTCACCCTCAATTCCTGCACTGTGACACCAGATCAATAATTGAGATTAACGTTGACAAGAAAACACAAACCAATTAAAATTGGTCAAACAGTATATTCTATTCTTTTCCACTCTACCAAAAAGGGTGGCTTTGCTTCTATCTGTGTCCCCAGTAGAGATATCCCATCACTTCCTTACCTTGTAATAGCCTGCCTTCATAACAGGAAATTTAAAAAATCTTCCCAAAGTGGGGACAGATGCCAATAAAACACAACAAACTGCTAACCCTTGCCCACTCAGTACAAAAAAAAAAACATTCAGCATACACTAGAGCATAAAGGTAACTTGCAGAGTACAGATTAGGCTGACCAAAATTTGCAGCCCACCCAGAAGTACCTTAAAAGCCAGAAGAAGCTGCCTGCAAATGATTAAACAAAAACTCACATTAAAGGTAAATTGAACAGTCTTAGAGACTTTTGTGCCATTGCAATGTTTCCTGGGTAGCATTAGCCACACCAATCCATCACGGAGGTCTGTTTGAGTAGAATATAATACTTAAGGCAAAAATACACTCACATTGTAAATATGCAAGGCCCCACAGCCCTGCCCAGTCACTTCAGCAGGAGGAAGTATTGCTGTCCATTTTGATCATGGCAGCTGGCCACCAAAAATTGGTAGGCAGCCCAGGTGTACCTTAGATGGAGGGAATATTCCCGCTACATCAAAGGCAGCACTGTCTCTCCATTCAGATCGCAGAGAAACTTTTTAACAGCTGAAAGTTAAAATAAGCTGTCAGTCTACTGAAAAGATTTTTTTAGATCAAAATAAATCAAACTAACTATCTACAGATGTTTGGAAAGAAAATATTTCAGTTACTTATTTTCAAAGACAGATCTACCTTTGGAGTTTAATAGCAGCAGTGGCATAATGCCACAAACTCCAACTGTTGACATTTAGGCCTGCTCAGTTAGCCACTCTTTCATTCTTTCTTTCTTTCTTTCTTTCCATCAGAGCCACACTCTCTAATGAAATAGTTGACAATATGGAGTCTTGAGTAGAACCTCAATACAAACACAATAATCATGAATCCCAAGTGCTAAATAACTCCCAATATGAATGACAAGAGTCCATATGTGATAATAAAGTGGTTCTAAAGGTTGAACATTCTGTGCATGAAGGTAAGAAACCTTCAACATGCAGCTCCCCTCGCAGCCCCTCCTAATGCTTATCTGAGCCCGATCGTGATCCAGCGTTGTGCATAAGAGCAGCTGCTATCCTGGGTCTCTGCCTCCTCATTGGTTGAGAGACAACAGTGGGAGACTATGGGTAGACTATAGCGGCTTGCTATGGGGACATTTGGAAAAGAGGAGGAGCCCAGAGCACCGGCAGGGGAGCCAAGAAGAAAAGGATTGGGTCTGCTCTGTGCATAGGTAGGAAGGCTTACAATGCCTTTATTATTATCTTTTATTACTGGTGGTATGTACATCATAGAGGAAGACTAGAACAGTGTTTAGCTGTGATTTACATTTTAGGTTTGCATCTAGAAGACTATATTTATAGCGTCTCTCATTATATTGAAATCTATTTTATGCCTCTTGCACACTGCAGCTTGAAAAAGCTCACTACAGCAGGGTTTTTTTTTTACTGATCTAAAATATAGCCCATTGTTTACAGTGTGCCTGTGCACACAGGTGCATAAACAAGTGCTACGTATTCCTGAGTAAAAAAAAAATACAAAAATCTGCATTCCTGGTCAGTATTTTGTGCTGATACGAGCATATGTGTGCAAATTTATATGAGCATAAATATTCATGGATTTTTGCTTAGGAGTGTATTGTGCGCATGAATGTGCATGCATGCAAAATACATGTGAATATGAGCAAAACAAACGCCCAAAAATGTTGATGCGCAAACATCAGTATCAGTGTGCAAGAGGCCTTAAGGTCCACAAGGGGGGGTTGTACATTTTATAGTGCAGTGTGTTTTAGTATTTTTATTTAAATTTGGATTGTTCCTGAATCCAAAGGGTTAAGGTGCCTTGAACTGTAATTTCAGCATAGGATGTCTCAGAGTTCAGCCGGAAAGCTGTCTTGACATTTCTTTGAATAGATTTAGATATTCACTGGAGATTTAGGAAAAGTCCTAAATCTTTCTTATTTTCAATTTTGGTCTTCTATTAAAGAGGAACTCCAGTGTAATAGAAATGCAGGATACTTGTTGGAAATGAGAAGCCGTTACATTAAATGCAATCAGCTACTGTGCTGACTTTATGTACTGCCTTGTCTTCAGCTTCATCATACTGATTGATAAAAAGTTAATACCAGTGGCATATCCAGGATTTGGCACATATGGCACTTGCCCTGGCACTACTTAAATGGAAGGGGGGTGCCACTCATCAGTGGTGATGGTGCAAACAGTTGCAAGACCATTCATCACTCCATGGATCTGTGAAAGTTCACTGACTTATGAGGATTGCAGAGATAAGGAGGAGGAACACTATGACAGTCACAGCAACGCAGCATGAGCATTGCTAAGACAACTGGCAGGAGCCTGGAGTGCTTGCACTTTGACATAGTGCAGAGATGGATTAGACTGCACTTACAGTGCGCTGGAATATTTACTCATTTTAAACCCCCCCCCCCCTTATTTTAACCTTTTTTATTTGTTGCATCCCTTCCATTGCTTCCTGGTTTCTGGCCTAGGCCAAAATTATGTCATACATTCCAGGAGTCTTTTTTTTTTTTCATCTGTAGGAGGGAAAGAGGGGCTTTCTCAGCTAAGCACACCCTCCTGCCTGCATTCCTGACCTAAGGGCAGATGGATTCCAGGAAGTAAATGCTACATGAATCATCTACGCTTACTCCAGATGACTGTGGCTAGAAATGCTGGGGGTGTTCTCAAAAAACTAAATGAAAATATGGATGGAAGGGTGAGTTTGCATACAGTATTAAAAATGAATAAAATAATAATTTTGGTTTGTGGTGCTCAGATACAGTTTAATTTTGCTTTTAAGTAATCCTTGGTAGTCACCAGGGTCACCAGGGTCACTAGTGTCTCCATGGAAAGATTTCCCCTTTACTACTGTTTTGAGGGCAACCCTAAATTTGGGATTTTCTTTTACTTTCACTTTCATTGAAAATGGTAAACATGGCAGATAGCAAGGGAGAATCTCCCCAACAGGGCCACAGCAGACCCCCCGCCCCTCAGTTTGTTCGAAACAAAAAAAAAATGTGTTGCATTTAGTTATATTTTAATGTTAGAGATAGGTAGATAGGTATAGAAGACCATTTATAAAACATTGGTATGACCTCACTGTGGCCATATCTGCTTTAGAAAGAAAAAAAACACTGCACGTAATAAAGCACAGCAGTGTGCTGGAGAACTGTGCACTACACTCTGCTTGCCTCAGGGCTCAGAAGCAAGTCAAGTGCAATAAATATATTTAAAAAAAAAAACAGTAGGAGAGCCTGGTCACATGACTTATCAAAGTTCTGTGACCAGCATCTCCTCTAATCATGGAGTTCTGTGTTAAGCATAGAAAACTCCATGGCACACAGCAGGCTGTGCAACATGGACTGCATTTTATGAATGAGCTGTAAATTGGAGGCCGTAGTATGGTGCAAAACAATGGTGCTTATACTGGTATCTGCTCTCCACTATGAATAGTGTTGGGAAGGATTAAAGCAACCTTTCTCAACCAATATACTGCAGCACCTTGGGGTGCCATCTGGGATCTTCCGATGTACCAGGGAAAATTCCAATAAAGTGTACCAACAAAGGCAGGTAAATCCAGTAGCTTGATCCAAGCCTGCCTTATTTTACAGAGGCCTACCCACATCCTACCAAACAATGACGGCATTGGCTACTAAAGAACACATTGAGCGCCCATACAGAATCCTTGGTTTTTCCTTACTTGCATCCACAGCAGATAGGAAGGTCAGCGGGGATGGGGTAAGCAAGGGCTGCCTGTGGCTCTCACCTCTTTTCTTCTCAGAATTTATATGGGTTTTCTCCTCCCCATGCCCTATGATGCGTTTTCCTGGGATGTATCTTGGAAGACAGGGGGTGCTCAGCAGCTTCTCTCCCTGCAGACAGAAGTGGTAGGTGGAACTATGGTTGTGTCCACCTCCTTCCCTACTCTCCTCTTGGCACAGGTGGTTGCTTTGGCTGATCCAACAGCTGAGGATGGAGGAGAAGCAGAAATAGCAGCTCTTTGAGTCTTTTATTTCAAGTGGTTGATGAGGAGAAGTTTCTCGAGCAGGAAATCCATGCATCTGCTCACTGACTGCCACTACATACTGATCACTGGTTGCTCTTCCACTACATATTGCTGACTGACCACCTTTCCACTACATACTGCTCACTTACCACCCAGCCACTACATACTAAACACTAAGCATCCTGCCTCTACATAATGCTCACCCACTGCCCTGCCACTACATACTGCCCTGTCCTGCCACTACATACTGCTCACTGACCAACCTAGCACTACATACTAATCAATGGCTGCTGTACCACTATGTACTGCTCACTGATCATCCTGCCTCTACATACTGGTCATTGAGTGCCCTGCCACTACATACTGCTCTATCCTGCCACTCCATATTGCTCACTGACCACCTTGCCTCTACATACTACTCACAGACCACCCTGCCACTACATACTGCTCATTGACTGTTCTACCACTACATATTGCTCACTGACCACCATGCCACTATATATTGAGCACTGACCATGCTGCCTGTACATACTGCTCACTAACTGTCCTGCCACTACATACTGCCCTATCCTGCCACTACATACTGCTCACTGACTTCCCTGCCACTACATACTGCTCACTGACTTCCCTGCCACTACATACTGCTCACTGACCACCCTACAACTACATGCTGCTCACTTACTGCCCTACCACTACATACTGTTCACTGACCGCCCTGCCACTACATACTGCTCATTGACTGCCCTACCACTACATATTACTCACTGACTGCTCTGCTACTGCATAGTACTCACTGATTGTCCTGCCACTGCATACTACCCTATCTTGCTACTACATACTGCTCACTGACTGCCCTGTCACTACATACAACTTACTGACCACCCTGCCATTGCATACTGCTCATTGACTGCCCTACCACTGCATTTTCCTCACTGACCGCCCTTCCATTACATACTGATCACTGTCCACCCTGCCTGTACGTACTGCTCACTGACCGCCCTGCCGCTACATACTGCTTTCTGACCACCCTACCACTACGTGCTTCTCACTGATTGCCCTACCACTACATACTGCAATATCCTGACACTACATACTGCTCACTGACTGCCCTTAACTTACATACTGCTCACTGACTGTTCTGACACTACATACTGCTCACTGATTTGAATATTGTACAGGTACAAAGCAACTCTACGTTGCCAACTAGTGACCACTATACTCTGTGTCACAGCCTACTGACCATTGAACTCTGCCTCACAAACTACATTTTGGACTGATATGCCCCAGGATTGTGCATAATTGTGCCTTGAGTAACAATGGATCAAAAGGCATTAGAGCAGTGGTTCTTAACCTTGTTGGAGGTACTGAACCCCACCAGTTTCATATGCGCATTCACCGAACCCTTCTTAATTGGAAAAATAAAATATGATTTTTAAAATTCAAAACATAGGTATATATTTATACATAGGTGCACAAAATGAACAAAACCGTTAAGAACAAAGAACAAAACCATTAAAACATGATTTTCACACAAAAACAAAAACATAATAATGAATATTTACTGCACGAATCATATGAGTCGGGTGTGGGTCTTCACCTCTGCCGAACCCGCGAGACTGACTCACTGAACCCCTGGGGTTCGATCGAACCCAGGTTAAGAACCACTGTTTTATAGTAATTCATCCCCCATAGTAATTCATCCCCCATATAGTAATTCATCCCCCATATAGTAATTCATCCCCCATAGTAATTCATCCCCCCTATAGTAATTCATCCCCCATATAGTAATTCATCCCCCATAGTAATTCATCCCCCATATAGTAATTCATCCCCCATAGTAATTCATCCCCCATATAGTAATTCATCCCCCATATAGTAATTCATCCACCATAGTAATTCATCCCCCCTATAGTAATTCATCCCCCATATAGTAATTCATCCCCCATAGTAATTCATCCCCCATATAGTAATTCATCCCCCATAGTAATTCATCCCCCATAGTAATTCATCCCCCATATAGTAATTCATCCCCCATAGTAATTCATCCCTCATAGTAATTCATCCCCCATATAGTAATTCATCCCCCATATAGTAATTCATCCCCCATAGTAATTCATCCCCCATATAGTAATTCATCCCCCATAGTAATACATCCCCCATATAGTAATTCATCCCCCATAGTAATTCATCCCCCATATAGTAATTCATCCCCCATAGTAATTCATCCCCCATAGTAATTCATCCCCCATATTAATTCATCACCCATATAGTAATTCATCCCCCATAGTAATTCATCCCTCATAGTAATTCATCCCCCATATAGTAATTCATCCCCCATAGTAATTCATCCCCCATAGTAATTCATCCCCCATATAGTAATTCATCCCCCATATAGTAATTCATCCCCCATATAGTAATTCATCCCCCATAGTAATACATCCCCCATATAGTAATTCATCCCCCATAGTAATTCATCCCCCATATAGTAATTCATCCCCCATAGTAATTCATCCCCCATAGTAATTAATCCCCCATATAGTAATTCATCCCCCATAGTAATACATCCCCCATATAGTAATTCATCCCCCATATAGTAATTCATCCCCCATATAGTAATTCATCCCCCATAGTAATACATCCCCCATATAGTAATTCATCCCCCATATAGTAATTCATCCCCCATAGTAATTCATCCTCCATATAGTAATTCATCCCCCATATAGTAATTCATCCCCCATAGTAATTCATCCCCCATAGTAATTCATCCCCCATATAGTAATTCATCCCCCCTATAGTAATTCATCCCCCATATAGTAATTCATCCCCCATAGTAATTCATCCCCCATAGTAATTCATCCCCCCTATAGTAATTCATCCCCCCTATAGTAATTCATCCCCCATAGAAATTCATCCCCCATAGTAATTCATCCCCCATATAGTAATTCATCCCCCATATAGTAATTCATCCCCCATATAGTAATACATCCCCCATATAGTAATTCATCCCCCATAGTAATTCATCCCCCATATAGTAATTCATCCCCCATAGTAATTCATCCCCCATAGTAATTCATCCCCCATAGTAATTCATCCCCCATATAGTAATTCATCCCCCATAGTAATACATCCCCCATATAGTAATTCATCCCCCATATAGTAATTCATCCCCCATATAGTAATACATCCCCCATATAGTAATTCATCCCCCATATAGTAATTCATCCCCCATAGTAATTCATCCCCCATAGTAATTCATCCTCCATATAGTAATTCATCCCCCATATAGTAATTCATCCCCCATAGTAATTCATCCCCCATAGTAATTCATCCCCCATATAGTAATTCATCCCCCATATAGTAATTCATACCCCCTATAGTAATTCATCCCCCATATAGTAATTCATCCCCCATAGTAATTCATCCCCCATAGTAATTCATCCCCCCTATAGTAATTCATCCCCCCTATAGTAATTCATCCCCCATATTAATTCATCCCTTATATAGTAGTAGTAAGTAAGTAGCAAGTAGTAAGCCAAGTCCCCCCTGTGTCAATTCACTTACCTTTGCTCCGCGCGTTCCTCTCGCCGTATTCCCGCGCCTTTCCGGTCTTCAGGGCGGACTGTGAGAGGAGCCTAGCTCCTCTCACGTTCGTCACGCTGCCTCGCCTACACACATCCTGACAGCCAATCACTGGCTATCAGGATGTGAGTGGCAGAGAGACTGGCCAATCATTGCATTTGAGGCGAGCCGCGGCTTGCCGACCACTGAGCTAAGCGATGTTGCGTGACCACCTGCAGCCAATGATGGACAAGCGGGGCATGTCATCACGAATCATATGAGTCGGGTGTGGGTCTTCACCTCCGCCGAACCCGCGAGACTGACTCACCGAACCCCTGGGGTTCGATCGAACCCAGGTTAAGAACCACTGCATTAGAGTAAGTGTTATAGTTGAGGTAAGAGTGAAATGTTTAGGTAGTGGCAGAGTTATGGGGCTATTTTAGTTTTAGAGGAGCATTTTAGCCAAGGGTATTTTGGCTATACTTCTCCTGGGGATCACAGGAGTGCAGCTTGTTCTGCATTTTTTTAAAACCATACTTTTCTTTTAAGGGCATATTTTAGCTTAGGAAAGTGGAAAAGTAGCACTGGACCCAAAGGGTTATCTCACTGGTATTGTTACTTTAAATAATTGATGTTGATGTAAGTGGTCTGGTTCTCGGGCAGGCAACTTCTACACCGCAGTGGATTTCCACGGTCTCCTTGGCTAGTAGTGTATTATAACTAAAATTAGAAGTGGTGTGGCACTTCAATTTCAATTTTTGTTATATTTTAGCAAAGTCATATGTAGTAGCATTTTGAGGATTATAACTTCAGCATAGAAAATTGAAAACTATCATTGCCCCTTTCCATAATTGGAAACTAAGTAACCCTAAAGAAAGGGTGGAGCAGTGAAACAAATGTTACCCTATTCTGGATTTCTACAGATTTACACTTGTTAGGGGTGTGCAGAGTTGGGAAGACCAGTGTATAAGGTTTGACATATGACCTGGATTGGACTAATGTGGAGATACAGAGTATGGGTATATTTTAGTTCATCCATTGCCTATATAATAAAAAAAAATAAAAAATAAAACATCAGTGCCCTCCCCTCTAATAGCTAACATTACGCATTTGGATCTCTGATTTGTTTTTCATTTCAATTCATATAGGTTTATATAGATTCCAAGTGCAGAAAACGGGAGACAAATGGTCATGGCTATCACCATCAACACCATTCAAGTCCAACATGGTCATATGCTATGAGGATATCTGTCCATATACTCCATTAGGTTAATAAAAAGAATGCAGACAGAATAGCAGAAGACTATACTGATTTGTAAAAATAAATTAATCTAGAATTCTCTCAATCCACTCTACAGAGTAGACACTGGGGTTGACTTACTAGGCTGCAAATAGGCTGTTCATTTTGCAAGAGAAGTTGCACTTTGCAAGTGAATTTTCCCCAGAGTTTAGTGAATGGGGTGATGCTCTGCTGACTTCCTTCATCCAATCATGTGCAATCACAAAAAAATGCTGTCTTCTTATTTTCTTCGCACGAGATTGGTTATTATTTGCAAAGTGCATTCAATAAGCTCTGGGGAAAATTCCCTTGCAAAATACAACCTTGCAAAGTAAACAGCCTATTTGCCTTTAGTAAATGAACTATTTTGTTCAACATAAATCAATCAATGCATTATAGGTGTAAAAATGCAATATACCCTCTAGTGGAATGTTTTACAAATACAGGCTGGATGTATTGCTCTAGGTGCATACCGTATCATTCTTGTTAGTTTGGTGTCCCAGGTGTCATTTATATCCTAGGCTGGAAACATTTTAAGGAGCATAGGCAACAGACTGCTGTATTTTATTCATTTATTACTTTTCTCTGTTATGTCAGTTTTATATGTAAAAAATGTCAGTACACCTTTTATTAGTAATAGAATAAAACATATTTCAAATTATGTACAGTGGGAAAGACCAATGAAGCTAGAGCACTGAAACAAAAGTGGCCTATGGAGGGCCACAATATGTTTTTGTATCTTAAAATACATGGAACATATGGTCCGACTATAAAACATACAGTTGTGTTACTAAAGTACAAACAAACCTATTTCATATCCTAGTGGTTTTCTAGGTCAAATCTTATGGCTTGCCCCCCCATACATGGACAAATAAATTGACTGCAAGCAACAGTGTTTCATGATAACCAGGTAAAGTATCAAAAGTTGTTTTTTTTTAAGTACTTCTTATGCAATGCAAAACAATACTGCCATCTGTTGGGTGCACTGGCTTTTGCTGTCATTTTTAGCTACAGTGTGTCTTAAACCATTTTATTGTTATTTTGGATAAAGTACAGGAAGGGATAGAACTAGGGATGCACCGATACTCAAGAAAATGCTCCCGATCCCCAAACCAATACTTTGCGGTGCAAAATGTGTGGATGCAAATTGCACCGCAAGGAATGCGATTCCTGTCCAAATCATATGCGGTTTCCCCACTGCTCCTGTGTCAACCCTGGCTTGTCGTAGAATGAGTTCATACAGGAACAGTGCAGGAAACCTCCTTGTATTGATCCCATGCTGAGCGGAAAGTGGGAGAGAAGGGTGTGTGGGGATGTATACACTGGTTATCAGGTAGAGGATGGAGGCAGATGCTCTGCATTTTCAGCTGTAGGAGAGGAGAGAAAGCCGCAGGGATTTGAAATCACTGTGGCTTTCTCTCCTGTCCTTGCACGGATGACAGTGCGGGCTAGGCGGCTTTTGATTGGTCAGCACCATCATGGTGCTGACCAATCAGAAGCCATGCAGCCCGTACTGTCATCCCTGCACTGAGAGGAAAGCCATTTGAAATCCCCACAGCTTTCTCTCCTCTCCTTGACATGACAATATGGGCTAGACAGCTTTTGATTGGTCAGCACTGTCACTGTGCTGACCAATCAGAAACTGTCTAGCTTGTACTGTCATCTCTGCACTGAGAAGAGAGAAAGCCACAGGGATGTCAAATCCCTGCAGCTTTCTCTCCTTTCCTGCAGCTGAGAATCCAGAGCATCTGCCCTGATCCTCTAATGGCCAAGACCAAGGTATACAGTCAGGTCCATAAATATTGGGACATCGACACAATTCTAACATTTTTGGCTCTATACACCACCACAATGGATTTGAAATGAAACGAACAAGATGTGCTTTAACTGCAGACTGTCAGCTTTATTTTGAGGGTATTTACATCCAAATCAGGTGAACGGTGTAGGAATTACAACAGTTTGCATATGTGCCTCCCACTTGTTAAGGGACCAAAAGTAATGGGACAGAATAATATTCATAAATCAAACTTTCACTTTTTAATACTTGGTTGCAAATCCTTTGCAGTCAATTACAACCTGAAGTCTGGAACACATAGACATCACCAGACGCTGGGTTTCATCCCTGGTGATGCTCTGCCAGGCCTATACTGCAACTGTCTTCAGTTCCTGCTTGTTCTTGGGGCATTTTCCCTTCAGTTTTGTCTTCAGCAAGTGAAATGCATGCTCAATCGGATTCAGGTCAGGTGATTCACTTGGCCATTGCATAACATTCCACTTTTTTCCCTTAAAAAACTCTTTGGTTGCTTTTGCAGTGTGCTTTGGGTCATTGTCCATCTGCACTGTGAAGCGGCATCCAATGAGTTGTGAAGCATTTGGCTGAATATGAGCAGATAATATTCCCGAAACACTTCAGAATTCATCCTGCTGCTTTTGTCAGCAGTCACATCATCAATCAATACAAGAGAACCAGTTTCATTGGCAGCCATACATGCCCACGCCATGACACTACCACCACCATGCTTCACTGATGAGGTAGTATGCTTAGGATCATGAGCAGTTCCTTTCTTTCTCCATACTCTTCTCTTCCCATCACTCTGGTACAAGTTGATCTTGGTCTCATCTGTCCATAGGATGTTGTTCCAGAACTGTGAAGGCTTTTTTAGATGTCGTTTGGCAAACTCTAATCTGGCCTTCCTGTTTTTGAGGCTCACCAATGGTTTCCATCTTGTGGTGAACCCTCTGTATTCACTCTGGTGAAGTCTTCTCTTGATTGTTGACTTTGACACACATACACCTACCTCCTGGAGAGTGTTCTTGATCTGGCCAACTGTTGTGAAAGGTGTTTACTTCACCAGGGAAAGAATTCTTCGGTCATCCACCACAGTTGTTTTCCGTGGTCTTCCGGGTCTTTTGGTGTTGCTGAGCTCACCGGTGCGTTCTTTCTTTTTAAGAATGTTCCAAACAGTTGTTTTGGCCACGCCTAATGTTTTTGCTATCTCTCTGATGGGTTTGTTTTGTTTTTTCAGCCTAATGATGGCTTGCTTCACTGATAGTGACAGCTCTTTGGATCTCATCTTGAGAGTTGACAGCAACAGATTCCAAATGCAAATAGCACACTTGAAATGAACTCTGGACATTTTATCTGCTCATTGTAATTGGGATAATGAGGGAATAATACACGCCTGGCCATAGAACAGCTGAGAAGCCAGTTGTCCCATTACTTTTGGTCCCTCAACAAGTGGGAGGCACATATGCAAACTGTTGTAATTCCTACACCGTTCACCTGATTTGGATGTAAATACCCTCAAATTAAAGCTGATAGTCTGCAGTTAAAGCACATCTTGTTTGTTTCATTTCAAATCCATTGTGGTAGTGTATAGAGCCAAAAATGTTAGAATTGTGTTGATGTCCCAATATTTATGGACCTGACTGTATATCCCCACACGCCCTATGACAAGCCTGGTTTCACACAGGAGCAGTGGGGGAATTGCATTAGATTTGGACAGGAATCTAAATGCATTCCTTTTCAAATTGCATGCTATTCTTTGTGGCATAATTTGCGTCCATACATTTTGTATGAACGCAAATTGCACAGCAAAGTATCAGTTCTCGGTATTGGCGAGTACTTGACCGAAAGTATCAGTATCGGTGTAAAATGGTATCGGTGCATCTCTAGTTAGAACCTCTGTTAGATTCACCGCCTACATGTCCTAATGAACATTGCCATTGGACCTGAAAATGAGGAAAAATCCAAAATTTGGAGTTGTCACTGGAATGGCTATAGAGGGGTCATTTTTCAATGGTGAGACTGGTGACAGATGTCTGAGAGAGGATTTACCTTCCTTTGCAAAGATCTCATCTCATTTCCTGTTGTGTGTCAAGACAAGACATAAGGGAGAACTCCCCAATAGGGGAGATATAGGGAATGGTTAAAGAAGTTTAACCATTCCCTATAACAGTGGTGCTCAATTTTCTTGATATGGGGGGGCTTCACGCGTGGCCTCCAACATAACCAAAGGGCCAAATCAGGGGCGGACTGACCATTTGGAAACTCGGGCACTGCCCGAGGGCCCGGGGTCAGTAGGGGGCCCCATGAGATGTCCCTGGTACCTTTTTCATAGGCTTTTTTGAGTTTGGGCAAGGACACAGGGGCCCCATGATCCCCTATTGCCCGGGGGCCCCATGAGTTGTCAGTGTGCCCCTGGGCCAAATATAAAATTAATTGAATATTTATTATCAGAGACAGCAGACACACAACAGGATATAGTCAAGAACTATAGACATCGTACAAGAGATAGTCAGAGATTATGGACATGATACAAGAGATGGTCATAGACTGCGGACAAAATACAAGAGATGATTATATATATACACACTGCTCAAAAAAATTAAAGGAACACTTTGAAACCACATCAGATCTCAATGGAGAAAAATATCATGCTGGATATCTATACTGATATGGACTGGGTAATGTGTTAGGAACAGAAATGAAATTATCAACCTACAGAGGACTGAATTTAAAGACACCCCAAAAATCAAAGTGAAAAAATGATGCAGCAGGCTAGTCCATTTTGCTGAAATGTCATTGCAGCAACTCAAAATAGTACTCAGTAGTTTGTATGGCCCCCATGTGCTTGTATGTATGCCTGACAATGTCGGGGCATGCTCCTAATGAGACGACGGATGGTGTCCTGGGGTATTTCCTCCCAGATCTGGACCAGGGCATCACTGAGGTCCTAGACAGTCTGAGGTGCAACCTGGCAATGTCAAATGGACCGAAACATGATATCCCAGAGGTATTCCTACTGAACCAGACTGAGAGACCATTTAAAGGCTCAGGAACCCTTTGCAGGTGTTATGGCTTAATTAGCTGATTAGAGTGGGACACTTTGAGCCAAGAATATTGCACCTTTTCACAATATTCTAATTTTCTGAGATTGTGGATTTGGGGTTTTCATGAGCTGTAAGCCATAATCATCACAATTATGACAAATCACGGCTTGAACTATCTTGCTTTGCATGTAATGAGTCTATCTCATATATTAGTTTCACCTTATAAGTTGCATTACTGAAATAAATGAACTTTTGCACGATATTCAAATTTTTCGAGTTTCACCTGTATTTCAGCAAATACTTGGATACCCGCTGAATTCTTTTGGGCTGTTGAGATCCCTCGTGATCTACATGAGTAGTCAGTCCAACCAACCAAGACATTTCACTTGTAAATTATAACACTGATATATTCCTCTCAAAACTGTAATTTGTTGGTGTTGCTGGAAAACTTCTGTTCACTCCAAATTAATTTCCAAAATATTTCTGGTCCCAAAATGGCCTGTTTTATGTATCGCACAAGCCCTCATTCGCCATCAAAGCCCTCCGTCACATCGAAGTACAAAGACAATATCGACAGATGAAGCTGTACAGCTGTGCTGCAGTGTAAACTAACATACTCTAAAAATCAACAATAAATTAACCCTGTAAACCTTTCCGGGCCTCCCCGACAATAAAGGGCCTCAGTGTTTACTGTCAAATGACAAGACCTTGGTGTTTCCAATCAGGATTTACATTGAGGTTGCCACGCATTGACAACATATTTCTTCTCAGCTCCAAATGATGTTTTCAGAACTTTGATCTACGTGCCAAACAACGCGGACTGAAAAAGACAGCATCGAGAATGAACTGCCTGCGAACTGTGTGCCTTATATATGACATGGCAAGATACCAAAACGTCCGTTCAATAGCAACCTAATTTCTTGTGCACATGTACACGCATATATAACTTTAAATAGGCCCTAAAAGTTAATAAAGAACATTTAGTTACATCATAAAGCCTCACAACCATTGAAATTTAAGAAAAATTAAGACATCTGGCAATGCTGAGCCACACTTGAATGTAAATACATTACTAACGTACTTATGACCTATTACATGTACTCAAAACAATAATTCTTCAGGGTATTTTGCTTTGATTGCTTCACACAGGACGGGTTTTATGGACCCTTAGGGTTTTGCCTTTTTTTCACTTTTTTGTTTTATTTCGATGGCAGCAGTTGTAACTTATCATTTCAAAGGTTAAATATTCTTCTACTGAAAACTGGACCTGGAACTAAAATAAAGTTTTCCTCCTTTTTTTGAGCCTTAAAGTACATTAGTCAGTTTTTTATTATGAGCTTTGGAGTTTTATTAGGCTTTGAAGATGTAATTATGATAAAAATGTATGAGTTGGTAATGAGGAACACAGCAAATGAAATGTGGAGGGGGAAATATATAAAAACATTTTTCCAGTGATTTCAACAACTTTCCAGTTTTCAAAATCACACAGACAGATCAAGGAAACCTACCATTAACACTTCACATTATTTCATGTTGTAGAAAAAAAACTGTTGGTGGTATTTTGTATCTATCTATTAAGTTAAAGAGAATCTCTATGTTTGCTTGTTCGGGATGATACTTACCTTTGCAGCGTTGCTTGTATGTCTGGGCTCTGGGCCTTATCGCTATGTTAGCTCTTTGAAGGTCTATGTCAAAGCTAACATAGAATGTTTCAGCTTGGTGATTGGTCACTAAAGCCTGATCACTTATGAGGAGAAGGCTGTACACGCTCCCATAGCTACAATTACTGGGCATTTCTAAGGAAAACCAACAGACGACTGGAGTGGTAGAGGAATGTAGTGAAGGTATCTGTGCAGGGAAGGGGCTTTCAAGAAAACCAATCATTTAACCTTTAATAGACTAAGAGATATTATCCATTTATACAGCAGTTAAAGTGGTGCCATATATATGGTAAATATAATGCCCATCCCTTATTGGTGGTTTAATTTAGAAGAAGACTTCTGAAAACAGCAGGCTTCTCCTGCTTAATCAGAAGAGCAACTGTGAAAAAAGGGATAAAGGAAACTGCTCAAGGAATAAAGGCAGTATACAATATTTTGAAGAGAGCTCACTGAAGAGCTTCCTCTCCTCCTACAGCAAGACATGTCCCCTGCAATATTGTAGGCCTTCTCTATGGGAGAGTGGTCCACTTGAGCTTGTTGGTGTCTGGGGGAGCAATGTGAGTCTACAACAGACTGTTAGAGAGTACAGATACTTCAGTCTGACAGCTTCTTCTGTCTGCTCCTATGTTTAAAGCTGATCTTTCAATCAACATGAACTATTGGAATCCTTATTTTGCTAGCCTTAGTAAATAGATATCATATTTACTTGTTTTACACTTTTTTTTAAATGTCTTCAATTGCTTCCTTGTTCCTGGCCCAAGCCAAAATGATGTAATGCATCCCAGGAGTCTTCATGGGCATTATTTTTCTTTCATCTGAAGGAGAGGAGAAGGGGCTTTCTCAAGTAAGCACACCCTCCTGTCTACATGTCCAAGCTAAGGGCAGATAGATTCCAGGAAGTGAATGCTACATGAATCATCCTTAAGGGAGAAAAAAGGATTTATAATGTTTTTTATATGTACACACAGATTTTTTGCCTTTCATTTCTATTTTAAGCTGAATGGGTTGTTTTTACAAGGTGAAGGTTCACAAATACTTTAATGCATACTGTAGCACTCTCCTAGATAGGCTGTTCGGTAAATTGAGTTCTTTTTGGCTCTTCTTCTTTCTAGAGGCTTCTGGGTAAGAGGGGAAAGTCAAACAGGTAGCTTAATATTTATTGCGTACCAGCCAATCCCTGGGAGGGGTGGCCCAGTAGGTGACTGGAGAGGCTGATAGTGGGAACGCCAAAACAGCAGGGTCATCCTGTTGAAGCGATTCCACCTGTCTCGGTGGAGGGTGGCTACCCCCTCCCAACAGAAGATTCTACTGAGTTCAGTTGCTGTTCACCGAGGTCCCAGCTGTGGCAAAGCTGGGAACCTGCACCTAAGGTTATCTTCAACACCCCAGTACTTCGTCTTACGGATCCAGTCTGCAAAGTCTCACCAGAAGACATCTGGAGGAAGCTGAATGGGGACAGCTGCTCCCTGGCCTCATAAGTACTGACTCTTTTACAAGATTCGGATGACTGAGTACTATTGGGATATGTGAGCCAATTCGTTTTTCTCCCATGGGGTCCCTAACTTTGGCGTTCCCTTAGTCACTTGAGGGGAACTGTATTCTGAAGCTTTTTAGAAGATTTATCTTTGAGTAGTATAGCACTAAAAAGAGTGTCCTCTTATAGAATTTTACAGTCTGGAGTATCCCATACCACGCACCCTCTCCCATTGTTAAAGTTCAAGTCATAAAAAGACATTCCCCTAGACTGCTTTCTTGTGTCAGTGAACTTTAGACTGTGCTTTGGTGTGTTGACAAGTAGGGGAGAACTCAAGTCATCATCATTATCTGTGCTGCTGTCATTATCATCACCTATTCAGGGGGTCCTATTTGGGGATATCGCTACAATACCTTACAGCACAAACCTTTCTAAATATGTTTGGGTATGGGAAGGTGTTGATTCCCTATCAGGTTCCTATTGTTGTCCCCATTGGGGAGATTTAACCTCACTATTTTACAGGTGACTATTGTTACTGGTACAGAAAATGATGGGCATTCCAAAATGCTACTTGTACAGTAGATGAAGAGAAATCTTTCTGTTGGGGCACCTGTTCTAGTGACAACTGTCTAAGAGACTATTTAAAAAGGAACTTCACCCAGTTCACCCAGGGTTGTGAGGAAGTGGGAGTGGGTACCTGTCAACAAAAGGTACCCAGTTCCTGATAAAAAATGCAGAAAATTAATTATTATTATGTGGCATTTCGATTTTTGGGGGAAGGTCTGCTTTAACTCAAGTTAGAGAGATTTTCTACTCTTCTCCAGGACAGGATGTGAAAAGAAATCTCAAGTGAACATAGTCAAAAAAACAGATAATTCTTGTTTTCATTGGCCCAACATGCAAGCCAGCAGCAGAATGCATGCAAACCAGAAGAAAAATGAATTGAAACTTGAAGTAGAATATATGTAAGCCTAAACAAATTAGGAAGCAAAACAAATTTTTATTTTTAACAACAACAGTGGAAATTGGCCCCTTAAATTGTAATGATGATGTACTGCTAAGTCCAAACCTTTCCCACTAAGCCCCGCTGTCATGCTCCCCTTGCTCACCCCACCCCAGATCTCTGCCCTCCAGCATATGGTTCTCTACTATCTCTTCATGGCCCGCTCACTGCCATCACATGCCTCCTGCACCCGCATGTAGCACACATCACTTAACTCGTGGTGTACCAGGTCACTGTCTACCCATGTTGTGTGTCCGGACTACTCCCCTCTGTTGTGGATTCGACCTTTGCTGCACCAGTTTGCTCTGATCTCAGACTCTTGCCCCCCTCTTTGCCAGCCCCAACCTTTCAATAAAGAGTCTTTTGAGTACTCCTGCTCTCACACCTCCATCACACCCATCCTTTTTTGTATTTGTGTCTTGACTTGTACAGAATGTTGAGCCATCACATCAAACAATAAGGTGCACAAACTGTCATTTAAAACTTAAATAACATGAAATCCTCTAGGGCCTACCATATTACTAGTAGTACATGCATGAATGAGACTCCAAGGAGAGGAACCTGTCATGTCCACCCCACATAAAGGACAGTCATTTCACACATGAACTAGATTGCATTCACAGAGCCACAAAAGGCCATTTTATATTTTATAAAATATGAAATTGACATAATTCAACCAAACAAAATCACCCTTCAGCTGCCATGCAAAATATTTCAGGCAATAAAATTTGCAATATTAGCCTAATCATGATCTATGTTATCAAGCAGTTATCATCTAAATATTTTTGAAGATTAGTCTTCTGATATGATTTACTGCACCTGAATTCAGACTGGTACAATTACATTTTGGCATAAAAACCTATACTTACTAACCAGCAACGAAGGTGATCAGGTTCAGCCGTATAAAACCAGGATATGGTTTAATGCAGAAACCTTTATCTTATTTGGATCATCACCAGTAGGAGTTAATTGCATGTTTTATCGCAACCCTTGTGAACTTAACAACCTCTGGGTTGGATCAGTCACTGGGTTTGATATTTCTATATATCAAAGGCTGATTGCTGGTGTTCTGAATTGTATTTTAAAGAAAGGTTAAGTAACTGAATTTTCATTACTTGTGAAGCTGTTTTCTTGCTATTTCACAATGTCATATATACAGTCCTATGCTGGTACCTATATATGGTACCTATGGAATGCTCTGTCATATTGCTTTCCTATTGCTCTTTTGCCTTTCAGTTTCAATCAGGTAAATACATTCCAGGTGCACAAAAGGCGTGCAATGTCTTACAGTTTGTTTTCTGTAGGCTACTTTCACACTGATCAAAGCCAAAAATGTGGCAAAAACACATATGCGCATTTTTGCCATGTTCTTATGCAGGTGAATTTTTGATGCTTTTTTTATTCTTTTTGCCATGTTTTTCTTTGATTTCAATGGGGATGTGTGTTTTTGGTACGTTTTTTTTTACCGCACCAATGTAGCAGAACTTTGAAAAATGCACCAGACTCACAATGGATGAGTGTGAATAGTTTCATAGGAATACTTAGTCACTCAATTTTCTTCAGATTTTTTTAGCGCAAAAGCAGATGAAAAACAGATCAGTGTGAAAGCAGCCTTAGAAAGCAGCCACAGCCTGAGTAGAAAAGCCTGTCCTGTGCCAGCAACATGTAGAAAAGAACTCTTGCTCTTTGTTTCTTTTCATATAAAAGGACATGAGCAAGTGATCTAATGAGAGGAAAAACCATGAGTATAAGACATTCTAGTTGTTTTTTAGTTGCCTAAAAAGTAATAGGTCAGCAACTTGTGAAGCTTTGAAGAGGGTTGTCTGATATAGAATATATATATATATATATATATATATATATATATATATATATATATGTAGCACCCTGGGTGTGATAGCTAGCAGGGGTCAAATTTTGGTCAGAGCTGAGAGGCTCTGCAGACCAACCCTCTGGAATTTCCCCTTGCTCTAGAAAACTCTAGAAGCGGTGGGTGGATCTGAGGAGTGACTGGATGACTGGATGAGAGATGAGAGAGAGTTGGGCGGAAGATGTTGGAGAGGAAGAGATGCAGGAGCCTGTGAAGGGGGCCCAGATGGGAAAAGAGCTCACCTCCAGGCAGAGAGAGACCTTGGAAGGAAAAAGCTTGGGACTTCACTGACCCCCTGAGAGAGGACCACCTGTGTGGCAGGGAAGAAGTGGACCAGATAGAATGCCTGCTAGCAGCCACTGACCCACTGGCAACACATGAAAAGGGCTAAGTGAACAGACCTGCACCCCTTGGTCGGATAGGGGAAAGAGGCACTTCTGAGGGAAACTGGATTAGCTTTTTACCCAGGACTGTTAACACTGCAGTGGCAGGCACTAACTTCCCTGCCCAGGTATTCACCCAGTACAGCTGGAGGAGGAGAGGATTCATCTGGAGTCTGGGGCAGTACTGTAGGAGATGCTGGCTAACTCTCCAGAATAATTTTTCCTGTAAACACTTGTGCATAGTTGCTAAGGTGTTTGTTCTCTGTTGCCATTGTCCTTGGGCATCCCATACATCCCTCACCCCATCCAAACAAAACTTCAAAACAAAGCCCAAGGACTGGTTACTATCTCCTGATGCAAGTCTGAAGGAAATGCGTGTTGCCTGGCTGTGCAGGACTATAGGGGGACCCAAATACTCAGCAACTCCTAAGGGGGTAGTGCTACATATAGAATGAAATATCCTTCAAAAGTTGGATGGTTGTGTGACAATACATCCTTAGTTTTAGTTCAACAGCAGGTGAGATGAAGCCAAGACCCTGCCAGACTCCAGGAAGACAAAGTACGCACTCATAACCAGAATCCTCATTTTTGTTATATATGTGTGTGTAAAGTCATTATGTGTACTTTGTTGCAGCAAACAGGCAATCGGACAGCTACTAGAAAAACTTCTGCCAGTTGTTTAGCCCAGGTGCCTTGCCCACACTTGATGCCAGTACTAGAGCTTTTCCAACTTTTGTCCATGCAGTGTTGGGCCAAAATACTCATTCTCTCAAACATACAGCCCTCTGCACCTTTAACCCCTTTTGAATGTAACCTTGCCATTTACAAAAGTGCACTTGAGACAAATTTGGTGAAAGGTTAAGCCACTCTTTAGTGGGTCTAAATCACCACTTTAATATACAATGTCTTAATGAAACATAATCCTATCCTAACTTAGTGCTTGTCACAAATATACTGAGAGGATCCACATGTTATAACACTGTCTACACACATGTACTCACCATAGGTTCCAACAACCAATGTACTTCTATGACCTACAAACCCGAAGTATACACCCTTGGGATGGTAAGAAACCATCAATATAGCTGCAACAAAATATTTAATCAGGAGGGCAGATCTTGCTTCAAGGCTGGTTGTCTCTTATGAGGTCAGTGACCCCACCCATCGTCTCTTTCAAGGACCCTTGAACTGCTACACTCTTTTCTGACCTTGTCTGATCTTGACCGTTTCACCTCCCTCCTTTTGTCCATCTTCGAGAAGGGTAGATATTTCTTTAAACATTCCCACCGAAGCACCCTACTATTTAGCCAGGGGGAGCTAGCTAGGTTTTCTTTGTTAGGAAGGCTGAGTAGCAGTCTGGGCATGAGTCAGCCTGGGTGTGAGTCAGCCAGGTTATATCAAGTCAGGGCTGAGGGGTCTGCAGATCCATTCCCTGATACCTCCCCCTGCTCTAGAGACCTGAGAAGTTTCTAGAAGGCAGCGGGTGGGGATAAGGAGGGGCTGATCTGCATACTTAAGGGATCATGATCAATCCCCAGGCAGGTGTTTTGGCATGGGTTCGGAACAGCCCTTAAGTATGACTGAGCCCGCTCAACAGCAGGAGAGTTTGGGTGGAAGATGGAGTAAAAGGCTGGAATGCAGGAGCCTAGGAGGGGGCCAGGTGGGAAGTGGCCTACCTCCAGGTTGGAGCTGTACATGAGGATCGCCTGTAGAGCCTGCCCAGCAGAAGGCCTGAAGGCAGCCACCAACCCTACAAGCCTGTAGGTGAGGAACAGTGAGTAACCCTATGCCCCTTGGGCCAGATAAGGGGAGAGGGCATTCTGGTGGGAAACCTGACTAGCCCCATCTGGAATTATGCATTTAAAGCAACAGACTCTGCGACCCCTTGTTCAAGGATTCCCTCAGTACAGCTGGATGAGACGAGGATTCATCTGGGGTCTGGTGTGGTACACCTGGAGAGGCCGAAGAGCTCTCCAAGAAGAGATCTGCTGTTTAGAGACTTGTACATAGTTGTCAAGGAGTTTGTCCTCAGTTCACAGTTCCCTTGTGCATCCCAAACACACCTCAACCCCATCCAAGTTTAATACCCCTAATAAAACAAAACAATAAAACAAAGTCAAGGACTGTTTACTGTGTCTTGTGTGCAAGGTCTGAAGAAAATGCGTGTTGCCTGGCTGTGCAGGACTATAGGGGGACCCAAAACTTAGCAACTCCTAAGGGGAAGTGCTACACCTTTATTTAGATGTTTCCCTTTATTGCTGTTGTAGTATCATTAGCTCCACATCTCCTCCAGTATTAAAGTGTAATTAAACCCACATCAGTAAAAACTATCAATAAATGCTGTATTACATGCTGTTCATACTCACTCAGTCACTATAGGATTCATTTTTTGTATTGTATTGTATTGTATTGTAAAATAAAATAGATGATCCTGCTATTCTCTGTCCCCCCATTCTGTCCATGTTCCCACTGCAGTTGGGGATTTTGCAGAGCAGTCTTGGCAGCTAGTGCACATGCTCAGCTTTCAGTTCATTTCTACCCTGAGTATTTCCTCCCTATTACATCTGAGAAGCCCATGTGACTATGGAGTCACACATAGGAGGTATATACACTTTGCCTACTCCCTCCCTCCTCCTCCATGCCCACTAACCAGCTAAATACAATGGGGGTGGGATATTACATCTTGATTGATGGAGACTTTACTTCCGTATTTTTCTTGAGGGGCCTGTGACTGGCAGAAATGTGCCCACACCACGGTATTGCCAAAAATAATAAAGATTTGATTTCATATATATATTTTATATAACAATTTAAAACAGTTTATTGATATTAATTATTTATTTTTACTTTGTATCCCAAAGACTGTTTTTTTTTTATTTTTATTTTTATTTTGAACTTGTAACCAGCAGCAGAGGACTGGATGCTCTTCCTGTCACTATTTCCCCGCAGACAGACTGGGAAAGAGCTGGGTCATGTGACAGTTGTACATTGATTAGGAAAATGGTATTTACATGTTTTGTTTTTTGTATAAAATAATTACAGTGCCATCATCCAAATACAGAAAGAGTATCTTGCCTGTCACAGTGGGCAATTTCCCCATCTGAAACCATCAAACATAAATGTATTAATCAATTAATATCACAGTAAGCATTACAATGACTCTGACACCACAAAGAAAAGTAAAAGCATCCAGGAAAAAAACCCTTTTACACTTACCTATGCAGAGGTCTGGGTGCAGCTGCTTTCCTTCACATGAGGGTGTGTTCAATTGTTTTTTCCCCTCACAGGTACTTTGGTTCCTCCTGCCATCCCTTATGTCACTATAGGACACAGTAGTAATGCAGAAGGAACCACAATGCCCTAAAGGGGGACACACTATCCACACCCAACAGTGTTGAATAGCAGTGGTTATTAAAGCTGAAGTGAAGTTCAAATAGTTTGTTTGGACAATGTTGGTCCAAATGTACTATTACCCACAAATGTATGCATATTGAGAGGGAGATAGGTGGAGTTCTGTAGTCCAGCAGGGGAGAAACCAGGCGGAGCAGGACAACACTGCTTGGGATTTCAATGCAATAGGAACACTGTTGTCAGCCAAGATTGGGAAGCTAAGAGGTTTGGAAGCATGACCAGGTTTTCTTTTTTTTTTGCCCTCCAGAAGATTTACCCCCCTTCCTGACCAGGCCATTTTTTGTGTTATGGCGCTGCGTTATTTTAACTGACAATTGCGCAGTCATGCAACGCTGCACCCAAATGAAATGTGCGTCCTTTTTTTCCATTAATTGAGCTTTCCTTCGGTGGTATTTGATCGCCTGTGCATTTTTTAATTTTGTGCGCTATAAAAAAAACGACAATTTTGAGAAAAAAAACAATATTTTTGACTTTTTGCTATTAAACACATCCAGTAAAAAATAAAAAATTCACATTTCATCATAAATTTAGGCCAAAAATGTATTTTTCTACATTTCTTTGCCAATCCCAATACGTGTAAATTAATTGGTTAACATGAAAGTTATAGCATCTACAAATGACGATATATATAAACTGGGATTTTTTTTTAAATTTTTACTAGTAATGGCGGAGATCAGCAACTTCTAGCGGGACTGCAGCGGGCATTCTGACACTGGGGTGAACTGACTTGGTGTCACTGACATCCCCAGTGACACTAATACAGTGATCAGTGCTAAAAAAAAAGGACTGACACTGTACTAATAGCACTGGGCAGAAAGGGGTTAACATGAGGGGCGTTCAAAGGGTTAACTGTGTGCTGTGCACTGTTTCACTATGTGCTGTGTCCGTGTGCTTCACTGTAAGCACACTGCTTTGCACCCAAAGCAGTGTGCACGAGCTGACAGGGAGGAGAACTGTTTTGTTTACAAACAGTTCTCCTCCCCATCGAAGATGCTCAGCAACACCCGGGTGCCGGCGAGTAATCACCAGCCGGGACCCGGTGATTGACAGCCATGGCCGCGAATGGCGGGGCAGATAGGGCACGTGCGCCTCAAGCACGCACCCTACCCAGGAATGCAAAATCACATATCTATATACGTGATTTTGCATATCCGTGCCGCCCTGTAGTGGTATTTCTGCTATAAGGTGTTCAGGAAGAGGTTAACTAGCAGCATTTTTAAAAATATGTGGAAATGTGTTTGTACTGCAGAGAGATACCGCATGTTTTTTGATTATTTTACCCTAATATACACTTTTAGTAATGTGAGGATGGCCACAGACATCATTTTCGATCAGAGCAGACTAGAGTTTCATGTGTATCCCAGCTCTGCAGACATCCACCAGCCAACCACTTTACAGGAAACAGTCGTAACCTCCGAATCCCTTAAATCTACTAACCTTACTGTTCCTGCAACTTTCCTCATTGCACATAGTTGAAAAATTAAGCCATTTTCAGCCTTATCTCTGAATTAGCCTAAATTTGTTTATGGCCCCAAATTCAATATTTGTTCAACAGTCCCGGAGTTCACTTATACCATTTGGCTGTGGCTCAATGAGAAAACCTTGAGTTCATTTGGCAGCCCATCAAGAGGCATAAAAGAGACAATCAAAGATAATCCCTGTGAAACCAATAACCCTTAGGATTGGGCATTTCATTCTGGACAACTTTATTTTTATGTTTTACTGGAAAACATATTTCAGTTTTGATCTCTTAATGTGGTGGGGGTTGTAATAAAGCCGCAAAATAAATCTTAGAAATCGGCTTATGTGAAGAATTTTTAATAACATCTTTATATACAGGAGATAACTTATAGTGCACAGCAATCTTTTCCAGGTCAGCGATGTACATTGCAAAGATTTGTAGCACACCAGGGGCGGACTGACCATTTGGAAACTCGGCCACTGCCCGAGGGCCCGGGGTCTGTAGGGGGCCCCATGAGATGCCCCTGGTACCTTTTTCATAGGCTTTTTTGAGTTTGAGCAAGGACATGGGCCCCAGGATCCCCTATTGCCCGGGGGCCTCATGAGTTGTTAGTCCGCCATTATAGCACATTTTGCTGGAGATCTATACCTGTTTCTATTCTGTAAATACTGAGATAGACTATACCAAGTGTGAGAACTAGCATCAAATGGTAGAGTTTTTCCAGCACACAGCCATTTGCTTTATTCTTTTTTAAAGGCCTTTTAGCCTAATTTTATTTAAAAAAAAGTTCCACAACATGCTTCCCACGCAGGGGTATCCACCATCAAACAAATGAAACAAATAATCAGCCTCCTGGCTTGTACACAGATTTCTGCTCACTCTGGCCTTCCACTTCAGGCTCTCGGCTGTCTGCTACAGACTCCTTCCAAAATGACTTTTAGCAGCCTCTTGCTGCTCTGGCTTCCACCTCTCCTCAGTGGAGCTCTCCTGACTCCAAGGCAGCGACCTCCTGTCTGCCGAGGTGGAGCCCAGAACCCTAGTCAGGTTATTATTTAAAGCCCTGCACACACCTGTACCATTAGTGTGCTGGGGGTTCAGAAAACATGGATCCAGGATTGGAGATTTCATCCCTACCGGATCACTAAGAAATCTCCAGGCTCCAGACCCCAAAACCGACTTTACGAATAAATGAGGAAAGTGAAAAGCCAGTCTCGCCTGCATTAAATAAACCCTCTGGAGCCCCTCAACCTGCATGGTTGAGAATCCAGGGTTATAAGCTTGATTTAGACCGTGGCAGGATACCGCACTGCCACACAAGGCACTGATGAGATCTTATAAAAAGTGAGCTAAGTGGGAGACTGTGCCTGCCTAATGTCTGCCTATGGCCAAGGCAGGAAATCCTGTACCCCCCCCGGAGCTTTTTTAGATGTACAAATACCCCATCAAAAACAACATTTCCAGTACAGGGCTAAGGCAATACTGCGATCAGGGGCGGACTGACAACTCATGGGGCCCCCGGGCAATAAGGGATCATGGGGCCTGGGTCCTTGCCCAAACTCAAAAAAGCCTATGAAAAAGGTACCAGGGGCATCTCATGGGGCCCCCTACAGACCCCGGGCCCTCTGGCAGTGCCCAAGTTTCCAAATGGTCAGTCCGCCCCTGACTGGGATGTCTTATTTCATTTAACAGGTTTTAATTTCACATCATTCACTTAGTAGATTTCTGGCTGAGTCGGTGGTCTACTGAGGCTTTTAGAGGGGCATATCAGTCCTGACCCCTTCTGAGTGGCTGTTGCTTTTCTGGGTTGGAAAGGATGCAAAGAAGATAAAGAAGGCTGCACACAAGTATCAGCAAAATGGTGCAAATGAGTATCAGCAAAGTGGTCCAAACAGTGGCGTCCCCAGGTAGGTGTGGGGAGTGCGGCCCGCACCGGATGGCACCGACTGCAAGGGGTGACACTGGACCCGCTCCACGAAAAGGTAAGTTGTAAAGCAAGCCAACGATCCCCGCAGGATGGATCGGATCTGCGGATTGAGCATAATGGATCGGAGTCCAATCCATTATGCTCAATCCACAGATCCGATCCATTCTGCGGGGATCGTCGTAGGGGGTGTCACCAAGTGTTACCGCACTGGGTGACACCTACCCTAGGGACGCCTCTGGGTGCAAATGACCTTACATTTATTGGTTACATTGTAACTAAAGAAACTTTTTTTTTGGATAGAGTAAGAGTCCTATCACACGGGTTTTCCGTATGTCCGTTTCTCATCTGTCCATTTACGGATGAAAAACAGATACCCATGTATTTCTATGGACTAGCGGATGTAAATGGATGATCATCTGTTTATATCCATTAATGTCCGCATTCGTTAACATCCATTTTTTTTACAGGAAGAAAACCCTAGAAAACATGGAACAAACCAAAAAAAGGATGTAAACGGACATACGGTCTGTTTTTGCATCTGTTTTTCCATTGATAAAGGGTTCTTTCACATGGAGCGGACCCGTTTAGCAGATCCGCTTGCCCAGCGTGGGATCTCTCCACTAATCCCCGCTAAGCAAGTGAATGACAGGTCTGTGTCTGCTCCGCTGCAGAGCAGACACAGAGCTGCTCGCTCTCCTCAATGGGCGGTCGGGTGAAAATGGAGCGCCTGTCCGTTTTCATCTGACCCGATCCGACGAACAGAAGCGGAATTGGATCCCCATCTGTCCCTTTTTGGTGGATCGGATGTTGGGGGGTGTAAATGGACACATGCCCATTTACATCAGCCGCTCCATAGAGGAGAATGGAGTTTCTGATCAGTTCCGCCTGAAAAACGGACAGGGGGACCCGATCGGAACATCTGTGTGAAAGAGCCCAAAGGATGTAAAACACTGATGTAAACTGAAGAAAAACCGATGTAAACTGATCTGTTATTTCTTTGAAAAAATGTGACTGAACTGATGAAAAAAACGAAACGCCTGTGTGAAAGGACTCTTAGGGAGAGATATAACCCCTGTCAGTTTTTTCACCCCATAGGGGAAATTTCCCTTCACTTTCTATTTCATAGCCAAAACAGGAAGCGAGGGTGTTCAAATCCTTCTCCACTCTATCCAAAGCTAGAAAAAAAAGTTTTGCCTTTAGTTACACTTTAATATTAAATTATAAATGTTCTCCTACCCATGATTGTTAATGTAAGGCCCCAACACGAATCCATATACATATTGCTGTTTACATTTCAAACTGCAGATGGCGATAGAGTATCTTCTATCTTTTACGTTCTTCGGATGGCGTGCCCGGATTGGATTCACGCTCTAGTGTTCAGAAAACAGTGAACTGTGTTTTAGCATGTGTCTAACCCATATCGCTGCAAAATACTGCTACAGTTTTGCATTCTTGTTTTTTTTAACACCTACATTGTTGTAATAAAAAGATCAAAATCCAAAAAGGGTTTTTTCTTACATACCAATAGGCAGATTTTTTGGGGGAGATTTTCTAAAACTGGAGCACTCAGAATCTGGTGCAGCTGTGCATGGTAGCCAATCAGCTTCCAATCTCAGCTTTTTCAATTAATCTTTGACAAAAAAATCTGCAAGCTGTTTGTATGCAGAGCTGCACCATTTTTCACACTCTCCAGTTTTAGTAAATCTCCCCCTATGTGTGTCTTTTATGCTAATAAAACTTTCCCCTTCTCTGACTATCATTTCTTGTGTATACTGCCTATAGTACATCCACAAGAGTTACATCACCAGTAGCTGCCAATGGCCAAATAGGAAGATGTTGCTGTTGCAGAGAAGATAGCAGTGGTGATGGAGAGCTGAAGGAGCAAGAGAACTGTAATGCTGTGCATACTGCACATCATGGTATATTCTGCCTACCCTCCGCTCCTAAAACAACATTAAACCCAAAAACAAAAATGTAATATATTGCAGCTTGGCAATATGTAAATGGACTTGGCTAACAAGTTAATGCCAGGCTCCAGCTAACACTTTCTAAGTAGTTACAGCGACAGTTTTTTTTTTCCACTTGGGATAAAGGTTTTCTATAAATGAAAAGCTGATCATTGTAAGCACCCTGGTCAGTGGTAAATGGTTTGTCTATTAAAGAAAGTTAAAAAAGATAACAGGCCTATAGGCACTGGGTGAAAATAAAGAGGAAAAAAGACTAAAATAGGAAAACTATTGTAGCCACCACATCTAAAAATTGGTAAGCTGCTATATAATAACTTTTTGTTTTTTGCATTTAATACCGCTTTAAGTTCCACTATGAAGACGCACAAAAAAAAACAAAGTTTTCTAGAATGCCATTGTATGAATTCAGCCATGCTCTTACAATCTAAATCTGAGAACTAGATACAGGTCGTGTTGGCCACACACACAATATTCAAGCAAAATCTTTTGACCAGCTTTGATTGCTAAGTAAGTAAAATGTAGCACCACCCCCAAAGGAGCTGCTTGGTAATTTTGGGTCTCCTGTTCTGCACCTTGACTCCAAGAACAACCTCAGCCCCTCTGACACACCTGGTTGGATGGAAATCACTGCAACCACAAATAAGAGCACATCTGTAAAATACCCCCACAGTTTTATAGTGAACCAAGGTTTTGATTGTATTGAAGTCAGAGTAAAAGTAATGCATACGCAAAAGATCAATGGTAAGTGTGTACAAAAGATAATCACTCTGGAAAACTTGGTCAAAGGAAATATACACAGTACCACTTTAAATAGCCCCAATTGTCCTGCAGGACCAGAAATTAATCATTAATTCGGGCACTGAGATGCTTCTTTCCCAAAGTGAGTTGTAATAAAGTATGAGGAGAAGTCAAGCTAACTCACTCATGGGTTCCCAGTGACTAGAAACAGGGTTTAACTCTCAAGAAGAACTTGCATGTGATAACGTCTCTTATAGTATCAGTCCCAAGTATAGAAGCAAAGTCTTCTGCACGCTTGATGAGGCCCTAGTTGGTATAGATTAAAATTGAAGTTCTTTTGAATGGAAATAGGATCTCCTAAAAAGCATACAGTGGTAATAAAAGCCCCCCACCATCCCCTCATAGAGTGATGGTAAAGAAACTGGGGATGGTGCCTTTAACACAGAAGATGACAGCAAGGATTGTTAGGGTTGAGAAAGGGGTGGGAAAAGACTTCAGTGGAATTGGATTCCTATAGGCAAAGAATTGGCCTGATAAAGAAGTTCCTTTACAGCTGGATGAAGTTTGAGATGAGATACTAACAGTATTCTGGCCTGCAAGGACACACGTGCAGCAGCAAGAGTCCTGCCTTCAGAGCAGTGGGGGAGAGACTAAAACAGTAGGCTGCAGTACTGAATGGGCTAGGAAGTCTGTGTCTCAAAGTGGAAAACTGTGATGCAAGGTGTACTGGATTGAAGAAACTTCAAAAAACAGAATCATTTGTAACTGGAGACAACCTGAGTTGTGAAACCCTCTCACCCGGTCTGTAGTCTTAGCAGAGTGAAGGATAGTCTCTCAGTTGGGGCGGCCACCTTGAAATTGAGAACAGTCATATTTCAATGTTTCTGGACAGCCGAGGAGAAAAGGCTGGAGGTGGCTGGAGGCGATCCACCACATAGGTTAGCCCCACTATGCCAGGCTGATTTGGCAAGCAACTTGCCACGTTACCTAGAAGTGGAACACAAGGCATTTTTCGGCAGTGACATCAATGTTGTAATCTGTTCCTTCTGGTACCAGGGAGTGTTGTACCCTCTAAACCCACTGTAGCTACATCACAGTTCTGTTCAGTTGGCACTCAAGTCATTTTCAGCAATGTTATCAGTGGTGTAATCTTCAACTGCTGTTCCTTTGGGACCAGGATGTGTTGACCCTCTGAACCCACTGTAGCTACATCACAGTTCTTTTCAGTTGACACTCAAGACATTTTCGGCAACATTATCATGGTGTAATCTTATGTTGCTGTTCCTGTGGGACCAGGATGTGTTGTGCCCTCTGAACCCATTATAGCCTCATCGCAATTCTGTACAATTGGCACACGGGACATTTTGGCAGCATTATCTCCGGATAAGTTAATGGCTGTAATTCCTCTATCAGTCTATCAACACTGGGGTAGACAGGTTCATCAAGTTCAGTTGGGCTTTAAAGTGCCAAAACCCTCTTTTACACACAGTGTTGCTCAGTTTTATTGAGTTGATAATATCTCGAACCTGTATGGAAAATATCAGCTCAGCTGTAATGTTCACCTTTCACTCATCAAGGCATAACATAAAATGTGAATAACATTTTATGCAACTGTTCACAAAATAACTGGTTTAAATTGGCATTAAAAAATTTTACATTCCTTTTTTGCTTTAGGCCTCACCAGAAAATATTCACACTTTATCAAAGTCACTATCTTACCTTTAATGACATTTGTCTTAAGTGAAACTGTCAGAAACTGGTGCAATTCAAAAGTAACATGAAATAATGTATACAATAAGCCTCTTAGATTGTAAGCTCCAAGGAGCAGGGCCCTCCTTTCCCTCTTGTATTGAACTGTATTGTTGCTGTATTGTCTCCCTTTATATTGTAAAGCGCTGAGCAAACTGTTGGCACTATATAAATCCTGTATAATAATAATAATAATAAGCAGACACTATATTTAGTGAAAAAATAATAACAAAACATAATGACAACATTTTCAATAGATATAGCTACACAAAAAAGTATTCATACCGCTTGAAATTTTCCACATTTTGTCATGTTACAACCGAAAACATAAATGTATTTTATGGGGATTTTATGTGATAGACCAACACAAAGTGGCACATACAGTAATTGTGAAGTAGAAGGAAAATGATAAATGGTTTTCACATTTTTTTTACAAATAAATAATTGAAAAGTGGGTTGTGCATTTGTATTCAGCCCCCTTTACTCTGATACCCCTAACTAAAATCGAAAAGGGGTATGAATACTTTTTCAAGGCACTGTAGATACAGAAATGCAAATAAAAGGAAGCAACACCTGTGTTTCTTTGGTAAACCCATATGTCCAGGCAAAAGGAGAATCACCCACTTCGGACTCCTATTTATATATAGTAATCCACACATAGGGTTGCAGCATACTTCAGTCAATTATTTCATCCAAAAAGAAATAGGTAACAAAGATACAGTTTTTCAAGCAAACTTGCTCTTGTCAAGCTTGACAAAAAGCAAGGTTACTCAAAACTGTCACTCTACTACCTTGTTTTCTTTGGATGATATTGATACGTGCTGTAAATATACTGTATTTAGATGTGATCATGATGAGCAAATCTTAGACTTTCGTGTTAAAGCCTAGGTTGGTATGAAGTCATCCCTCTTGAGCTTTAGTCCTTTAATGTCACATGTGCAATCTCAGAGAATTCTCTATGGATCTCTATGAAGGACGTTACTGTATGTGTCACTCCCTTGATGGCTGGATGAGCGAGGTGTCACCCTCTCACTGGCAACTTGGTTTCTGAAGAGTTTTCTGCAGCAAGGTGTCGATGAGGGAGCCACAGCATCATCAATCACAAGTGTTAGCGGTAAATTGGTCACTTATTAACTTAGACCTAAATGGAGTAAGAGTGGGTCACACCGGACTTTTACTGGAAAAGTCAACGTAAGCATATATGTCAGCTGTCTACAACTTTGCATCAACTCATCGATTTGACAGGAGGATTTTAGAGCCATCCTACCACTTTTTCAATTCAAAATTGAGATGGAAGAGTCATTTCTTCCACATTTCTGGCCAGCTGAAGAGAGAATGCCTTGTCTGTAGGGCAATAATTTACATAGGTTAGTCCCACTGTGCCACTCTGAATGGGCAAGCAATTTTACACAATATCTAAAAAGTGACACACAAGCATTTTTGGCAGTGATATCAGTTGTATAATCTGTTCCTTATCGGACCAGGGTGTGTTGTACCTTTTGAACCCATGGTAGCTACATCACAGTTCTGTACAGTTGGCACTTAGGACATTTTTGGCAGCATTATCTCTGAATACGTTTATGGCTGCAAATCCTCTATTTGTCTATCAGTACTTGGGTGAACAGGTTCACCAATTACACTGGCATCACCATCAAGAAGCAAGGACAAATATAATTACACTGAACCCAATAAACCCGAGGAATGGGCATTTGCCAGGATGTAAGCAGGTGGTTCTAAAGGGTTTTATGTTCTCTCAATCTGTTGAATTGTTTCTAGGTTAATGTATGTGGGTTAAATTTGTGTAGTATTTTTTAAATGTACACTGCTCAAAAAAATCAAAGGAACACTTTGAAAACACATCAGATCTCAATGGGGAAAATATCATGCTGGATTTCTATACTGATATGGACTGGGTAATGTGTTAGGAACGTAAAGATGACCCATCATTTCATGGATATGAAAATTGTGAAATTACAGAGGGCTGAATTCAAAGACATCCCGAAAATCAAAGTGAAAAAATGATGCAGCAGGCTAGTCCATTTTGCTGAAATTTCATTGAGCAACTCAAAATGGTACTTAGTGGTTTGTATGGCCCCCATGTGCTTGTATGTATGCCTGAAAACATCAGGGCATGCTCCTAATGAGATGACAGATGGTGTCTTGGGGTATTTCCTCCCAGATCTGGACCAGGGCATCACTGAGCAACTAGACAGTCTGAGGTGCAACCTGGCAATGTCAAATGGACCGAAACATTATATCCCAGAGGTGTTCTACTGGATTTAGGTCAGGCGAGCATGGGGGCCATTCAATGGTATAAATTCCTTCATCCTCCAGGAACTGCCTGCATGCTCTCACCACATGAGACAGGCATTGTCGTGCACCAGGAGGAACCCAGGACCCACTGTACCAGAGTAGGGTCTGACAATGGGTCCAAGGCTTTCATCCCGATACCTAATGGCAGTCAGGGTTCCATTGTCTAGCCTGTAGAGGTCTGTGCGTCCCTCCATGGATATGCCTCCCCAGACCATCACTGACCCATCACCAAAACGGTGCAGCATAACACCAGGTGCAACCTGGTGGTGTCAGATGGACCGAAACATGATATCCCAGAGGTGTTCTACTGGATTTAGGTCAGGCGAGCATGAGGGCCATTCAATGGTATCAATCTCTTCATCCTCCAGGAACTAAGAAAAATTAATAATAGCGCCTATGGTCAAAATTATATAACTTACTAATAGTGTACCAGCTGCAAAAAATCACCATATATAAAGTGTACCAATAAATAAATAATTTGCGCTAGTAAATGTGTATAAATATATAAATATATATAAAGAAATCATCAAATCATAAGTCCAGAAAAAAATATATATATGCCAATACCACAAAAAAATATAAAAAAACTTTTAAGTGCAAAAAACTTTTGTGCAAAAAAAGTGTCTAAATATGAAAAATTTCACCAAAAAACCTTGATAATATAATGGCAGATCATCCATAAATATATCTTCAGAAACGGAAACTCTGCAACACACCGATCCTCATCAATCGAAATAACAGGATGAAAAACTTTGTAGTTAATCGAAAATCCACTTCTCCAATAGATAAAGGACCACCTTCAAACGTATCCATGGGGGGAAATGCCAAGCACTCGAGAGAAACAGAAAGACTTCATGGTGCAATATTATAAAAACCAATTCCTTTATTAGGTACTCATTGCACTTACTCAAGAGGTGTCCCAGCCGACACCAGCATCAACAGCATAACAGCAATCACATAAACGAGCCTGGCTACTCAGCACATGCGCAGTAGCTGGCAGCCAAAAAACGTAATGACGTCACATCAATCAAGCTCCGCCCTACGCGTTTCGTCATCGACGTCCTCACGGATGATCATCCGCTCCGTGAGGACGTCGATGACGAAACGCGTAGGGCGGAGCTTGATTGATGTGACGTCATTACGTTTTTTGGCTGCCAGCTACTGCGCATGTGCTGAGTAGCCAGGCTCCTTTATGTGATTGCTGTTATGCTGTTGATGCTGGTGTCGGCTGGGACACCTCTTGAGTAAGTGCAATGAGTACCTAATAAAGGAATTGGTTTTTATAATATTGCACCATGAAGTCTTTCTGTTTCTCTCGAGTGCTTGGCATTTCCCCCCATGGATACGTTTGAAGGTGGTCCTTTATCTATTGGAGAAGTGGATTTTCGATTAACTACAAAGTTTTTCATCCTGTTATTTCGATCGATGAGGATCGGTGTGTTGCAGAGTTTCCGTTTCTGAAGATATATTTATGGATGATCTGCCATTATATTATCAAGGTTTTTTGGTGAAATTTTTCATATTTAGACACTTTTTTTGCACAAAAGTTTTTTGCACTTAAAAGTTTTTTTATATTTTTTTGTGGTATTGGCATATATATATTTTTTTCTGGGCTTATGATTTGATGATTTCTTTATATATATTTATATATTTATACACATTTACTAGCGCAAATTATTTATTTATTGGTATCCTCCAGGAACTGCCTGCAAAATCCCGCCACATGAGGCCGGGCACTGTCGTGCACCAGGAGGAACCCAGGACCCACTGTGCCAGCGAAGGTTCTGACAATGGGTCCAAGGATTTCATCCCAATAACTTAATGGCTGTCAGGGTGACATTTTCTAGCCTGTAGAGGTCTGTACATCCCTCCATGGATATGCCTCCCCAGACAATCACTGACCCACCACCAAAACGGCCATGCTGAACGGTGTTACAGGCAGCATAATGTTCTCCCTTTCACATCTGTCACATGTGCTCAGGGTGAACCTGCTCTCATCTGTGAAAAGCACAGGATGCCAGTGGCGGACCTGCCAATTCTGGTGAGCACTGGGCCCACTAGAGGACGTTGGGCCCTTAGACCACCCTCCGATTTTTTGGCCAGAGACATTCACACCAGAGGCCTGCTGGAGGTAATTTAGTAGGACTCTGGCAGTGCTCATCCTGTTCCTCCTTGCACAAAGGAGCAGATATCGGTCCTGCTGATGGGTTAAGGACCTTCAACGGCCCTGTATAGCTCTCCTAGAGTAACTGCCTGTCTCCTGGAATCTCCTCCATACTCTTAAAACTGTGCTGGGAGACACAGCAAACCCTTTGGCAACTGACATATTGATGTGCCATCCTGGATGAGTTGGACCGCCTTTGCAAGCTCTGTAGGGTCCAGGTATCGCCTCATGCTACCAGTAGTGACACTGACCCTAGCCAAATGCAAAACTAGTGAACAAACAGTCAGAAAAGATGATAAAGTGAAAAAATGTAAGTGGCCTCCCCTGTTAAAACCATTCCTGTTTTGGGGGTCATCTCATTGTTGCACATCTAGTGCACCTGTTGTTAATTTCATTAACACAAAAGCAGCTGAAACTGATTAACAACACCCTCTGCTACTTAACTGACCAGATCAATATCCCAGGAGTTTAATTGACTTGATGCTATACTCTGATTAGAAGTGTTTCTTTAATTTTTTTGAGCAGTGTATTATACTGTTGGGTGTGTTTCCCTGCTGAGGTGTTACTACCTGAGAGGTAAGGGTTAACACTGCTGGTCAGGTTTTCCCAGGCTCTTTGGGGGTTACAGTGTTCAGCAGGGGAAAACACATAAAAATGGAGGGGGCCACCACTTGGGCGCACCTCTGTTAGTAAGTCGAATAGAAGTTTGGTTCCAGTTTACCCAATCCAAGGAATAAGTTTGCTAATAAGATCCACTACTTGCATTTAACCACCCTTTTGGAAACCCAGTTGGAGTTACAGGGGTATAGACTCATGCTTTTGACCCACAGAATCAAAAAGGACTTTCTCATCTATTTAAGGTATGACTACCTCATGGGGCAAGGGCACCAAGAAAATACCTAATGGGTACTAAAGGGCACTTAGAAGGCCTTGTACAGGAATATGTTCTAGAAACATTTATGTTGAACTGTTCATTTGTTATACGTAAATAACTTCAGTAAATAACTTTGATTTTACATATCTTTGCCTGGCCTGAAGTCGCTTCAGGATAATCTTAAAGGGGTGTATGCATGCTTGGCGTATCACAGAAAAGGGTTTACACCCAGGGATAAGATGAGAGAGAGAAGATGCAGTACAATTGTCTAACATGCTGTGAAGGTAATCAGAGGAGGCTTTATTGCCGTTGCTATTGACTACAGGACTTGGTTTGAGTGCATAATCATCCAGCCGGCTGTGAAGTGGTGTGACTTGACATGGTGATAGAAGGCCCTGGTAGTGAAAGAGCTTGTGTGCTTCTGTATCATTCAGAACCCCAATACTGGGTTCAACTCCCTGCACAGGGCATCGTAGGGACCCAGCCTGGAAGTCACAGAAGACATCGTAAGACCTTAGGAGAGAATAATAAGGTTAGGTACAAAGTTGAGCTTCCTAGAATTCAAGTGTAATATATGGATCAATGTTACTGTGAGGAGGTGACTGGGCTGGTGGAGTCTGATGCAAGCTCTGCAGCAGCGGCTCAGAAATGCTGCACAACCCAAGTGAGAGAATAGTTTTGAAGTGTAATGAGGAACTGATGTCCGTAGTGTAAAATGTGAAAAGTTACACAAGTTGGGCCACAAATAACAATAAGTTAATTATATCTGTGTGGAGAAGTATCAATTTTAAGATGGATGGCTGTCTTAAATGCCTTTTGCATTATGAAACCGCCTTAGCCTGCCTTTGTGGGCACAAGCGAGCACTCTATCCAAATCCATGTTTGGGTACCGCCCACAAGCATCCCTGTGGACAACCTAATTTTTTGGATTTACTGGAAAACCTATTATTAATGATCCTCTTTTGTGGTTAGAGGCCAAACAGGATCACTAAAAAATTTTAGAGGGTGATATATATACACACACACATACAATCACTGGCCACTTTATTAGGTACGCCTGTTCAATTGCTTGGTAACACAAATTGCTAATCAGCCAATCACATGTCAGAAACTCAATGCATTTAGCATGTGGTGAAGACGACTTGCTGAAGTTCAAACTGAGCATCAGAATGGGGAAGAAAGGGTATTTAAATTACTTTGTACGTGGTATGGTTGTTGGTGCCAGACGGGCTGGTCTGAGTATTTCAAAAACTGATGATCTACTGGGATTTTCACACACAACCATCTCTAGGGTTTACAGAGAATGGTCCGCAAAAGAGAAAATATCCAGTGAGTGGAAGTGGTGTGGACAAACATGCCTTGTTGATGTCAGAGGTCAGAGGAGAATAGGCAGACTGTTTACTGCAACATTCAGATAGTAGGGTCAGAATTTGGCATAAACAACATGAAAGGATGGATCCATCCTTCCTTGTATCAATAGTTCAGGCTAGTGGTGGTGGTGTATTGGTGTGGGGTATATTTTCTTGGCATTAACAAAGTGTATATTGCATTCATATAGTATTCAGACCCTCTTCACTCAGAGCTCAGAGACAGCATTATTGTAAGGTACAGATCTGCAGAAGGCTACGAAAAAAATCTGCTGCACTGAAGGTACCCAAGAGCACAGTGTCCTTCATAATTCACAAATTAAAGAAGTTTGACACAACCAAGACTCTCCAAAGAGCTGATCACCGGGCCAAACTGAGCATTTGAGGAGAAGGACTTTAGTAAGAGAGGTGACCAAAAACTAGATGGTAACTCTGACTGAACTCCAGAGATCCTGTGTGGAGATGGGACCAAGTTCCAGAAGGACAACCATTACTGCAGCCCTCCACAGACCTGGGCTTTATGGCAGAGTTGCTAGACAGAAGCCTCTCCTCAGTGCAAAACACATTGCACTTCCAGTTTGCAAAACAGCACTTGAAGGACTCTTACACTGTGAGGAACAAGATTCTTTGGTCTGATGAAACCCAGATTGAACTGTTTGGCTTAAATTATAAACAATATGTTGGGGGGAAACCAGGCACTACTCATCACCTGCCTGGTACCATTTCAAGAATGAAGCATAGTGATGGCAGCATCATGCTGTGGGGATGCTGAAAGGAGCAAAGTACAGAGATATGCTCAATGAAAACCTGTTCCACAGCACTCAGGACTTCAAACTGGGCCGAAGGTTCACCTTCTACCATGACAATGATCTTAAGAACACAGCCAAGACAACACAGGAGTAGCTTAGGGACAACTCTGTGAATGTCCTAGAGTGGCCCAGACAGAGCCCTGACTTGAACCCTATTGAACATCTCTGGAGAGTCCTGAAAATGGCTATCCACTGAAGGTCCTTGAGATGATTGGCAAAGAAGAATGGCAGAAAATCGCCCAATCCAGGTGTGAATTAATGTACTTATGTCCTATTGGTCCTGTGGTGCCTGGGTAGGAAGGTAAGGGGGCACTCCAGCTACTGAGGATTGGCACGTTATCAGCACAAGCACAAGATTACCACTTGCATACGTGCGTGAAGTCATGGCATTCATGTGGACAATCTATACTATAGCATCCATGTGCAAGTAGGGGTGGGGTGCTGTACTATTATTCTGCAGTGTTTTACACGGCTCACTGTGTTATAACCTCATCCCCTAAAGGGATGCACACACTGTTTTCCACTGATTTATGATCCCTCAGGTGAGGATCTGGAAGGGTGTGTGTCATATCTGTGTTTGCCAATTGTTTAGGATGTGGGGCTGATGTTTGTGTTACTCATCATTATTCATATGACCATTTCTTGCCATCCCATTTTATTAATTATATATTGGTTTAATATTTCATGAGGTATACTTGCTATGGCAAGCTTGTGTGAAAATATGAAGGTCTTCTCCTGTTCTTTGGAATCAATCAATAATGAGTATTCAACTTTCTCTCCCACAGAGACGTATATGATGGAAGGTCTGGATGAGAGCTTGTCAACAGGATGGCAAATATCCTAGATACTGACTGTGTTGGCGGAGTGTCACAAAGGAGTAAATTCTCAAATGCAGCAGGCTGGGAAACTAAATCGTGTAGATTAGAGTGAGTGTAGAAATGATAACAACCACTGTATCTGAAAACAAGTATATACAAAATTTCTCACAAGTCGCAATATCTTCAGTAAGAGTGTTGCAAGTCTACAGTGAGATACCGTAGCCCACCTTCTGAAAGAGGATGGAGTCATAGCAGGAGGAAAAGGTTTTAAAATAGGGGGTCTTTGTTATACGGCTGCCAGATTCATTCACCTTTCCAACCGCTCCGTCTTTGCCACCCCCCTCTGCCAATCCCTCCACTGGCTTCCGATTGCGCAATGGATCAAATTCAAAATCCTAACGCTGATGTACAAAGCTGTCCACCATACTGCCCCGAACTACATCACTGACCTAATATCCAAGTACCGCTCAGCACGCACACTCCACTCCTCATAAGACCTCCTTCTCTCTAGTTCCCTGGTCTCCTCCTCCCATGCCCGCCTCCAGGACTTCTCCAGGGTGTCACCCATCCTCTGGAACTCCCTGCCCCAACCCATCAGATTATCACCTACTCTCCTTTAGGCGCACCCTGAAAACACATCTCTTCAGGGAAGCCTACCCCACCCCCTGCTAACTTGTCGACCTCCTCCACTCTTCCTACCACTCCATCCCCCACAGCTATTTCCTCCTGTGCCACCATCCCCTCCCTCCTAGATTGTAAGCTCGAAAGAGCAGGGCCCTCGATCCCCTCATGTTTTGCATTGTATTGTTATTGTTCTGTCACATGTTCTGTCCCCCTTTGTAATGTACAGCACTGAGTGAACTATTGGCGCTTTATAAATACTGTATAATAATAATAATAATAATAATAATATGTCCTTAAAGCCCAATTGAACTTCTAGTTTTAACCAGCTAGACACAATCCAGGTGCAATAAAACAAATGATGTTCATTAGTTTACATTCAAGCATGCAACAGAGTGGGACTTTTGCTCACTGTGATAAATCAGTGGTCTCACTGCAGAGGTCTGCCTCCTACACATCTCCTATTGAGCAAAACTCATAGCTCTGCAATCAGCAAATTTCATGTTCCCCGGTGTTTGACAGCGCTGGCTCTGACTCAGTAGGAGGCATGCCCGATCTGTGCAGACGCCACTACTTCCATTCAGAGTGCAAGGGTTTTCTCTTCAGCATGCTTTCTAAAGAAGATAAACTATGAAACAGTGAATACATTTTGTTTTGATGGACCTGTCTAGCCAATTTAAACTGAAAGTTCACTTGGAATTCAAATTGACAAAAATGCTCTTATACACAAACTCAGTTGTACTGAGCCTGATGATATCACAAACCTGTATGGAAAATATCAGCTCAGCTATTATGTTCACCTTTGACTATGAAGGCTCAACATAAAATATGGATAACATTTAATGCAACTGTTCACAAAATAACTAGTTTCAACTGGCTTGAGAAATTTATAACATGTTCTCCTTTGCTTTAGTCCTCACATGAAAATTTTCACACTTTATCCTGGGCACTCTTTTACCTTCAGAGATACTTGCTTCCAGTGAACATATCAGAAAGTGGGGCAATTCAAGAGCATGTGATGAAAAAAGTGAATAAAATGTGTAATCATTGGTAATCTCCAATGAAAATGTAATGTTTCTTCTGCAATACAATACAGCTACCTGCCTGCTTGCAGTGTTCTCCTGCATGTAAACTGAGTTGTGTGTGTGTGTGTGTAGCACAGCTTACAATTCCGGCACGGTCCCTGTGTGCAGGATTACTGACTCTAGCACGTGCGCAGGAGTGACGTCATCCCGCACCAACCAGTGAAGACAGCTGAAGATCAGCACAAAGAAGAAAATGCCATGAGGGACTGTTGAAGAAAAGATAAGTTTAGCTCTGCTTTAAAGCAGAACTAAAGGTTTGAGGTCTGCAAGTAGTCCCTCATCTCAGTTTACATGATGCAGGAAACTGGTACCCTGTTTCTCCGAAAATAAGACCTACCCCAAAAATAACGACCTAGTACTATTTTTGGGAATTGCTAAAGTATAAGACCTACCCCAAAAAATAAGATCTAGTTGCGATCAGGCCTTTTTTTCAACCAGAACATGGCAGAACGCTGTTCCGCTACTTCCGAAACCGGCCCTGTGCACACCAATATCTACTGTCTCTTATAAACACAGAAACATGACTTTTGTGTTTGCAAGTGACAGTCCCTCTAGTAAGTGACAGTACCATGCACTCCCACAGAACCTCCCTACCTCTGCACTCACTCTGGGACAGGGAAGGAACAGATATCTGCAGGTGCAGTATGCAGTGTGCTTAGGGGCGGGGCAGGGCGGGGCGGGGCATCTCGTCCTGCAGCCTAATGCATGGAATCCAATGCCCCAGGGATGATCGCCGGCCAGTGGGGAAGAGGCGGAGCGGTGAGTGAGTGCACTTGGTGCACTGTGTGGGAAGATAGGACCCGAAACGGGAGTTACTACAGAGATCGGTCGGCAGCTGACAGCTGTGTTTTGCAAACCTAGCTAACCATATGAGGGTAGTGGAGGGGGGGATGTGCAAAGGTGAGCTGCAGTCAGGTGTTGCAGAGGTAAATTGATAGATGAGTTGCAGAGAGGGTGCATAGGTGAGCTGCGGCTGGGGAGCTGTAGAGGTGAGCTGAGTTGCAACCCACCTCTGCACCCCCTGGCCACATCTTGTCTCTGCATCCCCCAGGCACAGCTCACCTCTGCATTCCCTTTCTGCAACTCACCCCTGCACCCTGTCTGTGGCTCATCTCTGCGCCCTGTCTGAAACTCACCTGTCAATTCCCCTCTGCAACACCTGACTGCAGCTCACAACTGTCATCTGTTATCAGCCGGCCCTCTCCATAGTAACCGTCATCCACAACTGCCTACAGCTCACCTCTGCACCCCCTGACCACACCTGGACATTAAAAAAAATAAGACCTACCCCGAAAATAAGACCTATTGTGTTTTTCTGAGTCAAAAAAATATAAGAGAGTGTCTTATTTTCGGGGAAACACGGTAGTAGGCAGATAGGTGTATTTTTCTGCTCTTCTACAATAAATAGCCGGCCTGCTTACAAGTTTTTGTAAAATGCCTTCAGTTCAAAGTGATCAGTAATCAACTGCAGCTTAACAGCAGAAAATAGTTGCAGTCAATATTAGTTGCACTCAAGCTTGACTTTTCAACTGAAAAGTCTAGATTTGCATATGAGTCAGTCTGTCTGTATTTTTGGAAAAAATGCTGGCAGCTGCACCCCGTAAAAGAAGAGGATGAATATTTACCATAACAGAAAGTGAGTAGTTCTGTATACTGTTTAGCCCATTTATGCTTAGTGTTCCATTATTGGAACGCTAATCATGTGGAGTTATTTACATCCTACTGCTCAAGGTCATCACTAAGGTCTGTTTTTTCATACATGTCTGCCTCCTGAGGATACATGCTATCACGTGGTGCACAGAGTTACTATTGCAGATAGTCGCGTGCTGGGAGCTCGTCAAAAAGTGATGTGAGTTTTTGGAAAGAGGAAGTATCCAAAGACGGGTACATATACCTTTACTGCACTACATCCTATACTAGTAATATTTTTATAATACGTCTCTACTAGTTATTTTATTGTGCTGGAAAAAGAAAAAAAACTAAATTATTATTATTGCATTAATTATGGGTTTGACATTTTGCATATTCCATTTTTGGAACACTAGGCAAAACCACTTCCATTAGGACTAAAAATACCTTTTTTTCCCTTTTAGTCCCAAGATGCATTGAACTCTAATGCAGGCCATAGATGGGCAGAAAATCGGCTGATTTTTCGGCCGAAAAAAAATTCGGCCAATGTTCGCACCGTTAATGGGTTAGTTGGTTGGCCGTTTTTCTAGATTTTGTCAGATCTTTTTTGATAGGTAAAGTTGGAAACAAATCGGCTGATTTAGCCGATCGCCCGATCTTTTAACCGATAAAAAATCTGCACATGAGCCGTGACCTGCAAGAAAAAGAAGAAGAAAAAAAATAAAAAGAAGAGGAAAGGAAGAAAAGGAAGAGAAAGAAGTAGAAAAAAAAAAAAGAAAAGAAAGAAGAAGAGAAAGAAGAAGAAGAAGAGGAAGTAGAAGAAGAGAAAGAAGAAGAAGAAGAGGAAGAAGAAGAAGAGAAAGGAGGAGAAGAAGAAGAAGAAGAGAAAGAAGTAGAAGAGAAAGAAGAAGAA